>NC_088985.1:17240533-17544170 GCF_963932015.1 Anas acuta
GGGTCCCAGAATAGCCTGTGCTAAAGCCATAAACCTTCCACACATGGGAAAAGATCTCAGCAGTCATGTGTCATTGATCTACCCTCCTGCTTCCCTCCTCCACCTCCTCCTCCTCCTCCACCCAAACAACCACCCTGGGCAACCAGGTCACTCTCCTTACTTGTAGCAGAGAAAACGTATGCATTGCATGTGCATAAATGCCAGACAGACCCACACAGAAGTGAGAACCTGCCACTCCCTCTCTTATCGCTGCTGTGGGCATCCAGTTAAAGGCAAACTGTAGCTAAATCCCAGTCAAAACAATTGAATGTTACTGATGTGAGCACAATGAAATGCACACAATGAATTGCTGTGTAGCAATTTTCAATATTGTCCCTCTTCTCTTGCAAGAATACAGTACAAGGGGATGTTTTTAGGAAGGACTGAGTCTGACACTTACAGCATAGTGGTATCTTGTCGAACAGGGAGAGTTCTTGTGAAGTTCTCCTTGTTTGGTACCATGAGCTGGGCTCTGCCTTGCCCTGGCTAATAACTAAAAGAAGGACTTCTTCTTCCTACCCCATGTTGTGCCATTCATATCGAAGAAACTGTGATTCAATCCATGCCTCTGAGGACATTATCGACCGCATAGTGGAGTTGCAAGATGCAATTTGTTACTGACTAAAGACCATTACAAAATCCTAGCTAGCTGTGGCTCTATTACTGTAGCATCTGACTGACCACAGCAGGAAGAAAATCACTACATCCATTTTTAAAGGTCAAACTGAGACATGGGGTATATTAATGAATCACCCAGTATCACAGAGAGGGGCTCATCTTACCTCTGGGTCTCCTAAATCCCATTTTACTGTTCAGAAATTAGATCAGTAGTTCACAGGCCTTTATTCCACTTCATAACACTAAGTTATTTGTTGTCAAATACATCAACATTGTGTGAAACTGCATTTCTTAGCCTTGTAGCTCCACTTGTTATTGCTGTAATTCATCTCAAGATCCCACTTGTGCTTTGGGAACCTCTGTCTAAGACCTTCCTGCTATCAGTTGATAGAAACTGAGAACAAAACCATAGTTATTCTTTTTGGATGTCGCTGGTATGATGTTTATCTTCTAGCGAGGATCCTTAAAAATAGTCTTTCTAATAGTCAAAATCTGTGGCCTGATTTGGGCTACATGCAGCAAACATCTTACAGAAAGACTTGATTTGTCTGTATTTTTTTTCTTTCTGCTTTACCTACCATATCTTAAATTTAAAGCACTAGGAAGGCAGCATAATATGTGAGGAGGCAATTATCAGCAGTAGTACATCAAAAAAAAATCAGCAACCACAAACAAAAAACCCACCTTGATACATTCTCAGAGTAGCCCACCAGTTAAACAGAGGCAGTTGCCATATCTTGGCAATGCTCGTAGGAAAACAAGCTGAGCAATACGTTGGTAGGTAATTTCTGTTGGACTTCAGGTCAGGAGGTCTTTTCAGATCAGTTAAGATTCCAAATGTGACACAAAACATAGGAAGTAAAAAACAGTTAACGAATTGGATTCCTGTTCTTCTGGACAATGGCGGGAGTTACTCTGCATTTTATTTTATTTTGCTGCTGAACAAGAACCCAGAGTAGTAAGCAGAAGTGGCAGGTAGAAAATGGAAGTGCTGAGGTTACAATGCCAGAAGTGGTGCATCACAACAGACAAAAGTACACAACCAACCTGCATCACAGATCTTACATGTTAAATAGCCAGACATGATACAGTATGTGAATGAGAGCATCCTCCATCCTTAGATGAAGGAACAGAAAAGTTATTGTGCAGTTATTATACTCAGTTTAAGGCACAAGCATGAGGTGAAAAATTCTTTCTCTAAGATTAAACAGCGAGTCAGAAGTAGAGCTGGAAATAGAAAGCAGGAGCTCAACCAACTAAACTATGCCTCTTGGGGGAACGTGATTAAAAAATAGCTTCAGATACTTTAACAGCTGAGATTACTTTTTATGTTCACCCTTTTTTAAAAAGTGAATCACAGGTTTAAGGTTGTGCAATGCCAAATTAAGGACCAATGGGCACTTCATTACCTTATTTTTGATAAAAACAGCAGGCACTCTTATGCAGTCAACCCTACTCTCATATTCAAGTGTCTGAATTTTAAACCACCCATCCCACCACTAAGGAACATTTGAGTGGCTGCTACTGAGAGGACGCGGTCATGGTAACTTCAGAAGTGTTAGTAACCACATAGGCATCAAGCCTTTGGGAAGCTCTTTATCGGTGAGGCGGAAATAGAAACACATTTGCTGGCCTCAATCATTTTCTTTAGGGCACAGTGAGGAGCTGACGGGGAGCACACGGTGTCTCCTCCTGGGGACTGCCTGCAGTGACGTCAGGGCCTTGAGATACTTAGAGATCTCAGCTCTATTAGCTGGATCATCTTTCATTATCTATTTTTCATGAGACACATGGAGCAGCCCTTGAGAATTCAGAATTAATCTGATCCAGGCACTCAGCCTGCAGGATCAGGCTCTTGCTAGTGATACCAACTTAAAAGACAAGAGCCCAAAATTTTTAGGCAAGCCAGGGGACTATGCATTACATGAACTTGCCACAACTGTTCTTCTCTTTGAGCAGATTTAGAGGTGTCCAGGGACTGACACTGCCCACTTCCTCCAGAAACACACAGACAAGGCAGACCTTACCACAGAGGGACAGCGATCTGTCCCCTGGGCAAAGTGGAGAGGGTTATCAGCCTTCTCAGTTGACACTCCTGGGCTCCTCTTCTGGGACTTCCACCAACAGGCTCAGTCAACCCCAACTGAGAAGTGGCTTTTGTGATGTGAATATGCATATATGTAAACCTCCACAACTTGTTACCAATGGCATGAGCCACGCATTCCACCCAAGTAAAATCTCTCTTCATTCCAAACACCCTGCCGAGAGGCATGCTGCAAATACCAAAGACAAAGCTGCACTTACCCAGCTTTGACTGCGTTAAGACTCCTGTTTGAGGTGCCGTTCCTGAGCAACACTGTCTTGGAGTGAGCTTGTTTGAAGCCAGCAAGGTTCAAGATTTCAAAAAGATGAATTTGCTGTTGCCTCCTGTTATATAAAAAGAGGATCTCTATGTAAATTAGTTAAGAAAATCCACTGTGATAGCCAAAAATAAAGAAAGCATGACTTTTATTCTAGCAGGTGAGTAGACTTGTGGTGTTGCATGGAAAACCCATGTTCCATGGGTCTTTCCTATCTGAATGGAAACGTCTCCTGAACATAGACCTAGTGGGTCCATGTAGAATCATGAACTAGGCTGAAGACCCAGCAACTGATTTCATTTGCAGCTAAATAGTATTTAAGTGTGGCTTTCCTGAGGCACACTTTGTGTTTCAGAAAAACTTCACTCCTGCTTAGTGATAATATTGCAATTTAAAATAACACAAGATGACAATGATGCCCCTTCCTGGCCACATCAAATACTGCTGTTGCACACAAGATCAAAGCAGCCCGTTTTACTGTAGCTCATGTTACGCTTATGCTTTGTGATTTATTCATTTATTTTTGGGGGGTGAAATTGAATGTAAGTTAGCAGAAGAAAAAAGAAATAAGTATTTAATTCTGAGGAATGGCACATAGCATGGGTGAAAGGAAAATAGATGCAAACACTGCCTTGAAATTACTGAGCAAATCAGTGGAAGCATTAACCTTCCACATATATTAGGCTTTGAGAATAACCTCATTCTGACCCCTACATGCCAACAACAACAAAATCCTTGTTTCAGGTTGCCTTTTTACAGTTACATGGCTCCCACACATAATTGAACAGATTGCCCTGCTAGATCCTGTGTACAGCTTAAGCTTCATGCTCACAATCCTCTCCCTTCTCAGTGCTTCCTGACATTCAGGGGAACATTATCTCCACTGTTCCTAAAAAGGGAATTCCCTGCAGCTAGGAGAAGGACAGACAGTCCCTAAAGGCCCTGGAGGCACCAGCTCTGCCACTTCAGCCTGCAGCTGGCTCCCTGCCTGGGTTGCAGCCTGGTGACCTGCTGTGAAACCCTGGACACTGTTGCTGGAGACACAGGGAGCAGAGGGTTAGATAATTCTGCCTAGAGCCTTGTGGGGTTTTCACTTCTCATCTATTTTTAGCTGACTGAACAGCTGGCCTTGGAAGCCTGTTTACAGCCTGGAAAGCTTCTTTTTGCTAAACTGTACTAGGTGTAAGAGCCCGGAGAAAGCCTTAACCCTTTGGGAGCCCTGAGATTGGCACCTCCCATAGACTGCCTGAGAGGAATTTAGAGAAGCAGAATTGCTGCATAAGGAAAGACAGATTCAGTCAGTTTCAGCTTTATTTCTGTTACATTTGTGTACCTATAGCCAATGCCCTAGTCCCACAGAAAAGACATAAACTAGGCTGCTATCTCTTTAGTGTAAATCTCAGCGTGTAAATACCTCTCTCTATGCAGACCTTCATATGTATGGAAGGCAGACATATTGGCAGTTACCTGGCAGGCTTTATGTTTTCACCGTTATCCCGTTGTTCTGGTGCCCTCTAACACTTAGCTCCCACATGAAACATTTTCTATTTCTTGTCCAGCTTGCTTTCTCACAGCTTGACCAATATATCTCTGCTTAGACCTTCAGCTGATCTAGCAAAAGCTGCATTTCCTTCCCTTGTATTTCATACTGATCACCACTGGGGACAGTACACAGAACCCCTCTTCTCACCCTGTTCATATAAAATGGCTATGAGGCGCGCATGAAAAAGTGTCCTTCAGTTGCCCTTGCTGATGTTCTGAAAGTGCTCCTATATTGAATAAAGAGAATAACTCACACAAAGTTCTGCCACGGGTTTTGTAATCAGGACAAGGCTGGTCAGACCACAGGGACTCAGGAGTACCAAGCCTGTAAGTGTGAACAGACTCTGCCCCGTAACAGTGACCTCTACTCTCTTTCTTTCTGCCCTAGGATCACTTTCAGAAGTTTATCCCACCGGGCGGGCATTACGGGGAAGATGCTGATAGCTATGCCCATGGGCGGATGGTAGGAGGAGTGACAGCAGGGCAGCACGGCTCTGGTAAGCAGCAATATTCCGCCGTTCCTGGAAGGCCTGGAAGCAAAGGAGGTCCTGGGGACGGCGAAGGGGAGCATGCAGGGGAATCAGCTGGAAGTGGTGGAGAAGGAGGTGATGGTACTGAGAAAGGCAAGTATCTCTCTGAAAGAGCAAGAAATAGATAAAGCTATCAGGGCTTGTGGCTGCGTTAATTTTAGGGACCAGTAAATGAATTTGAGTAACACCTCAATTCTTCCGAATTAAATTGCATTGCAAAGTCTAAAAAGTTGAATTGCCTTTAGCTTGACAATTTTGATTGCATGTTTCTGTGTTGCTCATTCATAAGCAAGAAGCAGAAATACCTGCCTTGGCTGAACAAAAGAAATGATGGGAAACTCCTGATTTGAGGTTGAGACAGCAGTACACGAGTAGGGAGCTCTACCTTCCCTTCCAAGGGTTTCATACTGACCAGTACTGGAGACAGTAGCAGTAGCTCTTTAGCTCAGCAGTCTGACCTGACGCATCAGTCGTGCATGTATCAATTCTAATTTCAAATCAAAGTTTTCATTTGAATGAACAGCACTTTGTGGATAATAGTAAGAAAGAAGCAGCAATATTTCTAAATGTTATCTGCTAATCAACACTAGTGAACTGAAGCAATATCTCTACGAGGCAGGGTATCTTTCACTGATTTTAGTCCTTGCATAATTTTACCTTCCATTTAGTTTGGCCAGAAGCCTCTGGAATCAAATCTCTTGTATGAAAATCAGCTGGTGAAATTGTTATTTTAACAGTTCCTATGGCATTTTAACAACAAAAAGCAAATTTGCTTGGGAACTGCGAACAGCTTCTGTAAATGACTTTGAGTGACTTGTAAAATCCAAGGTTTTTCATTTACATTCTGGAAGAGTGTGCATTTTATATCAAAATCTGCTTTGATATTTCGGGATATCCCCATGAAATATAAATCTGTGAAATGAGGTTAGCATTTTGCCTTGCATAAAAATTTCCCCTAAGGTAGCGGAAGAGATGATGTACCTAAGACATTTGTTCTTAGGGGAAGAGGTTTCTACCTGAGTAACCAGAGGGAACAATGAAAAACTAGCTTTCAAGTCTATGCTTTAATGCAAGTTCCTGGATGAGTGGCTCTTAGATTGTGGTACTTCTACTTTTGTGGATAATGATGGAAGTGGCCCACAACAGTTTCTTTTAAGAGAAATCTTACCATACATTCTGTGACTTGATCTAAGAGTTACAAAGGATCCAAAAAGACAAAGCTGATGTCCCAGTTTCAATAGTAGAGTATAGAAAGGTGTTGTATTTGGAGTACCTGTCATCTAACTTGAGTGTTTTACTTTCCTCTGTTTACAGATGGAAAGTCAGGAGGCAAAAAAGTCACTATATTTAAAACTTACATCTCCCCCTGGGAACGAGCGATGGGTATTAGCCCTGAGGATAAAAGTCAGTTGACCATTGACTTACTGTCCTACAGTCCCAAAGCTGATTTCCCCCATTACAAATCTTTTAACAGGTAAGTGTTCAGGGATATTGAATTCCATTTACTTTGCATGAAGAAAAACTACAGTAGCCCTGGACATAGCTCTCCTGTCTTGTGCAATGTAAATAAGTATTAGTTTCATGTCATTTTGCTTACTGCAATCTCCCGTGGATGAAAAGCTTGGAGGTCTACAAAGAGAAGACACGTTAAGAGCTACAGATTTGAATTCACCTTATGGATAGGAAGCCTATGTAGCAGGATAATACAACTTTAATCCTATTTCACTTTCTTTCTCCCCACATTTGACCAGGGAAATTTGGCATGCTACTACTTATTACTGCAGCCATTTAAATTTCAAGAGTTCAGGAAAAATACTTAACATCAGAAGCCATCAGTGCCTCCAGTACTTGAGATAAGAATTAGGATCTTCCTGCTGCTTCTGATAAGAATGAAAAGTTTGACAGATTTTCTAGTGCAGCATCAACTTTCTGTTAGCCTCTCTATTTTGCCACCTACTTACATAGCCTCAGGACATCATTACCCAGGACAAACCAAATTCCACTTGAGTCTGCAATAACACAGCCTTTGCCTCCAACATGTATGGGATACCAACAGGTGTGAAAGGTGTATGGTTTTACAGAGGTTGATGCAGCAGGGATTAAAGAAGTACACAGGAGCAGAGGGGATTTGTTTGTGGTTGTGTTTTTTTGTTTTGTTTTGTTTTTTAAATCATTTTTTTAGCACATAGGCAATGGTTATGTATGTATTTGGGTAGGATTTGTTGGCCAGTTAACTGCAACAGTTGTAAAATTTACATTCTCAATAAATTTATTTTCTAAGTCCCATTGTTTACCTATGTTCTGTGCGCTAACTCCATTTGTTTTCCTATGCCAGGACTGCCATGCCTTATGGGGGTTATGAGAAAGCAGCCAAACGGATGACTTTCAAGGTGCCTCAGTTTGATATTTGCCCTTTGCTTCCAGAATCTATCATGTTATATAATCAAAATTTCAGAAACAGACCCTCCTTCAACAGAACCCCAATACCTTGGATGCCTTCAGGAGAGTCCTCTGAGTATCATACTGAGGTCAATGTGCCAAGAAGTGGTGAAACAGAAGAGCTATAAATCCCTGCCCCCAAAGTCTTTCTGTTTATTTTTTTTTCTTCTTTTCAACCCTTTCTATTTGCAAGTTGATAGTAAGGAGGTGAAAAGTGCAATTCTAGTCCTGTGAGTCCTTCGTTTCTTTTGTCCTTAACCCTGACAAGCTCCTGGTAGCTTCTAAACTTAATCTTTGCTGTGATGTTAATCTGTATCAGAAACAGTTTAAGGGAAAGGAGCTTTTTATTCACCAGGGCATAAAAGGGCAAATTTAGAACAATTTTTTCTGTTTAGCAATGCTAAATGCTACCTGTCTGCTTCTTAATAAATTTGTTTTGTCATATATTAACAAGTAATAAAACATGAAGATGAAAAAAAAAATTTTTTTTCTCTTGAAAATACTGCTGAATCTATTTGGGGATTAGCAATAACAGAAGATTCAGTCTCACGAGTCTGCTGTCATGGGAAGAAAGATATGGGACTAACGGTCATAAGATAGGCAGGTATACATCAAGGTGGCTTGGATAAAGACCTTAAAACTGATGAAGAATGATTACTTTGTAAGGAAATGATACGGGTAATCATAATATCATCAGAGATAAACTAGCAAGTTGGTCTGTAAATGTAACAGACAGAATAAAGTATTCCAGTGTCACCTGAAATCTCCCAGTTCTCCACAGTATAACTCAGGTGATAGCTCAAGCACTTGTTTTTCATATAGACAGAACAAGAAGGCAATGGGCTGGGAGGAAACAGAGGCACACCCAAGTGAGATGCCTAAAGTTCCAGAGCAAGCAGTAAGAAGTCTTAACTACAACAGAAATACTTTGACACCCACTACAACCAATACTCAAATATGCAGCTTCAAAATCTATTCCATTTCTTGTAACAGTTGTATCGATGCCACACATACGGGCAGAAAGCCAGGCACTGTGGAAAACAAATGAAGAGCATTGTTTTTCTTCACAAAATGCTTTGTTTCATGGATTCTTGCATGGTGACACATAACATACAGACCACCGTTTTACCACTGTACCCTGGCTCAACCTGCACAGAGACTGGTTGGAATTTCCTGTCTGGATGTCTTCTTTGACTAAACAGCTGAACAGGACTAAACAGCTTATTTCCAGGGACAGTTTCCATTGAAGCACTTTTAATTTAGGAGTTTTACCCCCTTGTTTAGAAATCCATACAATTGGATATTTGATATTTATTTTTTGTATAGGTATGAGGTTGGGTTTATTACACCCCTCTAAAAGGGCCAGTCTGCCAGGGGTACCCTGAGATTTTTTAAAAATCATGCTAATGGCATTGAACTGCAGAAGTCATGACTGAGTACTTCCCCAACCATTCTGCTGAAATGGTTAGAGAACATTTATTATATGCCCTATTTAATGATTAAGACGTATCCATAACTCAGTTTTGTGATTAAATTTAAAAAGTGTTTAAGTTCCCCCAAAAAAGACTGAAAACAAAAGACTAAATTAAAAATAAGTAAATAAATAAGGAAGACTAAATAAAATAGATGCTCAAACATGCAGGAAAAGGTGAATGCAGAAATAGGACAGTGCTCTCTGGTGGTGTAGTTTCAAAGTTTTTGCATACAAGGGAGATGGCATCATTCAGCAAGTAGGTCAAAGGACTGGGTGTATTCCCAAAGCACTCTCTGGTTCATAAGGTTGGACAAGAATTTTTGTCTGTGTGTCTCTTTATCTCAAACCCTAAATGGAGATTGGAAGTGGCAATGTGCTCGGAATAAGTATTTATCATTACAAATTATTACTAATATTGCTGTAGTTCCTACTTGTAAGCTAAGAGGATCCTTCAGTTTTGGTAAATCAGCTTAATGAGGCATATAGCTCTTCTTTGCCAGAACACTTTCAATCTTAAATCCTGTCAAGCAGGATTTATGTGCTTTTGCTTCTAGTACAAAATGGGAAATCCTACACTTCACTTCTTAGAACAATTCAGACAACTACCATCTTGCTGTTTATACAGTTCAAAATATTCGCTAGTTTAGTCATTGTTCAAACTAATGCTAAAAGTGACAAAAATCAATAATCCAAATTCTGTCACAAAAATCATTGGTACATCTCTGTTAATTTCAGTGAGGCTTGCAGCTAATGTAATCAGTGCAGAAATTTGTCCAAAATGATCAAATATTTAAGAGAATGTAAGTAACTGCTTCTGCTCTTTGTTTTCCTTTGGCTATGATGTAGACTCAGGGGAATCTCCTATGTCAGAGAATTATTTATATGGGGAATAAGAGGATTTTATAAGATTTAATTACAGTGGATTTCCGCAACATACTGGAAGCTGCAGAATGGAAACTCAGTCATCTGATTTTAAGCAGGATCATAGTAGTCACAGACAAAAAAGACCTAACAAATTATTGAGCCCATCCTCTTGTACAGGCAGGATACGGTCCCCTCTTAGACGATGTACTGAACTGATTTTATCTTAACCTCATATTCCATGGAACGGCAGCCAAGAATGTGTTTAATAGAAAGGGGCTGACCCATGAAAAAAAGATTGGATAGAATTTTGTGACATTCTTCCATTTAGAACAAAAAGTTCTTACGTTTGTAGTTATTTACAGTGTCATTTTTAGGAATGCTATCTTGAAGTTTCCAGGCTCTGAAATGTTTCTCTCATGTAACACAACTTGTATGATGAAGAACTCAAGTCATACTGAAAACACATAAAAAAAGTAGTGCATACCTTTAATGTAGAAGAAAGGTGCTCAACGGATTTCAACGTTACTATCCACAAATATGCACTGATGTGTTTTAAAATCTATCTGAAGTTATATCTGATGGCATAAATTGTAAGGCAGGTAGTGGCACAGCTTTTCTGTGTTGAGCAGATCTTCTATTTGACTGCAATGTATTCCCTAATCAAAGGTTTTGCATCTCATAATAGACTGCCTCACATGAGCTGCTTGCCATTAGTGGTGATGATGAAATAATTTATACAACTAACATCTGGGAATTACATTTGATGCTGTTATTGACAGAGCATTTAGAGGAGATGGCTTTGTCATTAGGCTTAGGGGCTCTCAGATAAAATCTCGAACAGTTTCAGGCTGTTAGTAGAACACAGCTTTGTCTTGTTTGGCTTTTTAAAATCATCCTGTGAATACATAGTATGCATTCATTTTGCATTTATGTGCATACAAAACATTACATATTCATTTTACACACATACAAAATGTATGTATACATTTTACGCATTCACACCTCTTCTATACCGTGTGGGCATCAAACAGCGAGCCTGAAAACAATTGTTCTGCTATGGAGCAAAGAGGTTTACATGTGGCTGTCCCTGCACAGGGAGCACTGATTTGTGGTACAAGGCTTGAACATTCACTGCACTAAGGCTTTTTTCCTCCTCCATAGCTTGTCCTGCCAGAAGTATATGCTCTCTTCCACACAAGACTGACTGCCACAGGTGTGATCATCTGGCAAACATCCCACTTCCAAAGGACTGTCCCTTGGCACAGCAAGCTGCTGTGAGCACTTCTCTGGCAACTTATGGGGTCCACAGCTGCCCATCAGCAGCTTGTACGCTAACTCCTCTTGGATGCGTATTAGAAAAGTTTGCAAGCCAAACTGCTGGCTCAGAGCACATTAATACATTTATATGCAATCTCCTCCATGCCAAAGTCCTCAAATTGCAACTTACAAACTAGCTTAGACAAGTTGTGCGGTCTGTCTTGGAGGTGTGCCTGACTAGCACCACAGATAAGCAGAATTTGCAGACACATGCAGAAGCAAGATTGCACACATTTTGTGGAACCCTACAACTTTTTTGAACTGCTGAGTATATGGGATTCAAGACACTTAATTGTATTCATGGCATCATATATCTACTAGTAGAAGTATTTTCAGCTAGCATAATAAATTAGTAGCGCCTTTGCGGTGCAGCTCTTATTCTCTATGTATTTAACAGAGGGATTGTCATCTTCTCTCTGATGATCATCTCCTGCTTACAGTAGACCATAAATGATGCTCTAATGAGTCCAAGTACTTGCTCAGATATATATTGTGCTAATTAACATATGCAGCAAAGGGGAGAGAACCACATAAATCTCCCAGAAGGAATGCTTCTAAAGGCAACCTAAACTCCAGTCAGATTTAAAAAAAATCTCAGATGTAAACTCTCCCTTTAATTTTCAATTAAATGTTTTAGAAACATTACTTATTACATATCAAACCTTAAAATGTGTATTTTCTATTTTTTTTTTTTTTTCAAGAAAACATGCAGGCTGTTTTTCTTTTTTGTTCTGATTAACTATAAAAAATGTGCAAAGTTTTAGTTTTAAAAATCTGTTTTTAATTTAAAGCAAATTCCATCTGGTCTAATTTCAGAGAGAATTGGCACAGATAAATTTGCAGACAATGACCACTCTCCTCTAAAACCAAGAAAAGGTTAGAGGTATAGCTCCAGCCAAAGTTATAATGAACATTTTCAAAAGTCCACAGTGAACAAATAAATGTGTAAAATAAGGAGAGATTAATTTATGGTTATAAGTTATTATTTTAGCATCAAGCCAAAAGAGTTTTTCTTCTTTGCTTTTCTAACAGGACTTACTGGGAATGCTTATTTTTTGGAAATCTGAACAGGGAAGGCATGACATTATGAAAGGCTGATAAATGTCTAAACCCTTCCCTGGCGCAGACATGAGCCAAGGGCAGCACTGCTTTTTCACTCCAGGTCCCTACATTTGGAGCTGGGGAGAAGAAACAATACATGGAGGGCACTGAGGAATGAAAAAGGCTACCCACTAAGCAATGCTTTGTTTGTACCGCAAAGCATTTTTTGCATAACATCCCTCTACACAAAAGGGTAAATAAGGACTCTCCAGACTTTCCCTTCTCACTGGGGAAAGTTCCTGCCTTGAGCAGCAATCTCATTATACATCACTCACCACAGGGAAAACAAAGTGGCCCCTGGAAGGAGAATGAACAGAAAAATGAGAAACTGCCTGTTGGCCAGCCTAAGGACAATCTGTGGGCCATATCGCACAGGACCTCCCCTGCTCATAGATGCTGTACAAATTCAATTACACTGAAGAGTGCTTTAGTCTAACTCCACGGTGCCTGGCTCAGATGAATAATTACTTCCATATTCTATTATAAAAACAGCCATATTTTAATGGGCTGGAAGCTAGCATGGATTCAGGGCTTCATTATATCTGCTCTCTCTAAATGTTTCTCTTAATTATCTTTGGTCCCCAAGAGAGGGTTGAGGCCTTCCTTAGTTGCTCTCTCTACCAATATGCTTGGCTTGATTCCCAAAGCAAAAGACTGAAACGGGGTATAAAGTCACAACAAATAAGCAAGTATCTTTCCAAATGCATGAATATTTTTTGTATTATTTCAGTAGTGCTAGAGATGTCATGTTACCAATAGCAGACACCCGTACATACCATTCTAGTACACTCTAAGTGCAGAACAAAAAGTAGTTCCAGTCCTCCAGGCATACCTTATGCACCTGGTACACTATTGAAGGTATACATGAATTACCTGAAGTTGGAAATTCTGGCATACAGAAATAAATCTTTTAAATATATACCATTATGCATCAACTCACTTCTTACATGTAAAATGGGGCTCAACAACTCATTATAAAGAATTTCTTCCAGAACTTACAGAATTGGTGGCATGGCTCTGAGGACTGTTACAGCATCTCTGAGACCTTGGGAGCACTGAAATACAACAGCACAGAATAAAGTGCATTAGCCCTCATGTCTTTATGCTTCTTTTTGAGTAATTAATTACAGTTTATCCAGGTGGGTGTAATACTAGCATGGAGATACCAACTATTTGTGGGAACATGGACAGTTCAGGGACTGTCCACTCATTTTCAGTCTCTCTTCACACACACAGTCCTGAATTGATAGGAAATGAACTTGCTCCAGTGGGGTTGATATATTTTTTGGGTATCTCTGGAACTACTGCTGCCTCTGGCAGCATTTTACTGGTACGCTGTGGCGGTAACAGGAAAATCACATACCACAGCCAATGCAATCTGGTGAACGTGAGCTTAATATTAATCTTACACGTTGTCTAGTACTTAGAAAATCAAACCACAAATGTATACAAGAACTTATTTAAATTCTCCCGGACCTTGTGAAAGTCTAATTTACATCACTTGAATGGATGCTGCTGATGCTAGGGCTCTAACCTGTGAATAAATCCAGCTCTAGTGCTGACTACACCCAAACTTTTGGTGTAACTGGACGTTGCGGCCTGCTCCCTTCGGCCAGAGCCGCGTCCCACAGCGCTCACACACGGCGCTCCGCAGCCCCTGGGGGTTACACACGCTCTGCGAGCACGCTTATTTTCCCTCCACCAAGAAAAAAGCGTTTGTGCCCAGGCAGCTCTATGTAGCGAGCTCTGCTGAGGGCCCAGCTGTGAGGGTGAGGCTGCCCTGGACGTGACAGGAGCGGACGTGACAGGAGGGGACCCGCTGAGGGGACCCGCGGCCGCCGCCCCGTCCTGAGGGCAGGCGCCCGCTGCCCGCCGCCCCGCGGCGCTCTC
Source organism: Anas acuta (assembly GCF_963932015.1). NCBI lineage: Eukaryota > Metazoa > Chordata > Aves > Anseriformes > Anatidae > Anas > Anas acuta. The sequence goes on from NC_088985.1 coordinate 17,254,708, forward strand.
GCGAGAGGAGGCGGCCGCCGGCGGCGCGGCCCGGGGCTGTGGCAGGCAAATGGCGGCTCTCGCGAGAGCGCGGGCGCGGCGGCTGCCCGTAGCTATAGCAGCGGGAGGAGGGCGGCCGGCGGCGGGGACGCGGCGCCGCCAGGTAGGGAGCGGCCGCCGCCAGGTGGGGACCGACCGCCGCCGGGTCCCGCTCGCCGCCCCTCAGCGGCTCCCCGAGGAGTTCCCCGCTCGGAGACTCGCGGGGTTCGCCGCCGCCTCTTCCTTCTCCCCCTGTCCCGTCCCCTCGGGGGTACCGCGGAGCCCCGGGGGTGGCGGCTCCCGCGGAGATCGGCACCCCGCTGACCGGCGGCTGCCGGCTCCTGCAGCCCGGGCTGGCGGGGAGGCTCTCGGCTGGAAGGCGCCGCTCGGCTCCGCTGCCCTGCTCGCTGCAGCGCAGCCCCAGGAAGGCGAAGTATGTATGATGTTTTTTTTTCTTTAAAACCAGCAGTTTTCCGCTTTTCCAGCATCTCATTTCGTTTGAAAGCCTCGGTTCGGCAGGAGGATTAGGGGTGGGGATGGGTGGGGGTTACCGGGGATGAGCGCCCTGCCGGTGCGCACACACCTCCTGTTGGCACCGGGGCTGCTGCCACATGGCACAGGGACCCGCGGAGATTTGGGGGGTTTGGAACAAATTCTCCCTGTTACGGTGCGTGGAGACAGCATGCGTGCCAAATTCGGGGCAGAATAACCATGCAGTTTGAAATAATGAAGTTTGTAAGGAAAACAAACCCCTCTGGGTTCGCGCTGCTCTTCAGGCTTTGGGACGTAAATCCCAGGCTGAAAGGGTTTGTGCTGCAATTCACCTAAAGTTCAATTGCAGTTTCGGGAAACAACAGCAAGGTAGAGCAGCGGGCTTATTTCTGGGAAGGAAAACGTTGCTGTGCAGAGAAGTCTGTTGAGTTAATATTTAACGGGAACGTGACAGCTTTTAAAAATGATGACCAAAATTGTAGTATGGACTCAAAAAAAATAATAATAATAAAGAAAAATGAGTCTTTAAAATCTATTCTTATTTAGAAAGTGGTGGAAATACTAATGCTTTTAGTAGACAGGCTACTCCTTAAATTCTGTTCCTTCACTTAATCGAGAGTATGTCTAATCAAGCACGCTGCGTATCGTTCATGCAGAACTAAACAGGAGGGTTTTCTTCCTCTGCTCTGTGGTGCCAGTCAGGAAGCCACAGGGTTCTTGGGGTGGGGTATGGGAGAAGGGTGTGCTTCATTTGTCCGGTACAAACTTAGAGGTATCTTAGAGAATTTAGAAATTTTACTGCTGATGACTGTGAAAGCATTTCAGTTCATCTCTTTCAGTCAGTGCAGGTAAAATTATATTGGTTCTTCTCTCTGTTCGGGGTTAATAGTCTATTTTGGTACTGTACTCACTAGTTCATTAAACAAGGGTAATGGGAATTTAAATCCTTCTTTATCCAGTCCTGATGTTGTTATTAGGCATTAAGCCTTCTTATGTGAATTTTCATGAAGAGTACATAAAAGAGAAAGTATTCTTGTTTTTCAGTTTTTGGTGCTTCATAAACAGCATTACTTAAAGATAGGTTATGTCCGCACTGATCAGAATTTAGGTTCCATTGTATCTGAGAGCTGGATAAGCATCAGTAGGAAGAACTGCTGTCCCAAATAATGTGCAGTGCAACTATGCAAAGTGCAGCAGGTGATACAAATGCAAACTGAGGCAGGAGGATGAAAGAGTAATAAAAAGCCACAGCTATTCATTTTTTGTGTGTGCATGACTTACTGTTCATAAAGAATAAAAGTGTGTCCTGTAATGGACATGCTTATTAACACTTGCAGAACTTATTAGTTGTTTCAGTTTTTCATGTAACATTCTGAAATGTAAATTACTTAAACGTTCTTCGGTTTCCTAACGTATATTCCCCTCACATTTATTCAAACATTTTTTTTTTTGTTCGCTGATATCCAACTTCTTGCCTTTGTCTAAACTTGGCATTTTAACTTCTTTCTTTTTATCAATAACAGCTGCAGTCACCCTTCCAACATTATTGTGTGTTTTCATCACTCAAGTTCGTTCTTGGCACAGATAACGCAGTACTTCATGGCAGAGAGGAGCAGCAAGAATCTTGCTACTGACTGTCAAGGAATTTTGATTTGTTTTGTACAAAAATCTCTCTATTGTTCCTTTTAACTGCAAGTGAAATTATAGGCTTAGTCTTTAAAATCTGGTCTTTATCTGTAGGGAGCCTCCTTTCCAAGGCTTGTACCCTGTGCGTGAGACTTCTATGAGAAACATCTCTTGGCTGCAGCCTGGACAGTTTTTAAATGATATTACACAACATGTAGGTCTCTTGACAAGCAAGTTGAGCAAGCAGTTTATTCCACTTCCATCTCTTCTCTGTGTTATATCACTTGATGCGTGGGATTTCTTGTGCTGTGTCCTGATGAAATTAAATTCTTAGGGGGATCTCACCAGGCCGTCTGTGGGACACGGGAGAAGTGCTTAGCTGAAATAGGGTCTCGCTTAGTTACGTGACTTTAATTTTGTAGCAGTGGACCACGTGCCATCTTCATGATCCCTGTGGGTCTCTTCCACCTCAGGATATTCAACTTGCTGAATTTAGATGCAGGCACTCAGTTGGGAAGTGAACTTCTTGTGGCTGTCTTAAAGTTAGTGGAAACATTCTGTTTCTGGAGTTGTTGGAAAAAGGAAGGAAAAACTTCAGTATGTTAGAAACAACTTAGTAGAAAACGAGAAGGCTGCCAGGAAGAGAGGAGGCTCTTTCATATGTTGATTTTTCAGCACTTCACAAGATCTGTGAGCTGTGCGTATTCTGTTACAGTCTTTAATGTACATGTAATGTTTTGTAAAAATTTGTAAAAATTCCAGTAGACTTTGTTGTGTGATACCCTAAATATTTGAAGTAAAGGTGATCATGAAGGTGCTACATTAAAACTTCGTGTCTATTCACCTCTGTAGCAGTTAGCATCCAGTAAACCTGCGGAGCACTTGCTGTGACTGTTGTCAAACTATTAAGAGGCAAAGGAAGAAGGGTTTTGAGGCTAAAAGCTTTTTTTTTTTTTTTTTTTTTTTCTTCAAATTATGAAAGCATGTGGAAAGTTATGCACTGTTCTGGACTAATCCGCAAATTTACTAACAAAGCTGTGAAGAAATACTTTAAAAACTGAAGTCCATGTTGTTCCTACAAACGTTGTTTATATGTTTTGGCTACAAATGCATTATAACAAAGTGGATGTTAAAGTTGGGATGTTCCTTTCAGAGGGCACTCTGACCATTTGCTTTGTAATCTTTAGACGTAGGAAATACATCTTTGAGTGAGATATCCAAAGAAATCTTTACGCAACACTAAAATTTTAGTTTCAAAGCATCCATGTTGGTGTGTCTTCTTCCTTGCCTTCTTCAGTATTAAAAGCCCTTAACACTGTCATAAAGAGGCAGTTATATTTGGGTGTCTGAGATGCAGAGGTTGTCTTTACCCATAGAATGATGTGCTACGGTGTAATTTTCACTGTTCCTCTGGCAATCCCTGCTCTGGAGATGGGGCCAGAGGAAGAAAGGTTACTTCTCTCTCTGTTCAAGTTTCAGTTACTTTGCTGGGGTGAAACTGTTTGCAAGAGTGCAAATTATAATGGTGAGTTTTGAGTTTGGTGAGAGCTGCACTAAGCCTGACAAATCAATTTGTAAAAGCCAGAGCTGTCGGATAGTAATAGCTTCCTTCATTACCAACCAGTTTAGTTTTGAACCAGTGACCCAGAGGTGAAAAGCTCATCATTCCATTACCCGCCCTCTGATCTATCCATATGTTCTCTTGTTTAAAGTCCCTGTAGTCCTCTTAAACACAACGTGCAGTAAATATCGAGCATCCTTTGCACTTGTGAATGCTGGAACACTGTCCATTCCAATTGCCTGCTGTGCATGTGAGGACACTGAAGTTAAATATAGCAACAATTTCTTACACTCTCTGGCTTTTCATGAGAAACCCTCGTACAAACCCAACCATATGGTAAAATCCAGCATTATCTTAAAACCATTAACAAGGAACCCATTGCTACCATTAACGGGAAAATGAATCCACAGTGCTAAGTGGCATCCTGGGAGTTATTAATAACCTCAGGCTGCTGCTAAGAAAATGAACGTAAATGAAATACATTAGCAGCTGAGTCATCACACCAGCACTTCTGCATGCTCTATACAGGTTTGTATTTATCTATGGAGGCTTTTTTCAGAGTGTATTATTGTTATTGTTGCATATCACCTTTTTTTTTTTTTTTTTTACTCTTCATTGAGTATCTACAGTGTGCTCAATGCTGTAAAAGCAGAATGGGGAAATGACTTCTGTTCCATAGATCTCATGAAATAAATTCTACAAAATGTTTGAAATAAGCGGATAGGAGAACGTAATCCATTTCCCCATTCATTCTGAGGTAAGGTGTTTCTAGGCAACCCACCTGATGGGAGGAGGTCAATAAATTTAATACTTGCCCATATTATTCTCATTTTTTAAGGCTATTAAAACAAGTTACTGTTTGTGGGTTTCAGTGAACTGCAGAAAGAGTGAAATTTACATTCCTCTGTATTTCAATTGTGTCTTTATCTCCTTATCTCTTTTCCTCCAGTCTTTAACCCCACTGTCTTCCATAACAAGAAACAGTGTTGTGGACATTCTGTACTGATTGAACTGCTGACAAATCAAATATGTAAGGGGTGAATTTTTCTACTTCCCCCTCACCAAAACTGCAAATTGGTTGTTTTTCCTTTACCTGACCATCAATTTTCATGTAGTCTGTAGGAATGTAATTACTTCTGTGATCTCTTGTTTCTTATTTCAAAATGTTGGAAATTGGATAATGGATTAAAGAGGTGTTGGAAGAAAACTGATACTGGTCAGATGTTCCTGCAGGCGAGAAAAATGTAATTTGCTGCCTCATTTATTACTGAAATGAGGCTTATATGATCATGTTGTCTAACATTTCCTTTGTCCCATTTGTTTTCTCCCTCTTTTTTTGGTCAGAGCACCCCACTTAAGAGTAACATCTTCCTCTTTTGCACAGCATTTCTGGTCCACAGGCTGTGATTAGTATCTGTTCTGTCACTTTTTGCCACTCCTTTGCATTTCACTCATTTTTTCAAGGTTTGTCATCAAAAGCAAAATGTCAAATGTCCTCTTATTTTTTTCAGTCAGAGGAATAGGGTTTTTAAACTTTAGACTTAAAACTATGAATGGTTCCTTCTTCTGAATGTCTCTCCAAGCCTGAAATGATACCATTTTATGTTGTGGATAAAACTTCACTGAATTGTAGTTGGCTGTAAAAGTGTGCCAGGCCATGAACCACAGTGATCTTTTCCTTAATTATTTTGCAGTATGCCCTGGCTTGTTATGTTCTGCCAGAATTCATTTGATGTGTGGATTTGGTCAAGCTTGCAGTCCTCAGATTTGAAGGCTGGAATTACTTTCCTGCTTTTGAAATTACTTTCCCCTGTCATCTGTAGCAGTTTGAATTTTTGGAGCTATAAAGCTCAGCTGCTTTCCCCGCCTGCTTAAATCGGGACAGTGAATGTGGGTTTATTGTAGGCATCTATTTTTAAAAAGTAGTTAAGCTCACGAAATGGTATAAACACCTCTTAGCACAAAGACTTTTCTTTTTTTTTTATGAGTGTGTACATTGCAAATAAGCAGTATGTAATTGCTGTTCCAAAGGTTAATTATACTAACGGCAGAAGCAGGTAGGATGATCTGTAATAAATAAAAAATGATCACGGATTAGTGTCTTGTCTAGAATTCTCTTTTATGGTGCAGTTTGGCTCATTCACATTTATACAGAAGCACGCGTCGCATACTGTGTGGGGGGAACAATTTGCAGATGAGATGTCTTTGGGGAAGAGGAAACTGCCTTTTATTTCTTTTTTTTTTCCTGTGCGCATGAAACTTGATTTGGCATTTCACACTCTTGAGCAGAGCCCAGCTAGTTTGTTAATTCTAACAGTTGGTAACATGTAAACTAGTATTTGTAGCAGACAATGTAATTCTTGTACGTTACACTTCTATGTGATTTATTACATTTTGACTTTTGAAAGTAATGAATGGGCTAAAAATATACGAGTGATTCAGATGTGGGAGACTGTTTGAAGAGGAGGATTCTCCTGTAAGTATTTCCACAAAATGTTAAAATAAATATATTCTGGGAAATAGTTAACCAATGAAGTGTCGCATAGCATAGCAAAACACTTTCTAATCCTCCTGCTGGTGTTCCTAGTGGAATGAATTTATAAATGGATCAATAAACAACAGCTAATGCACATTGGTACACGAGCTTTGCTATGACATGGAAACAGGTTAATGTCCTCACTAGATCTGCATGTTATTCAAGAAAATAGGTCACGGAAGGGAAAGAAAATAGGAATAAAAAATGTTAATTGTATATGTTGCCTGTTCTCTAAAGCTTTTTCATTATATTCTACCTGAGATGTGCAAATAAACACAGCGAAGTTTCATAAAACTTGCAATTAATAAAGTATAATGCTCTCTGTACTCTGTGTTCTCTATTATGAATATTATTATTGTTAGTAGCAAATCTATGCAGTCCTTATAGCGTAATAGATGATATCTGGAGAATTCATGTCAATATTGTTGAAGTATGGTTGTTTTTGTTTTTTTTTTTTTTTTTTAAAAAAAAAAAAGAGAGATGCCAATAAAGAACTTAGTTCCTTTTGATTCCGGATACTATGTAGATTTGAAATATAGATTTCATTACTTTTTTAAAAAAAGGAAACAGTGAAGGATGCAGTGTGAGCCTGACAGTGCTGCAGGATGAACAACAGTTTTTATTGAAATTGCTGTTTTTAAGGTCCTCCTAATTTGTTTAAATTCTCTAGACTAGACACTAATTTTTCTGTAAAGGCTTTTTAAAGCATTCTTTGAAATGCTTCTCTTAAAAATGCATTGGTTTAGGAAGGAATGGGCAGGTAGAGAATGTGACCTTCCTGTTAGCAGAAAGGTATTTATATCACTTACTCCTTTCAGATTGGTAGGTTTCAGACTGTGGGTTTGGTCTGGAAATAGTCATCTTTTGAGAAGAAATACATTTTGGTGTCTAAGTGCCTTTTCTTAAAGCAAAGGACTTCCTTTCTGGGAGACATAGAAAGGTAGTTAAACTTGGTAATTTAGTTCTGCAGTCAGTCCATTTACTGGTATTAATTTTCAGTTGTATCCGGCAATATCATTATCACATGAATCAAGCTGTGCTACTTCTCCATTGCCTTTCTTGGCTTGCTTTTTGCTTGTAGTCAGTTCTCCTCTGCCTGTCTGTCAGCTGTCACAGCAGCAGGCTGAAAAGATACCTGGGCAATTTCACTGTATGCATTCCTCTTGCTGGTAGGAACTGGCGATGTTCAGAGACAAAAGATGGTGGAGTCCTGTCAGCTCTACCAGAACAGAGAGCTTTTCTGTGTGAAGGGTACAGAGTGACATTTTCAAATTGAAGTTGCGTTGTCTGACTGTGTAGCACTGGGAATGCTTCTAGGTAGAAGCAGCAGTACTGGCAAGATCTTTTTCAGGAAAGGTATATGTGAGGTTTTGGGGGAGAAAAGGTGGAAAATATGACTCCTACAGTTTCATGCCCAACTGAATTGCTTCATTCTGCTGTAAAAGATACAGCAGAATTTTCAGCATCGGGCAATTTCAAGCATCAGTTACACATTTATATCACCTTTTTCTTCTGATAAAGGAGTTTGTGTACTGTTTGTACAGGAGTTAATCCATTGATAATGACATATCAATCCTTTAACCTTTGAGATACTGTATCTCATGTATGCACAGTAAATCAAGAAGTATGTAAGATTGTTTGAACAGGAATCCAAAGCTTAAAATAAGATTTCTAGTTAAACAAAAAATCTTTTAACAGCCGTGGATGCTTTTGTCATTTGGATTTTCACAGCAGTAAACATGAGATATCAGTCTACGTTGTTTTACCTCAGACTTAACTGTGCCTGGCTGGTTTGAAAATGGTATGCTAGTTGTGGTGCTTTTTCCTCATGTCTCTACCCGTCTGGTTTATTTTGATGGTATCACAACAGAAGTACAACAATACTGTAGGTTGTTTGTGGGCTTCCCTTCCTCTTCTTATTCCTGCTTGTCTGGAATTAATTTGAATAATGACATGAATGCTAAATGCCAGGGCCCATATTGTCATGCTAAGAGGTGAATTAATTACTATATACATGTTGTGTGGAATTGCTAATGGCTGTGAATGGCCTTAAATATTTAATCCACTCAAATTCCAGCGCTTACCTCAGTATAACAATGGCAACGCAGTTCTTGCTGAGCTCAGAGTTTTCAAAGGCAATTCCTGGTTTTCTGCATATCAGATTGACACTACTGTGTGATCCCTGCCCCTAGAGCTGATATGGGAGTGCCAGTAGGTCTCTATCTGAACTAGGACATAGCAATGTCTTCATTGGTCCAGTAACAGAGATAACCTCATTTGGTTTGAGAAAATTACTCCTGATTAGGCAGTAGGAACTTAGATCAGAAGCATGTGAAATATTTTACAAATTTATGAGCATAAACTAAAGCATGAGACATTCCAACTGGTAGTAAGAAACTTTTTTTTCCTCTTTTAGGACAATCTTGCGTTTTATTGAGAGGTGGTACAGTCTCCATCCTTAGCGGATTTCAGGAACCAACTGGGTAGCTTGATCTGATCTCATGCTCTGAGCATGAGCTTACCGTAGGCACTTCCTCTGAGGTCCTTTGTAGCCTTAATTGTTCTGTGATTGTGATTTACTTGTTCATCACATTCTTCTTTGGCTTTCTTATTACTGAACAGCATGAGCCGCTCATTTTGAGTGCTTGTTAAATTCTTTCCTGAAGAACAGACTCATGTGAGACTGGAAAATTAGAGGCACTGGCTGGGGAAGAACAGGAGTGGTGAGGAAGTATTGTACAACTGTCCTGAGTGGTGGCTGAGGCCATGGACAGATTAACTCCTGCCTTGAAGAATATTTTTGTGAGGATTTAATGTAGATTAAGCTGTTTTGCACACAGGATTTAACCAAACTATGAAGTTTCATGTTCTAGTTCTTAATAAATTACAGAGGAACCTGAGTGAGCAAACCATTTCTGTACAAGAACTGGAGGTTTCTGACACTTGGAACAAAATACTATTCAGGATAAATATCATCTGTTGGTCGGATATACCACACCATTGATATAGTGCACACAAAAATTAGAGCAAGAGACTCAGCACAATGCTTCTCCTAATAAAACTGAGACACAACTTATCTTAGGAGACCTATCTTAGGAGTTCAGCACAGCTTTTAAGCAGGGAGTCACCAAAGTACTGAATATATTTACCTGTTGCTGAGCTTGTTCCTTCCACTAACTGTTTTTTGGTATTAATGTTATAAACAAAGGCAAAAAGAGGCTAAAGATAATTTTTGTTTAATTGCAACCAGTTTGTGGGGAGACCTAACTGCAGAAATGTTCTGAAAGCATAGTGGTAGCAGTTTCTTTGCACTCCTTTTCAGATGGAAGAATTTAGATTTGTATTTAGAAAGTAACATAATTGATGTCTTTATAGTGTAATTATTACAGCTTTATGAAGAGGTTAATTCCAGCTGGAGGTTACAGAAGGGGTTGGGAAGGAAGAAACCTTACTTCTTCAGTAGTGATGTTTTTCTTAATGAAACTTGTCCTAGATTGACCTGAGGTCAGTTCTGTTCTAAGGACCCATTTTACATTTCAGCGTAAGCCTTTGGTGCTGGAGGCAGATCAGGTAGTTGGTTTTCACTTGGGCATTTTTAAGGGCAGCTCTAGGTTCAGGGCTTGTCTTTGCAGAGCTTTTGGTGCTGTGTGGCTGTGTTCTGCATGGGCACTGCCACGCGCATTGCTCTGCGGTGGGTGCTGGCGAGGCTTCCTGCTGGGAATGCGGACTGTGGTCAGGTAGGCAATAAATAGAATTTTAGTGTAGAAATTATTGTTTAAAACTTCCTGACTCTGCCTTTTCCTATTACTTAGGTGTGTAGTCATGTGGTTTTAATATTTCTGCCAAATACAAAGGGTATTTCCTTTGTTCTAAAAGTTAAAAAAAAATATATAAATAAATAAAAAAATATCCAACAACCTAATGAATGTGGAGGAGAGTATCATCAAACTAAATGACAACAACCTGTAAAGATAATTTGGAAAAATTCCTGGTCTTCTTCAGAAGGATGATAAACCCTCAGTCCATTTAATGAGAGATAGGATTTTACTTTGTCAGAGGTTCCCTGGCTCGGGACTTGACGGCTGTTACGCTGAGCAGATCTGTCCGTAACCATTCAGCTGACAAGCAGTTGTACTTTCTCGGAAGGAGCGCCGTGTGCCATGAGGTCCTTCTTGAACAAGGAGCCTGTTTGCAGCAGTAGCTGATAGGTAGCACTTCCCACTGCCCTACAGAAAGATTTTCTGTCCTCATGCTTCCTGAAAAATGTTGTTTTTTTCAATCAGCTTTCAGATATGATTTTATTATAGATCTAGTAAAATGATAATAATACTAATGGAGCACTGCACATGTAAGCCTAGACAGAACTAATGCTTCATCATTTGAATTCTGGCTTTTGAAACATGGGCAGTTGTACATTTCTATAATAATAGGATTTTCCTGAAGAAGCTAATGGTGAAATAGGTGCATGCATCAATTTTTTTTCTCATGTCTTTGCTTTTCAGAATAAATTATACCTGCAAAATCTAATTACTTAGTAGTTCTTGAAGTGCTCAGCACTATTTGCATGCTATAATTATCCAAATCACTTTAGAGAGGGAAAACAATATTCTTCTGTCTCAACAGCATTTACTTATGTCTTGATTTCTGAATTTGAAGGGAGAGGGGGAATTTGAGCATTTGTGTCTGTTTGCCTGTTATCTGCATTTTTCTTGGAAAAATCAATGTTAAATGCAGTGCCTTTCTCCAAGCTTGCTTGGACTTAATGTCACAACTTGTTTATCTCCTTGCCCTGTTGGCAGACTCTTTGAAGTCACGGTTTTGGAAATTGGAGTAAGAAAACTATACCAGTGCCAAAAACCGATGTGACATTTTAGTAAAGAAACATGTCTTCCTGAAGGAAATACCAGCATCTTTGTGTAGTTTCAAGGCAAAACAGTTTTGGAAATTCTTTTGTCATAAGGGAAATTTTTCCTGTTTCTCTAGGATTTCATCAGTATATACTGGTACTGGAGAAATTGTTTGGATTTTAAAGTAGGATGATGTAGAACAGCACTTGTCTTCTTAATGGTATCTGTTCTTCTGCTTGCACAGCTGGAGTACTCTCTGGTACAGCCAGAAGTTTCTCTGGAGAGAATTCCTTTGACATCAGCGGCTGTTGCAGCCTCAGACTACAACACGAGACTGGAGAAAAGGGTATTTTAATGGCTGCAGTCAGTCCTGTTTTCTTGTGCTGTGTAAGCTTCTTATTTGGGAATTGCCCACGGAATGAAGTAACAGGAAAATGCGTTTGCTGGTGCTGTCTGGCTTCTGGATGCAGCCAGGATGCCAGCATTGAAAGCTTTATGTTTGGAGTGATGTGGGTTTTGTGTCACTCAGCTGCATATATAGCTGCTATGTTTTGGTCAGAAATATAACTCTGCCCAGTAGCAGACCAAATCAGGTAGATTTGCTGGGCAAAGTATCAGCATGCATCTTTGAAATGGCATAAAATTGCAAGATGTACTAATAAAAAGCAACAATACCTATTACTTAAGTAACTGGGAGATAAGTTTCTGCACCTTGTGTGTTTGCACTTTATACAGGGCCTGCCTCTTTTAGGAAGCACGACGACATAGCTTGCTTACTGAGCTCCTCCAGACTCTTTGAAGTGAGGTGAAGAAAAATGCAGGGAAAAACACAGAACAACTTGTGTGGTATTCTTATTCTGGTAGTAGTCGATAAGGGGGTTTGGGATTCTCTTTCAGCTCACTTATTTTACATTTCTGAAGCTTTGAACTTGTACCACCCCATTTTATTCCCACTGGCTGCCTTCCAGTATCACTTCATTTTCTGCTTTTATGGGGTTATGTCCTCCTCCTTGCCCTTGGTTTTATGACAGAGTTGTAGCTGATGATTCTCTTAGTTTAGGTTTATGCTTGTTGCTACCAGGGTCCATATACTTGAACTTCATTTCATCCTTCCTTTATTGTCTTCCTGCATCGGTGAGCTGCTAGATGGCAACAGGGAGAATGGTTAATAAAGGCAGAAACTTTGCTTAGGGTCCCTGTCTGGTTGCCTTATTTAAAAATTTGTTCTTCGCCTGAGTCAACTCTTCCTTATTCTTTGTCCCCAGAAATCAATTGACAATTAATTCTTTCTCTTAGCTTTTATGCCTTTTTGTTTGCTAGGTAGTGTTTCTTATTATTTATTTTTCCAAGAAAGGCTTTTGGCTAGGGTTGCCTCATTCCTACTGGCCAAGCTGTATCAACTGTGACCTAAAGAAGTGCCTAGAGAAAGATTATAAAAACCAAGGCAAGTCTGGAATGTGTCTTCCGTTGTGTTTTGTTGTTGTTTGACTTTTAATCTTTCCAATGGGCAGTAGTTCAGGGATATCCTGAACTGAAACCTGCATCTAGACAGTAACTTGCAGTTGTTTCTGATGGGCATGTGCTCCATTAACAAACCTAACCTTTTTGATGCAAATGGTGTTTTGACTTAATCACCTTTCTGTGGTAGGGAATTCCACAATTCGTGATGTATTGTCAAGTTGTTTCTTTATACTTGTTTTTAAGCCTGTTACCTCATGACTTCTTTACTTTGCAGATTATTGTGAAATAATGCAGAACCACTCATAATTTTATAGGAAGGGAATCAGGAAAACAAATCTAATTCTTTTCATTTTCTTTTGCTATATATTTTTTGGCTCTATTTGAATATTTCTGGGCTGCGGTGGCAAGAATTATGAGAGAGCCAACCTTTAGAAGCATAGTGGCTTTATGCACAAAATACTTGTTAATTTTCTGTGCTCCAGGAAGGTCTCCATAAGGTCTGTATACAGGACTGTGTGATCTATGGTCTTTGATGCATACACATTTTTGCATGTTTATCAAAAGTGTTCGACTACAGCCTTGTTCTCTGTGGGGTAGGCCAGCCCTTACTGGGAGTAAATTTGTGCCTAATGATCCCGCAGTGCTCTGTGGGGTGGCGCTGCTTTTTAGGTTGCTGGTGGAAGGTGGTTTTAGCGAGACAGTATGTTGTCTAAGTTCTTCTGTCTTTGCCCTGGCTCCAGATTAATTCTTGCTGTGCCCAATTAAGCAGGGATAACGAACATCTGTGTCTGCAGAAGTAATAACACTGGCAAAAGTTGTTTACTCAGTAAAATATAAGCACATTTTTCAATAGAGCTATGGACACGATCTAATTTTCATAAATGCAATCAGTTTAAACTTTGCAGTTTCAAAGTATCCAGCTTTTAAGTTGCCAAACTGTTGACTCATCTAAGGGGAAGTAAATACAAATGAGAGCAGGTTGGCACCTTCGTTCATTGCTAAGCGCAGGCTCTTGCATAAGACAGGAGTATGCACTTTTTCATTTTGCTTTGTAATGCCTTTAGGTTCAGCTTATCTGTTCAAAGAACAAGTATGGGTGGGTTGATATTATGGAAAAGATGACAGCACTTAAAATTTTAGTGGAATGAAAACTGGGCCAATACAGCGTTAGTTTCCACTGTGTCTTTATTACCTCAGCTTCCATTCCAGCCTTCACTGTAAAATTGTGCCCTGCTGTTATGCAGGCTGAAATCTGATGGAATGAGAATCAGCTGTTTTCTATGGCACTGCTACGTTGTTTGTTGGGATGGATGATCAGAAACAAGGCTTTCCCCGGCGAGCTGGTGTCTGAGGATTTATTCGTCATCTTAGCTATGTAAGTAGGCAGCGTTCCTTTTACTGTTTGAAATTTCAAAGTAATTGAGATGAGCTCATTTCTCAGCATATTTTTCACCTTTTGTTTTTTTACTGTAATTCTGTTTTGAGTCTTTCAGTCCAGTGATTACAACAAATTTTCCTTTGGTAAGGTGTTACAGGTAGGCAGAACGGATGGACACAGAGGCTTGGCTTGTTGGAGGATATTACTGCTGAACCAGGAATAGATTTCAGGCATTCTGGCTGTTCCAGTGCTGTTACATCCCCGGTTCAGTGAGAACAGCATCCAGATCTTGCGCTGTCTGCCTTCTTACAGAAATAGTTCTAAAATCTGTTAACTTCTTCTTGTGGGGAAGAATGAAGTTCTTGGAGGATGTGCGAAGTAACATAATGAGACTGCATTACAATGAGTTCTTATGAACTAGCAGATAATTCTGCTAATGTCTCTTAAGAGCATATCTATACACAAGACAAGGTTAGATTTAATTCAGAAGGTGACCTGCATATTTCAGTCTTTTCAAGATATAGATTAATTAGCAGTGACTATTTCTTTTTACAGGTTCTGACTGCCTAGACAGGATGAAACTAAGCTACAACCAAGTGTAAACAAGCATTGTGAATACAGCTGAATACAGATAGTAGTACCCATTCCATTCCTGTTAGAGAATTGTTAAACTCAATGTGTATTTGGACTGAATTACGGTGCTGTTATGAATACAGCAGAGATGCTAATCATGAAGTAGATAGTGAACGAGATAGGAAAGAGCTCTAACGTTATCTTTAAACTTGGAAAAACATAAGGAGCCTGCATTGGTGTCTTTTTTGTTATTGTTATTTTTAATGGATGGAAATAACTGTGACATGAAGCAGCAGTGGAACTCACATCTGCAAAGTATGCCTCTTACCACGTTAATTTTCCTCAACACATTATGTTCTTGAGTTCCCAGTTGAAATTATTATGCTATGGAAGTAATAGAAATTCATCTATTTCATTTAAAAGAAAATCTAAACTGGTTGTTATTTAGTGTCACTTTCAAAATGTACTGAATGCCAGCCTAGTGCAAATTGGCCAGTACAGTGCTATCTAACAGTGATTAGTGTTCAATGTTGCTAGCAGGATCCATAAAAAGAACAGTTTCATTTGTAACATTCCTACTGGTTTCCAATACATTCATCTTTTTTTTTTTTTAGTGTGCCTCTAGCGCAAAAGAAAAAAACAACACACCAAATACCTCTAAAATCCTATCAGTGAAAGCCTGAATACTTGTCCTTAAAACATTGCTTCATTTGTCAAAATGTGGTTAGCTGTAAATCAGTGAACAGTTGCAATGTAAATCGTTTTTGGTTAGTATATTATCCAAAACTTCCCTTGAGCATCTATGCTCAGCTCACTAGTAGTTTATACTAACACATTTTGCTTCTCAGCATAATTGGACTAGAAGTGTATTAGTCAGTTCACACACTTGAGCTGATGGTCAGTGTCATGTTAAGTCATGATAAATCACTGTTTTAGCATCATTCTTCTGTGGTGGGCAAAACAGTATGTCTGGAATGGCTTTGTCCTCTTTAAAAGCATTAGTATTTGTACTATTAAATAGATAAATGAGATAATTCTCAAAAGTTAAATACTAAATTACCATCTTAACCTACACAGGTAGTTTTTTTCAGTCTTTTTCCTTTAATGTTAAACTTGTTAGATTCTCTGTGTTTTATGAATTATCACAAAACTATACAGTGTGCCAGATGAACTTTGGGCACCCGTTAGGAGAACTACGTAATGTTGAGATGCTTTTGTTATCCTAACCATTTTTATTAATTTACAACTGTGTAAAGCTGTCATACTTATTTTGTTACGTATGGCTAGGTATGAGTGTTTTTTTTTTTTTTTCAGTAAGGGGAACAACTAGAAGGTTTTGAGTGTGCTTAGTGTACACAGAAGACAACAAACAGTTCTCTGTTTTGTGTAATCATTGTATAACTCTTGTGAAAAGGAAATAAACAATTTGGGTGCATGATAAATACCCTACAGTACGCTTAGGAGAATGTAGGTATTAGTCATCTGGCAAAAATCAGCAGAGCTGCACCAGAGCTGCTGCTGTCTTTAAACTTTTTCTTCTTCTTGCTCTTTGTTGCTATTTTAAAATAATGAAATCAAACATTTAAATCTTAAGTTGCCACATAGCCATGTTCTATAATAAGACTCTATTATTATGTAGTTAGATTTTGGGCAATGACAGCAAGTAACATTTCTAAATGCAGTGGTGTAACAACGTAGGAATGTACTGAAGGCGCTCTGGTTTTGTGCACTGTGCTGTCAGAATAAATACATTGCTACAGCCAAAGCATCTGAAGTATCATCAGTGTCGGGTTGTAATCTGGTTTGTATTTGCAATCCTTGCTTTAGTATGTGTGTATGTGAATAAAGTACCCACACTGGCACATCCAGCCTGGCTGTGGGAGCCTAGTTAGGTGTACAGGGATGTTATATGGACACAAGCTATGCTGCAAATGGTCTGCTAATTGGGCTGCCCTGTAATTGGGCTGGTGTGGCTGCAGCTCTGGATTGCAGAGCTCTGGTTCTGTTAGTTTCACTGCCTTAATGCAGACTTTCTCTGGATGGCCTTTGAACTAGCAATTGCCACCTGGGCTGGAAGTACCTGCTGCTTGTTAAACCTTTGTGTGGGGCCTTTGCTGCCTGCAGACAGCTCTGCAGCACTGGTGCTTCGTGAGCAATCCTTGCCACTCGGTGTTCCTAGCTGCCTAAATATGCATGCTTCCGATGTGACTTTTATTATTATTTTTTTTGATAGGCAGCATAGTCATGTAAGATGAATGTGAGGCATGTACCATGAACGTGTTCTCAAAACATTAGCAGAAGAGGAACAGAAGTGAACAGCAGTTAGCACACGGAGAAAATAAAAAGCACAGAGGACGTTTAAGATGGATGGCAAGTCTGAAGCTAGCCTTCTGCATACTTCTTAGTATTTGGGTAGGTTGCTAGGTTGTACCTGATGAAATTCATCCTTTGACATATTAAAAAACAAACAAAAAAAACACACCACCCACCACCAAAAACATCCAAAAATTCGAACCCTCTTCCCCCCCTCAGTGCCCAGAGCTCCCTTAGTACCACTAGCTGTTATCTGAGATGCTGGAAGATTTGAAAATGAACAGGGCAGGCAGGGAAGGAGGAGACAGGAGATCATAGATTATTCTGTCTTCAGTGTTTTGAACAAATCCTTGTGCAGAATTCTTGCACACATTATCAGGCTTTGAGAGACAGCAAGAACATGAGTCACAACCACCACAAATATAGGAGGAGCAGATAGTTGTGCCAGTTTAATTTTCTTCTGTAACATGATAAGATCCGTGAATTGACGAGAAAAGAGCAAACATTAGTATTTTAATGTTTGTGAGGTCTCTGACACTGTTTCATGCAATAATCTTATAAAAAAGTGAAGAAACACGTCCTGAAAGGAAGTATGGTAGGGTAGGTGCGAGATGTGGATGACTGTGCCCAGTGGGTGGTTATTAATGATCGTCTGCCAGAATGAAATGGCTGTATTGAATGCGGATCCAGCACGGTCTGCTGGGTCTGTTCTCGTTCTGGTTCACTTCAGTGTTTTTGTTAATGACCTTGGTGATAGGATAGAAAGCGATTGTGCTTGCAAAATTCTTTCACTAAAAATGCCCCCTGAACTTGGAGGGAGTACAGATGGATAGAATACAAGTTTCCGAGTCAAAACCTGTTTGGAGGAAATTGAGAAAATCTTAGGAAATAAATAGAGGCAATTTGAAATTCTATGGAAATCACGAAATATGCAAAAATAGAGCAAGGAATAATTAAATAGAAGACAGCTCTCCACGATTCCTACTATTATAAGAGGACAAATGTTACATGAGGAGGGCTAAAAATAAGTACAGCCTGTAAAACATAGGAAATAAGCTTTTTATCTCAGAGAAGACCTCAGTTGAAGTATTGCAACTAGTTTGGGCAAACCCTTTGAGAAAATTCATTTCAGCTAAAAAGAAGCTGAGTAGTCAAATGATTTGAGGTCTGGAAAATGGGGCCAGATAGGAAAGGCAGAACTAATGAGAGTGGGGAAGAGAGAGGTGGTGCAAGCCCCAGGAAGAGAACTGCAGAGTGTTGCTGTTGTGTGTGTGTGTATAACATTATTTTAAAACCCATGCACCCTAGATATGGATGTTTCTTGACTATTTTTTCGTATTAGTGATTTAAAAAAATATTTTGTAAATGGAGATGACATACCCTGAGTCAGTATGCACCCGAGAAAGCTGTAGTGCAGCCAACCTGCCTGCTGCTGGTCTAACGCTTTGAAAGTCTCCCAAGTCAGTAGCCTTCATCTTGTTTGTGTTGGTACCTCATTCTGTAAGTACAAGGTATGCCATACAAGATTTTCAGCTCACTATTCCTACATTATGCCCTTGACAGGCATAGTTAATAGTTTTTTGTTTTTGTTTCTTCCTTATTTTCATAATGACTTCAGTTGTCAGTCCAGCACGTTGGGGACTCAACGTGTTATTATCATAAGAAAACGAGGAGTGTACTGTAGGTAATTGTTTTGTTTATGACAACTTTCCCAATATCCATTGTATATTTCTCCACTGAGAAATGAGCGCAGCCTCAGTTACCTGAGGCTGTAACATGTGTTGTTAGCATCCTTCAAGTCTGTATTTGCATTATTATACCCTAGAACACACTTCTTTAATCATCACAGTTGGAAATTACCTTGCTTTGCAATTTTAGTTCCTATTTCCTCAAAGAGGAATAAGCAATTGCATGAGTCAAAGCCAACAGCCTGTGTGCAGCATAGCAAGCCAAACCTGAATTCTGTGCCTGAGAGTGGAATTTGTGTCAGCTTCAAGCAATCTTTAATGGAGGTTTTTGTTTAAGTAAATATGAAGGAAATTCCATCATTTCAGTGTTTCTTCTCTAACTTACTATGTACTGCTTTCAGTTTACATTTTTGCCATTTTCATTTATGCTATTATTACTACGTTGCCATTTTGAGATGTTTCTGTTGTGGGAATGTGGAAGTTCAGACAGCTGGACAAGAGGTGATGAGCAGCCTTTAAATCACAGAATCACCTAGGTTGGAAGAGACCTCCAAGATCACCAAGTCCAACCTCTGACCTAACACTAACCAGTCCTCCACTAAACCATATCACTAAGCTCTACATCTAAATGTCTTTTAAAGACCTCCAGGGATGGTGACTCAACCACTTCGCTGGGCAGCCCATTCTAATGCCTAACAACAAGGGAGGTGTCTGACTGGGAAGCTTTAGGGGCCCAACATCTTGCAACATCCTATAATGTTTTTCCTTCTTCCCATATCTCGCTTTTGAAGCTGGATGTTTGTGTTCATGTTATCTGCAAAGGAAGTTATAGCTAGTATTGATTATTTAAATATGTTCATCACTGGCTTTCAAATTTCCAGACAAATATGTGGGGAAAAACTCACAAGTTTGTGCTTGTCCAAGCTCTGGTCATATTTAAATGGTATGCTTTTGAACCATGAAAACCAGCTTACTTTTAAGTCTTACTTTAAAAGTCTTACTTGAAATTAAAAATTTAGAGCTGCTTGTATGAATCTAGAAGTGATGTAGATACTTGGAGTGTGTGTGATCATTACTGTGGTGGAATGCAAGGTAACACCGTTTATTGCTGATGAACACTTGGTGATAAAAATTATCTTTGAAAAGTAAGCCAAAAAATGCTTAAGTCTCTGAGAATGCCAATAGTGTGTGCCGCTGGTATTGGAAGGATGAGACAACTATGTAGGAGGAATGTATAATAAGGATATACCATACTACAGAAAATGCAAGATGTTGCAACCTCATTAAGCAGCTCTAAGCAGCGCCGATGCTTCTGGGTGTGCGGTGGAAAAACAGGGCTAATGGAGGGGCTCGCGACGGCAGCGAAGGGTTGGTGCTGTGGCAAAGTTGTTCCCTGTGTTTCTGCCTCCCAGGCACCTAACCTAAGGGCAGGTTTCCATGCTTAATGTGCATTTTGGTGGATCAGTGAGGATATGAGATGGACAGAAATGCTAGTTGGTCAGAAAAAAAATGTTGCACTTATTAAAGGAAAAAAAAAAAAGGACTTAATGAGCAAATTCTTCTCCAGAACTCAGAATCCTTGCCAGTGTGAAAGAACAAATACAGTATTAATTGGATCCCAGCCTCTATTTCATTAAGCTGTATTTTGGAGATAGGACAACAAATAATTTAAGCATTTGAGTACTGTGGGACACACACGTGGGAAACCCCATGCTTTCACATTACCATGAAGACCTAAATGAGAAGCATAATTGCATGTTGCATCTCACCTATTGCTTTTGAAAGCAGGAGGAAATGTTTGTTTTAGCAATAGGTAGGTCAGAAAACTCAGGGCTTTCTTTTCAAGAGCTGGAATGCGGGTGCCTTAAATCATTTAGTTTTTCATGGAGTTGGACTTCTACCTCGCTTTGCTGCTTTAGAAAATCTCCCAAGTGAGCGCAGACCATCTGCCTTGTTGTTTGTGGTGCAGCATGTTGTACTTTCTGTGCTTAACTTAAGGAAAAGAAGGTAACTATTAACTTACGATTGACCAACTAAAGTTCCTCGCATCTCTCTTTGTTTGGGACAGGCAGGCTGCTGCCCACGTTGGGATGCTGGGCTAGGTTGTTGGAGGTTCTTTTCAACTACCTAGCATTTTTCTTTCTCTTTCTAGAGTTACAGCATTAAGATACATGATAGAAGCTTTGTTTGTAAGCATAAGTTAAAGTATGGTGTTATGAAGTCTCTGTTAGTACCATTACAATCCAAACATGCAATTTAGTGATGGCACAAAAAAAATCTCTTTTTTAAGCAATGGACTTGACTTCTGAATAAAATAGAGGAGGGCCAATGCTTAGTAGAGCAGAGGGTGCTGATACACTTCCAAAATGAGTTAGGCTTATTTTTGTTGTAAGTTCATTTGTTGTTTGAAAACACTGTAGGTGATTGATTGATTCATTGATTGATGTAAAAAATGGAGGCTAATGAGTATGTCCTGTGCAAATTGTTTAAATACTTGGAGTTTTCTAGTGCTGCCTGCTTTCTGCAGTACAGACCACAGTGCTAACCTCTACAGTTCTGTTACCCCTCAGCAGTATTTCCATGCAAGGATTTTTATGTGCATAAGCATGGACTATGAGACAGATACACCCATTTTCGGTGTAACATGGAGTTTGAACTCTCTCCTTGCAATAAAAGTAAATGGAACATCTTATGTTAGAAACCTCGTAGCTGGCGCTCTGAAATGGCATCTAATTTATTTAGGCTGATGACAGTTGGGAAAAAAATAAATCAATGTTCTTCACATAAAATTAGAATAAGGTCTATCTAGTAGTGATTTGGTCGTGATCTCGCTGTGCAAAACAGAGCCAAACTGTAATTTTAATTATTAAGATTTTAATATTAAGATTGCCAGTGGAAAGCTGTGTTGGATTAGAATACGTGTAATGTTGGTTTAATTTAATAGCTGCTTCTAGGGGAAAGCAACAGGAAGGCAACACAATGGTCTGGATAAGCAGGAGCACTGCAAACACGCTGCAGACAATAGCTGAGCTGTCAGCGGTGAAGAGCCGACTTCCAGGCTCCAACCCGAGCGGCGCAGCCGGCTGGGAGGGCGGGAGCTCGGTGATCAAAAGGACACCAGACAGGATGGGTAACAATCAACTGAGGTGGTGGTGTTTTTTTTTGTTTTTTTTTTTTTTTTTTTTTTTTTTTTTTTTTGTGACATTTAAAACTGAATAAAATGTATTTTAAAATGTATTTTCATTGAGGGTGAAAAATACAGCAATGTATTTAAATACATTTTGGACTACATTATCTTCAGAGGCCCCTTCCAGCCTTGGCCGTTCTGTGTAAATTCCACATTGAAAGCTATTGATAATTAAGGTAACTTCTTCTAAACATACTTAAAAATAAAACCTCGCTGCTTGTTTGCCACTAGTATTTCAGACAGTGAGATGCTGAATTGAAACCAGCACTAACAAATTACCAGCCTAGCTTTTGACAAGTGTTGTTTCTTGTAATTACAGTGTAGATGTAACAGTTTGATTGTGCCGTGCTGTTTCTCAGCTTAGAATGAAAGATGGAAAAGCAACTAAGGAAACTTTCTTGACTGTTTGAGTAATATCTTGGAGAGCTGAGGATGATACCTCCTAGTTGTAAAAGCGTTTAACATTTGGTGTTTACAACCAATACCTATTTAACTCAGATGCTTTAACTACTTAAAAAAATAATTAGAGCATTATCATATGACTTCTGTCCATGTACAGTCTGAAATTAGTATGGAAGGGAAATTCTGTTATTAGCAGACAGGGATGAACTGTTCTATAAATTCTATTTTAGAATTTCCCACACGTACCAATATTCCCATATCTTTTAGAAAAAAATTAGCATGAAAAAATGTTTAGACCTCTAAGTGCTTAAAAATGTCAGGGGAAAAAAAAACAAATAATATCTGTAGGGGGAAAAAGAGAGTTGAATGCCATGGGGGTATCTTACTAGGTGTATCTCTTCGCTGCACCTTCCCTGTTCCCTGGCAAGGAGCCGGGTTTCGGTGCGGGGCTGTGCTGCAGCGTCCCGAGGGGTGACCCCGCAGAGCCTGTACCTGCCCCCCGCCCCGCGGCCCCTTTAAGGCGCGACCTTCCCGCGCCGGTCAGGTGCGCGCCGGTGACGTCATGCAGCAGGAGGCGGGGCTTGCGCTGCCTCTCCCGCGCTCAGCGCGCCGCGGGAAACGGCGGCAGCTGCGCACGTGGGTGCGGGGCGGCACGGCCCGGGGCGGCCGCGGTGAGTGCGGGACAGGCACCGGGACGGGACGGGAGCACGGCCGGGGGCTGCCGGCGGCGGGGCGCGGGAGGTCCCCGTGTGGCTGCGGGTCCGCTGCAGCCTGGGTGGGTTTCCTCTGCGGCGTTACAGCGCCGTGCTCGCTGCCGTATCGCCACTTTCCTTACAACCGCGCTTTATTATTTGCAAACGTTTATTATTTGCGCGTTTTGCCTTCTGCCCGCACCTCTACCTGTTCCTCCGTACCGCGTCGGTTACGTTTATTTGTTGGAGCTGTTGCTGAGTTAGCAGGTGTACACCAGGCACTGCCTTCACTGCTGCTGCTGCTGCTCGGGGTGGTAAATCGTGCCGCGTACCTGCTGCCCTTGGTGGAGCTGCTGTTTTAACTACAGCTCACGGTACTTCGCTGAATGGAGGCAGTCCAAGATGCAGGAGTTTGGAGTACGAGGAGGGCTGTAAGGTGTTTCACAGCTGCCTCCCCCCCGTTGCCGATGGGAAGCTGGTAGGCTATTGCTGGAGGAGGTGATGTCTGTGCCCTCCACCAGCTAGGTGGGAATGCACAAGCTCACGCAGAACTCCCACCAAAGGAATCTTCCCGCGCCCAGGAGCTGCATTTGCTGGTTAAAGGCAAAGAATTGACAATGGCCTTTGTTGCGGCGTTTGCTTTTTCAATAAGGGCAGTAGGAACATTGAAATCTCTTTTTTAAAGATTCATTTAATCTCTGTGCTAATCAGACTCATACTCTACATCTTTCATTTCTGACCTCACGTGTTCACTTTTCACTAGGTATGTTTAAATTGCTGGAAATGAATACTAGAAAAAAATCTGCTCAGGGGAAATATTGGATGAAGATAAGTCTGGCAGAAGGACTTCTTATTGTCTTATGTAGCAGAAGGATGTGACAAAGTGAAGCAAGGCTTTCACAGATTTTTCTCTTGACTAGCTGAAGGTATCTCTGGTATTCTTATGCTAAAAATGTAGTCTGACTTCTCTTTAAGCCTTAAATTGAAAAGGCACAGGTCAGGTTCCAATCTCTTACCACATCTAATTTATTCCAAAGCAGACTTAGTTCCTAAATCTGCAGAGCAGGATTCTGGAGCAAGTCCTTATTAAAATAAAAATACTTTAATGTATGGCCACATGTAATTGTTGCAATACCTGCTATTTTTAGGTTTGGCCATATACCTAGGAATTCATCTTTCCTGCAGGTTTCTTTCAGCAGCTGCCTTGACAGTGTTTCAATCTAATCAGTATGCAACAGAAGATGTTTTTAGTGTCTATATTTAGCTGCTGATGTTCGTACTCTGCTTGGTATTCTGTATTGCTCTTTGCAGTGGGCATCCTGCACTGATAGATTGGCCTCATCCTGAGATCTACATTGTCCCAGTTGACTTGTATCAACAGTGGGCTTTCTAAGGGGCTAAGCATGTTAATCTGTCATGGTTTAAGACCAATGGAGTCTTTTTATTTGGATATATTAATGCATACTTGTGATTTGTGTGCTCCTCACATCTGGGGAAGAGGAACCTCTGAGTGTCACGTTGCTTTAGTGTTTAATACTAATTTTTTTACGCTACCTATGTAGAGAATACCGGTGTTCTGTCAGAAGCAGATTTGCAGTCTGAAGAGGTGATGCAATTTAGGTTGCCAGGCAAAGGTGAACAAATAAGTCATGCAGGACATATGAGAGGATTAGCCTACAGAGTGAAATCTGGTCAATTACTTTTCAACCTGAAAATCTCTTTAACTGCTAAGTATATTTTTTTTCACTACAGCACCTATTAGTGTGATGGATGTGACTTTCCATAGAAATTTGGCAAGTGGCTCATTGTTTTTTCTGGAAGCCCTTAGCCATTTCCCACCCTCCTTGAAAATGTTACTTTAAAGCTTGTTGATATTTCAGCATCTCAAGCCAATTTAATTTCACTAGCTGTGAAACAAACAGTAAAACTGTGTGGTTGTATATGCAGTTGGAAAAATCACTGGATTTTAAGCATCTGCAGAAGCTTTTGTAGGTGCATACAAATTGAAGAGATAGTGGCTGTTCTAATGAAACACATAGAAAACATTTCAAGATGGAAAGAAAGATAACGTAAATGCTGTTACTCCCTCTCTTTATAATAGCTCATTTTTTTATAGACGAATCAGTTTTATGAGTTGCAAATTACAGTTTGTTTTAAAATATTTATTCAGTGATTGGAGTGATTCCTGGAGTTGTATGTGTCATTGACTTGTTTTCAGCCCTTCAAATATTGCGTTATGGATTTGAATGCTTTGGGGAGTTCTGTGCCATACATCCTGACTGCGTGTCAGTCTGCCAAGGTTCAATTATAGGACAGACACTAAAAATAAGACACAGAGGAAAATAATTAGGGCAGGAAATGTAAAACAATCTAAGATAAAATTTTATGAGTCTGATTGCCTTCTTTGCAGCCACGTCTTTGTGATCTTCTCTTTTTCTGTTGTTAAAATAAGTGATACAAAAGTAAACTAATAAAGCCGCAGAACTAAAATATCAAAGGGAACAAACATGGAGGGTTTGCTGGAGAGCTTACTTTCTTTTTTGGTGTCATACGGATGTAAGTTCCCAAAGTGAATCTTCCACCTCCAATCTGTCATCTCCTTTTTTGTGTCAAATAAGAGCCTGAAAAGCATCAGTTTGAGTTGATGGAAGTGCTGAAACAATCTTGCAGAGTCTTCTTTCATAAGACATTTTTGCAAGCCTCAGTCAAGGACCACACCGTTGCAGAGATCCTGGTGTATCAAAGTTGGGTGCCTCAGTTTCGGGTCACAAACTTATCTAAGAACTTGATGCTGGGAAAAGCAGATATGGCTTTATTGCTCCATTTACTCTGAACCAATGCCATGTGCATGTTTTATGTGAGGAAAGGTATTTTCTCATTCCAGACCTGGTTAAACTGTAAATTAATTCTTTTGTGTCTCAGGGTCTTATCTACAGCACAGGAAATTCCTTTTCCTGTGAGGTAACAAATTTTGTGCCATGTCTTTTAGGTTGTAAAACAGTGATTCTTGTCTGCTCCACCTGTGCAGGTGACAGGAGGCTTGTCTGCGGCTTTGGTGTGGCATAGACTCATGCTCACTGAAAGGATTTGCTTGTGTGTTGTTAAAATAAAAATGGTTTGTTTGGTTAACAGGCATCTGTGAGCTAGTGTGTTGCTTCTTGTCGAAAAGACCTTTTACCATCTCTTTTTGATAGGATATTAATAAAATACTCTTTTGGCTCTGGTCCATGTACTGAAGTGGAAGTCGCAAAACCCAGGGTGGATTAAATGTAGCACGCTGCATTTTGCAGTCACTTAGATTAAGAGTGTAATGCAGTTGAGGTTTTTTTTTATTTGTTTTTGAGTGTAGTAGCAAGAAGAATGTAGTTATTTGTAGTATTTGTGGGGGTTCCTCGGTATCATAAGGAGTGGTACTTCGGTTCCTGCATGTGTTTCTTTAACCTTTGAACTGTGGCTGTTTTGTGGCCTCCCTTACCTCCCAGTGCTGCAGTTTGAATTACTGTGGAGCACTGGGTAGGAGTTCCTAGACCTAAGGATTTGAAGGATCTGCCAGCAGGGTCTGTTCGCTCAGAATGAGGTGCTCTGGCTATAATGCCAGAGCAATGTAATCCTGGTATTTCTTTTTTTCTTTTGAGTCATATGCCAAAAGGAAGACTGGTCTCAATGACGAGCTCTCTGCCTTCAACATATACACGAGAAAGAAGACAAGAGGAAAATATGAAGTATACGCAGACTGTTCTTAGGTTTAAAGTTGTAAATGGGCCAGCTTCATTAATCAAACGGTAAGCATCTGACAAGGAGTTGCAGTGATAGTGCTCTTGGTAGCCAAGGATTGGACTTGACATATCAAGGAATCCTTCCCGCTTCAGTGCTCCCAAGTGGATTTTTAAAGCTAGCTGAAGTTTTGGCTGAGACTACAGACAACAGTTTCTCAAACAATTCAGCTGGCACTACCTCTCTGAGGCATCCTACACAGATACTGTGAGGTGACGTAGGGAGCACTGAGGAACAGATATGACTGTATACAGGCCGGGGCCTGTATTTCCACCCACTGAGTGCTTTCCCTGACCTGGTTGTCTCCGGCCACTCGAACGCTTGTGTTGCCAGATGGGAACGGCTTGTGCAAGGATCAGAATGAGTGCTTGGGAGGCTGAAGGAAAGTGGAGGGCATAACAAGTACAGCCACACCTTAGCCACTCTCTGTATAACACGGTAGTCTTTCTGATCGTTTGTTGAGAACTACCAAAGCAATAGTATGCTCGATTGTTCTTCAGAAAAACTGAGGAACAGCAGAAAAGCTTTTTGTTCATCTTGCAATTTACAAATGACTTTAATAGCTCTAGGTAACCTGGTTTTAATAAAAGAATTGCTCAAAAGGCAAGGGAGAAAGCCATATGGGTTTTTATCAGTGACTCCGTTTGGCTTTAAGGCTATCTGACAGAGTAAACCATCCCTTTTTTTTTTTTTCCCCTCAGACAGTATTGAAACAGTTGTCCTGCCACGTGGAGAAGGTCAGCTGAGTCCAGCATATGTGTTTGCCTAATATTTTTGAACACATTGCCCTGAAGTTCGTTCAACTGTTGTTAGATTTTTCATTGGCTTTTTTCCTTCCTCTTGAAAAATGCACCACTGATACGGCAACACCAGCTCCCCTGCCTCAACCAGCCCTCCTCCCACCCCAAATAAATAAATCAAGAATTCTTGGTGGTCGCTGCTTTGTGTCCACTTCACTGAATTAACCTTTTTGACCTCTGCATTTTTCAATGAAGGGGGCAATCAGACTTCCTAAAATTCCAGGGGATGCATCCTGGAAGTCAACAAAACATTGGCTTGCTTATAACAAGGAGGCTGGAAAAGGTTAACCAGGGGGCTCATTTGCAGCAGTTGTTCTGAACTCATCTTTCCTGGAGAGCAGCTTGATGCTAACCTGATGCAGCTTTGCTGTGGCTGCTTCGGGAAGGGGCTGGGCTGGGCTGGGTGCTCTCCTCCCTGCTCAGCTGGTGCCAGGCTGCTCGCCCTGCAGGTGGCTCGCAGCAGGCTCCCTGCTGGTGCACTGCCTGGAAGCAGTGGGAGCGTGAGGCTGGGGAAGGTAAACAGCCTGACACCGCCTGGTGTTTCCCACACTGCGTGAAACCACCACACCTTAGTCTGTCACTGACTGCTGTGCAGGCATCCGAACGCAGATTGAGGAGCAGCTTTGTTATCTGGGTAAGGGAGTCTGACTGCAGGCCAATGCTTTCCATGTCTGTTTTCTGAATTCTGAGTGAACTAGCTGATGGAGGGAAAAAAAAACTATCATTCCTTTAGTAGTCTTGTGTTTTTTTCCGATTTTTTTCTATACTAATTTGTTCTGTGTACTGCTTAGCCTGAGCATAAGGGGATCAGAAGGGGCACGTGTTGGGAATGGATCCACCCTGGTAGCAGCTGTCAGGTTGGCATAGCTGTATCATGAAAACATGCTGTGAACTACCTATGCAAGAAATTAGCACGTTTCCAGGGTATCTTGACTGGTAGCAAAGATGATACGAGAAACTGCCCTAAGTCGTCTTTCTCTGTCTCTATCCCTGGCAGTTTGCTAGTCTCTGTTGGGTCAGTGAAGGCTGCTTACTGTAGGGCTGCTCTGTGTTCTGAACAACAGAAATCATAAAAGTAGTCCCCTTCAGAGCTTTATTTTCTAGTTATTTTTAACCCAGGATGTTCTCATGAAGCAGTTGGTAATGTGGTCCTATGCAGGCTGCCGTCTGCAGAACAGCAAGGCATGAGACCAGGATTGAGAGCTGTGAGAGGTGCTCAGGAACTTCTGGAACCAGCTCATGGAAGCCGGTCAGAAACTGCATCTGCAGCGTGGTGTGGAGTTCACTCCTTATCCTTCGCTCCTGACAAATGTCTCCATGTAGACAAACTTATGTTACTTAAACTATACTAAATGTGCTGACATTTAAAGCTCTACGAGTGGGAGTGCTGTGGTGGAAAATTTTTCAGGGGTGAAGGGAATGGCTAGCGTCGTCTTTGCTTGGTAGGAAGCAATGTGATCTGCGGTGGCAGAAGGGAGCTGAAATCCAGGGAGTTTGCAGATGCTGGGAGGAGGACTGTTCTCAGTATTCAAAATGAAAGCACATGCAGCTCTGTCATCTATACCTTGTTTCTAAAGATATTCTTTTTAACATATGCTTTTGTCGTTTTCTTAGACAATATCTGTTTATCTTGCCAACTGTGAATGGATGCTGCAGGCACACACATTTAATAGATGGGGTTGTCTGCAAATATGTTTGCTTCTCAGCTTATTGATCTTTAAAACAAACAGAAAAGCAAGGAATGGGGAGAGAGACTGTGCTTGTTTCTGTTGCTTTATCTTCACTCGTTTTCCTGCCTTATTTCAGTCTGAGGCAACTGTGTGGTTGACTGCATAATTGCCAGCATTGCTATCAGGTCTTAATAGCCCTAGGGTCTGCTATACTTGACTAGAGCTGTTTGAGGGTTTCTGTACTGTCCTAATTTAGGTGAAATGACATTGGAAGAGTGGGAACACTTTTTTTTTTCCCCTATTCTGTGCAGAAATATGGTAATTGCTATGAATTCCTTCTTTGTTTGGTGGCAGTGAGTCAGATGCTTAGATGGTATGTTTGGCAGAGCTCTTGCACTCCAGCGAGGGAAGTGTCCCTTGGCTTCTGGTGGGGCGTGGAACCCTGCTTGCTGCCTCAACTCTTTGGCCTCTGGCGGTAGGGAGTGAGGTCCTGGTTTCTGCCTGATGCAGAGGGATTTGTTCTAGCAGGAAAAGCCTTACCTGTTCCTTGCTGCTGCGCGATTTGTCAAGCTTGAGTTTTAGGTGTGACGGAAGCAGAAAGCAGGGCCGGTTCTAGAAATACTTCTCATGCTTTCTTTAGTTACTGAAACATTGAAGAACCGGATATTGTTTATATGGGTAACTGCAAGTTTCTGTGTAAAATGGCGTAAAAGTGGATGTTTGAAAAAGTCCTCAGTTTGATCCGTACTTCTGGTTGTTACTCAAGTACGTCTGGTCACTTGAAACATTTTAGGAGGAGCAGAGAATGGAGTTCTGGAATGATGGAGACTGAAGCTGAAACAAATTTGTAAGGACTGGTTCTGCAAATCCTTTGGTATTACAGATTTAGGTGCTCCTGCCGTGCCTTTTGGCCCACACTGCCTCAGCGAGGAAATCAGTGGAGCCACGTGAGGCTCTGTGCTCCGTGTGTGTCTGAGGAGCAATAGGCAAATGCTTCCTTCTGTGGGATAAGGAGGAGGAAGGGAACATAGAGACCAGTGTTTTCTCTGCAAGGGTGCTTGCCAACTTAAGGTCACTGAGCCCTGGACATGATACAGCTTAAGCAGATGGACTAGCTAACTCTTGGTAAGGAAACCTGCAGGTCCCAGTAATGGTGCAAGACACCAGGGAGGCTCAGTTGTTCTTCCCGTGTGATGAAAACGAGGATTTCTGGCTGGAAGAGGTCTGTGTTGATATTATAAACTGTACTTTTAAGTGTTTTGGCTTATTTGAAACAAGCTGTTTGAGGAACAAGTGCTATTGAGTTAACATGACGTACGCAACTGTAGAACATATTTTGAGCCCAGCGTGATTATTGAATATTGTACTAGGTTTTGTTCACAGTTGTGCCACTATTAGGACGCTTCAAAAATGATTTGGGATTTGCGTGGGCAAATCTAAAATCTGGGGGTAAGGAGAGCGTACAGAAGTATCATAAGATAAAACACTGCTTAGAGTATTGTGCTTTGCCACATATTTTTCCTTTCTTGCTCTTAATCCTGTTTTTATCTGACCAAACCTGCATCGTTATGGAATGACATAGTTAAAACTTGGCTCAGCCTATTCTATCCTGCAAGACTCGATTGTTTTTGAGGCGAAATGACTGAATTGTATTACAACTGCTTCCTTTTTACATTGTTTGTTTCTGTTAGGTAAATGGTCCCGGTGGGGATAGTATCTTCAGTACCTCGTATGGTCCAAGGCGTTACTATATTTCAATCTGATTCTGCTTGTTAGCATTATATTGTGCTAGGACAGAAAGACAATGGGGTGCATAGTTTTTTTTTGTAACATAACTGAAGTTTTCTTTTAAGTTGTTTTGTTATTGGATATGCACTGGAACTCCTCTTATCTGTGCTGTGCATGTGACCATGTCAGAAAAAGAAATGGATGCTGAATGTGGATGGCATCAGTGTCTCCCAGGAGCTGCGCTGTAAGAGTTTGAGAATCATCATGTAATGCTGATTCAGAGCTTAAGTAACTGAGCCTGTGGTAGGTTTCTGGGATAGAAAGCTGATTTTCTGGACAAGCTTCCTTTTTTTTTTTTTTTTTTCCTCTTGATTAACATCACTAGTTCTGAAACACATGAGATGGTTCCAGGAATTGTCCTGCAAGAATTGTTCTTTAAAAGACTGACTTAACGTTTGCATTGGAACCACGGTGCTCTAAACTGAGGGAACAAAGCTGATGCAATCTTTGAGTCCTCTCATTTGTTCTGTTCAATGGTTTCATGTCACTCCTGGTTATCAACCCCTCCTATGAGAAAACATCCTTCGTGTTTAAGTAAACAATTTGCAGGAACTTTGCCAGTTTGCTTGTCACATGCAGTTGAGGTGAGCCCTGCTTTGCAGAGGGTGCTGTAAATAGAAGTAATCCATTACAGCCCAGTCTCCTCTGCCTCCTCCCAGCCACATCTCTTTCATGAAGGGGGCTGTAAAACTTTCCTCCCTCTTTCATGGCCCTGTTTCCAAAGTGAATTGTTAGTAAGCAGGCTCTGGTCTTATCTCTGTTGGCAGAACTGCCTGCCTGGTAGGTGGCAGTGGGGGGGCAATGCTTTTCAAATGGGACTTTCCTGTGTTGACGGAGGCCCTTGGGTTTTTATGTTTTGTTTTAACAGCTTCCTATTGTTTGAATCTGCAGGTTGTCCCCTCCCACACTCTTCTAGCCCTTTCCTCCTCCCTTAAATAATTTTTCCATGTAAGTATTACTCAGAGCAGTTTCTCCAGTAGAATGTCCTCTGAGAGTTTTTTCAGCCTGCTCTGATCTCCAGCTTTTGTTGCAATACCGATGTGGAATTTACACAATAGAAACTGGCTTCTAAAGGTAGGTCTTCCTAATTTTGAAATCTGTTGTTTAAATTCAGCGTCGCCACTGTTGTGACTACTTTTTCTGATTAAATCTGAGTTTCACAGGAGTGCTCATCTATATATGCTACTGAGAAGTAGAAAATGCTGCTTTTCAGCGTGGACTGTCTTATTTCTGAGATGCAAAGAAGTAGCGTTGCTTCAGTTTGCCATTAATTTGCTTTTGAACATTCAGGCCGTACTTCCTAAATGCTGTTTCTATGTGTACATTTTACGTATGTTCTCAAGTGTGCTTGTCTGAAACGCACTCCCGAAGCCATAAGTTGCCTTGGGTCCATCATACCAGAGCTTTTGCTGACTAGTACTATCCGTAATAAATGCAAAGATGAAGCCAATCAAAATCCCTTTGCACCTTAACGTTTGTGGCAACTGGAAGGGATATTGGCAATTTGTTTCCTATGGTGGTTATTTTATAGTATAACTATGCCTAATCAGAAGCTCTTAAGCCTGCTTTTTTCATAATATGGATGCAGTTTTGTTTCCCACTACTCGTTAGCTTGAATTCTGTTTGAAAGAAAATTGGTAATAAAATGAGGTATTAAATATAGGTAGGACTTTTAAAATTATTTTTAATGTGTTGATTTGTGAAAGTAAGGACTTGCTTTGGCAGCTTTCCTGATTCCCTGCCTTTTGTTGAAGTGTCTCGTTTCCAAAATAAATACTAATTATTATGTGAATTCTGGAGCTCTACCATGATTGTTCCATACTTCTCATTGCTGCATCTTTCAGCATGAAATATATCTTTGTTTAAATTTGTAGATTTGGAGAATACACAAACCATTTTCATACATTTGGTGAGAGTAAACAGGCTTTAATTCCACCAAATGATAAATCTAGTTCTAAAATCCATCACTGGAGGTGGGGCAAACAGGAAAAAAAAGCTATATATCACTTCCACTGCTCATCATTCTTTATAATAAACAAATTCCAGTCTTTTTTTGAAGGAATACTTTTTTTTATAATCCCCCACATGTTTTAGGATGCCTGACATGGGTTGTAGCTGCTGAGGTAGGTCTCTGTTGGGTGGGTTGAGCTGATGTGGAGCTGAGCGTGGAAGCCTGTGCTCCTGCACACTGCCCGCTTCCCTTGTCCCCAGCTCCAACTTCTTGGCAAGGTAATTCAGCTCATTAAACTTGCAGGAAATAAAGCAAGCCCTTCTCCTCTTTTCCCATCCCCCTCAAAGTGCTTATTTTCTGAGCTGAATTTGCTCTTGTGATCCAGAGGGCAGGGATGTGGCCTGCCTGCCCATGAGCTCTGTGGTGGAGAGGGAAGTGTCCTCCCTGCTTTGGTGGCAGTGAGATTTCTGGTTCATTTGTCCATATAAAATGTCATCCCCAGAAGTCGCCTGTCCTCCCACAGATAGCAAGAACGCTGTATCACCACCTCTGGCTAATTGTACAGGAAGACAAGCATGAGCTTGCGTTTGATACAAGGTCAGATTTCCATTGCGTGATGAGCTGCTGAATGTGGAATTAGCCTGAAAGGACAGAGGCCAGCCCATCTGACGGTTTGCAGACTGAAGCACATCAGGGAGCTGCTTGCATTCATCTGCATTATTAAAAAGTTCAGTGGGTATTTCTTCCTAGCATGTTGGACTTCATGGGAGTTACAGAAGCCTTAGGAACGTTGTCATCGCTAATTATGCTTTTTCCTTGAAACAAAACACCAAAACCCAACACACTTTCAGTTCAAGAATCTCTTGCTTTAATGGAAAAGCATTCTGGACATAGTGTTTTATGTGTTTTGTCTTCATTTGTAATGTAGTTACACCTACAGGCTCAAGTCTCTGATTTAGGTGCCTTACAAAACAGAACAGGCTGATTCCAGCTTAGAGAGTTCCCACTGCAAGGCCAGAGAAACATGATAAACAGCTAGAAAAGTAAAGGAAACAGACTGTGGTGGCTGTCAGGATGAACAATGGCTTTGGCACACCTGCTGCCTAACTGCTGAGCTTTTCTATGCTTGGCAGGAAAGGAATGATTTGGAGGATAACAGAATAGCTTTGTAGATGTTTTTGGTATGTTTCCATCTTCTCCGGGGGAGGCAAAACAGAAGCACTTGCTTTTAAAGTCTAACAAATGGCTAGTGAAGGCTGGCATCATCAAATATGGGGGCAGGATTTAATCATGCTCTTAAAAATTGAGAAGTCAAGATTATGTTAGATGCAAAGGCCCTTAGAAGTGAATGCAGGGAGTGGTGTACTGTAGGAAGGGGGAATACTGCAATATAGTCAGAGCAGTGCGATGGAGAAAACTGTACTCTTACTGCACTTCTGAACAGATATAAACAGAAGGAAACTACTTTTATGCAAGAAAAAAGAGTAGGTTTCTTTAGTAATCAGGAAGCAAAATGAAGAGAGCTGGAACAAATGCATACGTGGGAAAATTTTTCAGTATGGCACAGTTCTCAGCTCTACCAAGAGCCAAGTGATGTTAATCAGTTGCTGTTAACTCCTGGGAGTTGTCACAGATGTGAGCTCTGGGATGAGATTACTTCTCCCAAGGAACAATGTGTCACAGCCATGGCATTTCACCCATTTTCCAGTTGCATCTTTTCATGTTCTGATGTTTTGAATCACAATAACAATCTTCTGATTGATGAATTAATACATGTATACTTCCACAAGTTTTCTTCAAGTTTTTAATGTACTTGGTTGCAGAAGAGGACGTATATTTCAATTCCTGTCAGTGAGTACCTGAGTCACCACAGTATATTGGAACTGGGGAACTTGAGGGGACTGGGAAGAAATGAGTGCTAAAAAGACAGAAGGATTTCTTTCTAGGCTAGCAGACAGAATGTACCCGACATCGCACATTTTGGATCAAGCTCAGAGTAGTTTAACTTCAAATGGATTGACTTTAGGCCTGCTTGGCCAGAAGTGTAAGAGTTTTCCAGGTCAGCCACTTGGTTGTGCGTGTGCATGCATATGTGTGTATGATTTATTAATCACAGAGGAAGGATGCACAGGCTCTTAATCTGGATAGAATATTTATGTTTTTTCCTGTGTCCCTTACAGGTGTGCATAAGGAAGCGGGAGATGTTGTAATGCTGGTGAAGCAATGCACAGCAAGAATAATGTTAAGTAACAGTGCGTGTGAATGCTTTCTTCTAGTATTGAAGGAGAATTCAGCAGTTGCGATTTCTCAACACAGCACTTATTGTGGTGTGATGTGGTGACTGAAAATACCATCATGGTGTGCTAACTCCGTGATAAGGGTAGCTTTTAGTAATGTTGCTTTTCCAGATGTCAGGTGATTGTTCTGTGAAGGCTGGTTATTCTGAGGGAGAGGGCTTGTAACAGAGCAGTATTTGTTTTTGCCTTTTCGCTGTCTTGCTGGTGTTCTGGATCTGCATTTGTTTTTGTATCAAGTTGCTAATCTTCCTCACACCCTGTTCTGGCAAGTGCAAGAGCCTCGTCCCCTCAGCAGCTTTTCCTCTTGCCAGCGTATTGTCTGGGGACTTGTGGGGAAACCGAGTTGCATTGTGCGGGTTACAATGCTTGGAGACCTGGGCCTGGAGCATATTGACGGGTCTTGTCTTAACAGGATTTGGCAAGAGTAGGTGTGGGCAACGTGAGGCTGAGCTGTTGGTGCAGTTGTGACTGGAAGGAGAAGGCTGTGCCCCGTGCCAGCTGCAGGCCGTGGGGCTGCTGTGGGCCGCAGCGAGCCCCAGGGACCACCATGGGCAGCTGTAGCAGTATGTGGAGCCCTCCGCAGGTTTGAGGGGCCTAAGCCTTCTGTGGAGAGACCCCAGAAGGATTTTAAGATTGACCAAGCCAAGTTTTATTTAAGTAAGAAATAGAAATTTAGCTTTTTAAAAAGAGAACTTCTAGGGAACTACACGGAGTAAAACAGAGCTGTGCTTGTTGTATACAACCTTCTTGTTGCCCACTGGCTCTGTTTCCTGGTCTGTCAGTCACTGAGTAGCCCCGTAGGTCTGTAAGAAATGCTGTGCTACGTCTGAGGCCAGCCCAGGCATCTCTGCCCTGTGGTACCTGCAGCCCCTGGAAGCCCCTCTCCTCTCAGCATCCTTGGTACCTCTCCCAGGGGGACAAGGCAAAACAGGGCTCTGTCCCTGCCCCTAAGGGAGCTGCATGGCACAGCCATATCTTAAAGGATCACAGGCACAGTTAGAAGCAAGAAAGTGAACACTTACATAAAACTGTGTCATCCCGAGACCAGACATGTCCCCGTCCCTTGCTGTGTGTGGTGGAGCGGAAGAGCCCTCGGAGCTGCTGTCGTGTCTTGCCTGAGCCCTTTCCCCAAAGCATCTCGTTCCCTGGGGTACTCTGAAGGAATGAGATGCCAGTTTAGGCTGGGTACTTCACTCTACAGGGGAGATAAAAGATGAACCCAGTACGCAGAATAACACAATTTAAAGCTCTGTGCTTCCTGCATTTCACCCATTCGGGGGTGCACTAAGAAAATGTGTAATCCTCTCTGCTTAACTTTGCAGTGAGGAGAGTGGTCTCTGGAAAGTTAGGGGGTTTCAGCCATGGGTGTTTTATTTTCAAAGTGATTTCATCAGTTAGTGTAGGATCAGTCTGAGGATATAACAGAAGTAACTGCTTGCTTTTCACCAAAAACCAAAGAAACAAAAACGCACTGTAGCAGCACTGAAATGGTCTAACCTCTCCTGAAAGAAGTTAAACTGTAACTCTTAAGGTCAGCATCCTTTTGTTTGTAGTCCAGGTTGAAATCTTGCCTGAAGTTCAGCAAGGTTGCGGTTTCCTCTAGCTCCTCTTTCAGCATTGAATTCAGTGGCTTAAAAACTTGTTGCCTGGGTACTTTGCAGGCCTGTAGGGCCAGGCCTCGCTTTTTTGTATGGGGGCACGTAATGTATCCTCAAGCTTGTTCTTTCTCATTGTGTTTTAAAATAACAATAACAAAGTTATTTAAGGGTATCTTTCCACAGCTATTGGTTGGTTAAAAGTATAACTTCTCAGGGCACTCAGAGAATTCTGTTTTAATTTCATATTTACCAGTTGTCTTTTAATTGCAAATGCAGGAACTTTTTAAATTGCCTCCTCACTTTCTTCTGCCCGTGCACAATCCACAAATAATGTGCAGAGATTGCTTTTGTGGTATCTACCTCCTCTTGAGCCCTTTCTGTTTTTTTTTTTTTTTTTTGTAGAGAGCTTCTGGTGCCACTCAGCAGTGTCATTTCGTTGCCAGGCAGAGCAAAAATAAATCAAAGCTGTTGACATCATTCTTCTTTTCCTCTACCCCAACACCCAACTAGTCTGTTCAGCTTGTGTTATAGTGCATTTGCACAGCTTCTGCTTCTGTGATCCATTAGGACAGAGCCTGCTTGTATTTTACAAGAGTCTCTTTCATGCTTTGTGGATCTCTCCAGGCCACAGCAGGACTCAGAATAATCCCTTTTGCATTTGGTAGTGTCACAGTATTTCTCTGGTAAAGATGAAATAATCTTTCAAAATGAAAAAAATAACATCTTCATGAGTCTATATTTGATGCAAGGTAATTTTCTCATGGTTTTTGTGTTTTAGAGAATGAACAGCGGCTTTTTTTTCCTGAGCAGATCACAAGATTCAAAGATGTTAGAATCTACAAGGGAAGAGTTGTATAAGTTTTTAAAATCTATGTGGAAGTAGTTACATAGTAGTAGCATCTGGTAAGGATAGTACAGATGATCTTAAAAATAAATGTATTAGAAACCTGAATTCAGATTTTTGCATTGAAGGAGGTTGGAGTTCTGTAAAAGTTTGTTTGGAAATCTTACAGCGTTACCTTGCTTCCAGTTCTAACATAAAATAAAGGAGTTGTGTGTCAGAAATCTTGTTTATAAGATATAATCTGTTTTGCACTCATAAAACCTTCATCAATGTGTGCTATTCATATTACGCAGTATTTTAGTTCCTGAAATGTATTTCTGACTAATATGCTATACGTGAAAGTCAAATAAAATAATTTGCCTGTTTTTTAGCCATCTACTGCAAATTTCACACAATGAAGTACATTAAACTGGATTTGAAGCTTTGTGTGGTTCGTTTTGTGTTGTTTTTTTTTTTTTTATTTTTATTTTCTTTACAACTGCTTGAGAAATAGATGCTGGGGCTTTTTGTCTTCCAAATATTTATTTTACTATATCTGTCAGAATGACTTATACCAGCATAAAGATGTTTTTTCACAAGAGGAAACTG
Source organism: Anas acuta (assembly GCF_963932015.1). Taxonomy (NCBI): domain Eukaryota; kingdom Metazoa; phylum Chordata; class Aves; order Anseriformes; family Anatidae; genus Anas; species Anas acuta. Next base: position 17,292,792 of record NC_088985.1, read on the forward strand.
CTGTGGGTATTATCGGCCAGATTTTTTTCATCAGCAGAATGGTCATGTTTTAAATGTGTTATGATTATGTTTATAGATAAGAAGATTTATACTAAGAATGCTTAGATCTGTTTTTATTGACCAGCTTATTAACAATCTATTATTTAAATTAATAGAATATCAGAATTTAGGCAAAATAAATTGCCTATTTGTAGGGCTTCTTAATGAGAGAAAAATTTCTGGTATTGGACATAGTAGTGCATCGTATTATACAGGGGCTCCTTTTCCGGGTTTGTGGGTATCATTGCATGACTTTGTATTTAGCTGCGAGTTCAGGGCTGTTGTGCATTCATTTGTCACTTATCCTCTGTTTTAAAACAGATCTGTGCAAAGTGGGCACTTGCTTTGAGACAGTAACAGGCAGGGCTGCAGCTGAAGAGAGGCACCACACGTCCATGACTGTCTGCTCAGGGGGCAGTGAGCCGGGCAGTTAGGCCTAATCCTGGGGTGCAAAGGCCTTGGGGAGAGGCTGTGTCAATGTATTGCAAATGCTCTGTTTGCCAGGGGGAGACCAGAGCCCTGTATGCAAGTTCTGAACACGAAGTTCGGAGGCTGGTTACGTCTACTTGCTTCCTATTTACAAAAGAAAAGAGTCACCAGCTTGTGAAAAGTGTCTTTTCCTCTGTAAATCCATCAATCAGATGTGTTATTTTGCTAGTTTACAGAAAACAGTGAATCAGGTCTCCTACTTTGATACAAAACAGTGAATCAGTCTTTGATTACTCCCTCTCTTTGCCTGTTCCAGACTGCTGGTAAGGTACAGGAGTATGTTTCCCCCAACTTGTTTGTTTGCTGTACTTTTCCCATATGCTAATTGCCACCAGGAGATGGGATGTTCTGATTCATTAGAAGTTTTTTCTTGTGATCTATTCAGGTGTTCTTCCTATCCAGGTTCTGAAGGTTTTGGTGATTTTTTGCAGAAAAATGCTTCCATTTACAAAGCGAAATCAAGCAAAATGGAATTTCTCTATTGTTAGTTATGCTTATTTCTCTAAACTAACAAATAATGATCTTAAAACCAAGTTAAGATTAAGTGCTTATGCATGTGCATGCACACTCGTGATTCTGCTCAAGTGTTATTTATAGTTCTACAGCACAGATGACTGCTTAAAAAAGAGGAAAAAGCAGCATATTGTGGATGCTGGGTGCATTGTTTTGTATCTATGTAGAACTACTAATCCATGCAATGCTCCGCAGTGCGGGAGCGCTTCTGCTTGTCAGTTTTAGCAAGGCAGGGAAAAAGATTTAAATGTTTAATACTGGAACAAGGCATAAACACCTTAAACTGCTGTTCTTTTTCTCCGCTCTGCTTATGCTTTATCTTCATGAGTTCCTCTGAACTGCTTCAGTTTGGCACCTTGGTATGTTACCAGTCCAGCAAGAAAGTGAGTGTTAGAAGCCATCCTGATAAGTGGTGACGGTGGGATGATTCACTGCATTTTGTGTTTCATCTAATAGGTTGAAAATAAGTATTACTTTAATATCCCAAACTATCCTGAGCTTAAGAAAAAATAGGGAGTAATTTCCTAAATGCATTTACTGTAAAGTGTGCTGCCTGGCCCCCAGCTGTTGATCGTGACAGAGGTGGGCATCGTGTCTGCCCACCCTCTGGAGATGTCCTCAGTAGGCAGTGGTGTCAAAAAGTCCATTGTGCCTCTGTACAGAGGAAGCAGTTTTCTTCCCTGGGGGTCTTTTTGCCTGAATGCTACCCGGGGAAGTCAGTGCCTTGCAGTGTTTAACTTTGAGGTTCTTAATACATCACTGCAAAGACTAATTTCCACCCAAAGGCTGTCCATCTGCCTGGTCAAAGTCTGTTGCTGCTTTCTGCATGTTCGTGCCTTTGCTTATTATGTGCTCTCTTTCCTTTGAAATTCAGCTGCTGGTGGTGCTGGAGTTTTTCTGCTTGCCTCTTTCCCTGGGAAGTACGTACCTTGCTTACCTGTGTTGGTTATTCTGTGTGAATGTATATGTATTAAGGCATTCATCTCTTTCAAACATTACTGGAATAGAGGTATAATGAAACAGGTTAGTGAAATAGAGGGATTTGTGGTGCTGTAATGTGAACAGCACGTGATTTAGGATTGATAGCTACTGACTTTTCCTTTAAGGAAGGAAAGGGGTATGAAGATTGATAGGAGAATTCATAGTTATGGCATGGTAGCTGTTCTAGAAAAGGCTGATTTTTTTCTGCAAATTTTTGTGGTGCTGCTTAACAGGAAAAGTCTGCAAGGTCAGGAAGAGTGGCAGCAGGGCTTTAAGATTTCAAGTTCTCAGTCATGAAGCCTTGTGTTACTGAATGCTATTGTAGGCACACTTTGGTCATTCTCAAGCTAGAATTTGCAAGTCAAAGCAGAAAACAATTGTTTTCCTGGGTCAGTAGTATTATTGGAAGAAGGATGAGATTATTTGCTTGTGAATAAAGGTGCCAAAAGACAAAGCTTTGAAATCTTGTTGCTCAGGCATATGGCTGTAAAACGCAGAATTTTGCAAAGAAAATTATTGTACTTGGAGTTTGAATTAAATACTGAATTAGTCTTGGAGTTCCCCCTTGGAAAGCCTAGGTAAAGTTTTAGGAGGGAAATAACTGGTAGCAGGAGGCTGTCTGGGCATCCGCTAGAATAAAACCCGAACTTTCCATTTCACCATATGGTTGACAGCTGTCCTGTTCCTATTTGTCATCATTTTCTATGTTAGACAGGATTGAACAGTGATGTTTTACTGATTTTTGAGCACTTGCATAACATTTGAAGCTGCTGCATTTTCCCTGCTTATCCTAACTCCCCAGATTCCATATGGAGTGGGATGAGAAGCTGGTTTCACTCTCCCTTTTCCGTTATGAAACGTCCAGCACCAAGTCTAACATGGATAATATAGGGCTTTTTTTTAAATGTAATCTTTGGGGAGTATTTATTTAGAAGGTGATATGAAACTTAGGGAAAGTACTTCAGAAATCCTCTTCCACGCAGTTGTATTCAGATGCCTGCTTTTCTTACCCTGTGCAGCAGTCTTAAAAGAGCTGGGCAACTGCAGAGTGAGGATCTGAAGGGAATGCAAATTATTCTGGAGTCTTATTTTGAAATTCTTTGGGTTTACTTCTGGCTAGATGACTTTGTTACCTATGTCTGTTCCTTCCCACTTCAAGTGTCAGAGAAAAGCTGTTGAGATAACAGCTCCTTTTGGTTGCATAAGAGAACGGGGGGGCAAGATGCTTCCCAAGGGGCTGGGGGGAGGACACCAAGCTGGGATCTGCCTGCCTCCATTCCCATCGGCTCTGCAGCAAACGCATGTGCTGGAAGTCCTGTGATGCATGAGATCACTGGTTATTAATATAGTGTTTTTGATATGAGTAAAGGTTTTATCTGGGGAGTGAAGTGTGTTTTGGCAATAAGCCCACACAAAGTAAATAACGTGGCCTTTGCGTCTCTGGCTATGACCTCACATCTCTTGTTGTTTGTCTTCCAACAGAAGCCCTTTATTGTTCGATTATCCCACATTGTGTTCCTAAAAACTGCAGTCTCTAACAAGAGAGGTGGTCCTGAAACTTCTAGATCATCTTGCAGGTGAAGTTGTATGTGAACAGAAAAGGCTGTGATGCTGGTTTTTATAAATAAACCCACAGCACTGAATACCTTTTTTATTGCAATATGCCTTTTAATGGTTGCCAGGTCTTTACTGGAAGGTTTTTAATAGCTTTTCCAATTGTTTGAGAGCCAGCTGATACTTTGGGTCCAGTTAACTGCTTTATGGAAGTCTAGACGTGGCTACCCTATTTTTCTTTCTCTGTAGCTATATGGGATAGATGCATATTTTTTCACTGTTTTGTACAGAAGTCTGCATGTTCCCAGGTTTGAACAGAAGACAGATGTTTCCCAGCTGATGTACTAATTCCAGGAAGGGCTGCAGAAATGACCACTGAGCCTCTGTAACCCTGCAGAAGCATCCCCAGGCAGCTGGGGATGAGCAGAGGATAGCTCCTTTTGAGCTACAGCAGGGGGAGATTTCCAGCCCTCCACCAACACTGAGCTGTCTGCAGTTCAAAGCCCATGGCTTTCTGCCACTTTTTTTTTTTTTTTTTAAACTAAGAGAGAGATGCTCTTCAAAGAGGTTTGGCTGACTGTTAGGCTTAAAATCAAATGGTCCGGATTAGATGAGTGTTCACAGTATTTCATTAGACTGTATTAAGACACAGTCCACTATAATTTTATAAAATGCTGGTAAGCACTTACGCTTGCTGCAAAGATTAAACCACCTTTATGCAATGTAAAGCTGTGCTTGACCTCAGCAGCTTGCAGAGTCTCACTTTTGGGTGTTTCTGCAGCACTCGGTCTCTCCACACCCCTTGTTGGTCTCAGTTGTTAACAGGAACATGGAGTGGGTTTGTTTTTTCCTGTTATCTGCTGGTTTGGAAAGTCAGTACAAGAATATATTTCTTCGTTTAAAAAGAGCACTCAGTTTTCTCTCTGTAGAAATATTAAGCTGTATTGCAGTGCAGAAATGCCAACGCTTCTGCTTCAGGGAGTGGTAATCCCAAGAAGCTTGGGCCCTTTCAGTGTCCTGCCTGCAGTTTCTTCTAGTGGTTCGTAGGCTGTACAAGTGGTAGTGCTTGAAATCACTGCAGTCTTTGTCAAGACCATACGGCAGCCTGGTTTGCTTGCTGTTCTGTTGAGACCCTTCCCCGTTGGCTTCCATTATCTTGGGGCAGGCTCTTGGATAAATGGCCTTCCTTGTGTCTGCTGAGAAACCTGCCGTGTTTGTCACGGCTTGTCATGCCCTCGTGCTGTAACAGAGCCCAGCTTTGAGTCTGGGGGAATTTTGTTTTTTATCTTTACTTGGAGATCATGTTGATGGCATTTACTAGCAAATTGTAGCCTAGCATCTGGGTAATTGCTGTGTATCTGGTAAGTGAACCACTTCCCTGGTGTCTAAAGGAACACTCATCTGAACTTCACAGAAACTCCCAATGTGTTTTCTGATGTGGTTCCTGGGAGCCAGCTGATACTCAGAGCTTTGTCATACCTTTACAATGCTTTGCAGACAAGGAATTGTGCAACAGCAGAATGAAAGATAAGAAAGACCGGTGTGAGTATGTCGTGGGCATCAGCTGTGCTGTCAGTTCCCAGTTCCACCCTGTAGGCAGAAGTAAGGTAAAGCCTTGTAATTAAGTTACCCGTTTAAGCGGAAGACTATAAAATGGGTGTAAGCTTGACAGCAAAAGCATTGCAGGCATTTTTCCTCTTTCTCCCAGCACAGCAATCAAGACTGAGGAAGAAGCGTGCATAAAGCAGAAAGATTTTTCTTTGTTGTCCCATTTGTGCTATCAGAAAGTTCTTGGGGATGGAGATGAATGGAAATGATTGTACTTCTCAGTAGTTACAGTATATCTTCTAGGTGCACAGAGAGATCTGCCCAGTATTCCCAGCTAGCTGCAGTTCTCAGAGAAGAGGCTCTCCAGAGGATGTGATCTCCTCTGGTACTGAGGCAGCTGGCTCTTCTCAGGGATATTAAGATCTCTGCACTGCTCACTCTTTACTTCATCTAGCCTTATGGCTATTAGGTAGTGAGTACTCAGTCTATCCCTCTTTTATCTCATCACCTTCAAGATTGAGCATAGGCTGAGGTACCAAGCTGGATATTTAGGGAGGTCTAACCTGTCAATGAAGGTCTTCATGTTGTTGAGCTCTGCGATTAAATATAATATAATTCATGTAGAAATTAGCCATTACTTGCATTGTTTCAGTTACACAGAGAAAGTTGCTGAGCCTCTGGTTGTGAGGGCGCTCCCCCTTGAGCCTTGGGATGGGGTAGGGGACAGGGGGCTGTTCCTCTGCATCTGCGCTGAAAGGGGACCCTGCTGGGAGCCAGCTGCGTGAGAGCTCCCACTGAAATGCATCATCTTGGACAATTATCTTCTGTGTTATGAAAACTATTGAAATAGGGGATTTCCAAGCCATTTTTCATCTGTTTATGCTTTCATAGTTGTTTTTAGTATGTGAAAGGACAGTTTATTCTCAACATGAGTTATCTGGTCTCTACTGCCTGAAAAGGTGGTAGGATCACAGGGGTGGGAAACACATTCTTTTCTGAAAACACCAATGTAGAAACACAAGTCACTAAAAATAAGTTCTGGACCTCTGCTCTTATCTAAGTGTGATAAATACTTAATTGGTGGCTTCAGCCGTACCTAGAACTAAATGGAAGCGTCTCCTTTCCTAATTTGGCTGTTTGAATTCAGCCTTGTGCCTGGAATGATTCATCGAGCAGGAGCCTAAAACGTATGGAGAGACATGAAGCTGAAGTAAGAGGAATGTGGCAATTTTTTATTTATTTTTTTTGCCTTAAAGCGAAGTAGAATAGTGGGACCACACCAGAGAAGGAAGGATACAACTTGAGATGCTACATTTGTGCGATGTGCAAATAAATATTAGAACGAATTGGGACCTGAACTCTTCTTTGGCACATCTGTGAGAGCCCTGTGCCCTGCTGTCCCAAGGACAGACTGTCAGGTTTCTTCAGGCCATAGGTACATGCTGAGCTGTGGCCAGCACTGCTCCGGGGGTAGACTGCTGGAGAGGCTACGTGAGTGCTGCTCCCATGCGCTGCTCTTGTCTGGGAGCCTGCTGCTGTCTGGGAGCCCTCCCTCCCTCCCCAAGGAAGCTCTTCCCAACAGCATGGAAGCTAGATGAATTTGAGGGAGAATTTAGAATGATAAGCTTCTGCTTTCTAGCTATATAATCTTTATAAATGATTTACTCTTTATTATAACAATTCTATTATGTCTGTGCAACTTTTCAGGGATCTAGTTAGCTTTACTTAATCATGCTGGCTGGATTACTTTTGTGCTTTATTCCAGTGAATAGCGTTCTTCATATGATAAACAAAACTCAAGTGCATTAGAAGCTTTTAGGCTGTCTGCGTCCATTCACTGTGTCTCTAAGATAACATTTTGAGTAATGAACCAAGAGCATCGTTTACGTTTTTGCATCTGGCACTCTTGTTTTGGTCATATTTCTGGACTAGTAAAGTTTCCAGCAATGAGAATCATCTGTTTTGTGTAGGAACTGTTTTCTCAGATCTGATAATGCCGTTCTTTTTTACTTCAAACTCACTTGCTTGGGGTCATGCCAGTATGCCACATGGAGCTACAGGTTTTGAGTAACTTTCATTTGTAATGTAAGAGCTATATGGAGCTGCACTTGTTGTGACCTATTATTAAAATGCTGGAGAAAGATGGGAAACCTTATTAGCAGTTGAGTTATAAGGGTTTTCCTTGTCCTATTAAAAAACTTTTCTTTTGTCCTTTGTAGGAGAACAGTTTTGCTCAAAAACTTCCTTAATCAGAAATAATATGTGAAAGTATTTTCTTCTCGCTTAACTATTCAGTTCTCTGAAGCACGTTGTGTGTATCATTGTGTTATTGTGATTTCATTTCAGAGAGTAAATTTGTTTTTCTTTAGTTTTGTGGTTGGGATCGTTTTCAAGCTCACACAATATCAGGGAGAAGTAGCGTGTTTGGAGAACACCTCTGCCTGCGGACAAGCTTGTGTGGCAGTGCCCTTCCGTTCCCTTACAAACCACTGGTGGTTTGTTTGTTGTTTTTTTTGTTTTTTTTTTTTTTTTTAATTATCTATTGTGAGTTGAAAATACAAGAGGCTTAGCTTTTTCTCTGGTGGTGGCTGTGTTGGTGGTGAAAGCAAAGCAGAATATTTTAATAGTGATGATTGCTCTTTTCCTTAAGTTCTTTTTTTTTTTCCTGCTTTTTGCTATCCTGTTTGTGATTTTCATGGTAGAACAGAGGATCCATATGAATATTGTCATACATATATTTTGGACTAATTAGGCTTCCATTTTGTAGCTCTTCTGTAGCGTTGGTAAGTTTATAGTGTTTGGTCAAGTGTGACACTGCCATTAATCTCCAGAGATGTGGTTCTGTCCTAACTGGGTGGTTACCTGATTACAGGCTTCCTGCTCATTCTCTTAGCTCTGCAACAGCCATCTAGCTAAATGAGCAGGCTGAACTTCTCCCTGTGAAAAATCACGGGGAAGGTAGGCTAAGAAGTCAGTTCTGCTAAGCCTTGTATAAATGTAAGAAGCTTGTGTGATTACTGCAAGAGTCCTGCCAGCTTGCAATACTCCTCTTGTGATGACAGGCAGAATACAAAGCTGCTAATTTGATTCTGGTCCCACAACAATAAAAACCAGTAGAAAAATGTATGCAGTTTGTAGTAACTGGACACTTTGGCTTGAAGACTTATAGCCCAGTTTGAGAGCAGAATCTTGAATTGAAGTTCATGAGTATTTACTCACTCCTGTGCTTCTGGGATGTCTTGTGGATTGTGTTTTCCATCTTCCCACAGGTGCTGTGGAAAGGGGATGGCAGAGTGCTTGGCTCAGGGACTTTCTGTGAGTTAGCACCAAGTCTGCCTACCTCAGCCCATTCCCAGGGCATCGTGCTCCTGGCTCTTGCAGCTCAGGCTTAGTGCTGCACCTATTGCAAGTAGCGTTGGTTTACAGAGGTTCTTAAATTGTTGCTTGAAAGTCAATTACCTCACACAGTGTGTTTGGCTCGTGATTCATTAAGGGATTGAGCAAAGAAAAGGGGGGTTGAGGCTGAAATTGCTTTGAAATGAAACCTGTATATGTTCAGTGCTCAGGAATGTTGCACGACTGGCATGATAATGGACTGTGTCTGCAGGCTTACAAGCACATCTGAAAATTTTGCATGGCATATTGGCAACTAGGAATAATATTCATCTGTATATTTTTGTTGTGTTACCTGATACCATGTGTTTGCCTGCCTTACAGCAACACTGAGACTTCGTTAATATTTGTAGAATTAGCTTAATAGAAGTACGAACAAAATATTACTAGCAGGGACTGGGTTAGGCTACTGTAAGACATCCATGGATGTTAAGGAAATCCTGTGTTTTGACAGAAGATGAATTACTTATCGTTGTGGTGAAGGTGAAAAATGTGCCTTTGCAGACACCCAGGGGTATATCTGTAAGGAGTTACACTCCTAATTATTTTTTGCTGATGCACAAATTTTGCATGTGCTTATTTTGTGGTGCAATTACTTCCTCAGAACACGTGGAATAGATCTGTCTTGTTCATGCTGGGTATATTCAGTTGTTCTGTTATTGATAATGGGGTAATCCTAAACCTCATTAACAGTGTCCCACAAAAATGCTATATGATTGGCTGTAAAGTAAATAGAGGTGGCAAAGAGGTGGGATACTCTTACAAGAAGTTTTTTTTTAATTACCATAAATTCTTGCAGTTTATAGGAATTTTTTAGAACAAATTCTTTTTTTTTTTTTTAATGTTCTCTGCAAGACAACGACAAAAGTGAGCTTAGGGTAGGAAGAGCAGTGTTTATTGAATGATGCTGATTTCTTCATAAGCATCAGTGTCTCCTAGAAGACATTGTATTATTCTGTGTACCTCAGTTAAGCAACTTTATATATATACGTGTGTGTGTGTATATATATATAAAATCATTGTCTATGGTTAATAAATCATGGAGAGTATTTTGTTTTGAAGACAGCTCTGGTCTTCTGAGTCAGTGCAGAGACTTGTCTTCATTTCAGTGTTCTATCAATGGAAAATCCCAATTCTAGTGTGGACAGTGTATTAACATCTATTCACAAAATACTCCCACTACTATCTGAAATACTAAGATCTTAAAGAAATATAATATTTAAGGATTGCAAAGGGTATGTATGAACACTGGCATGATAGTTGTGTGAATGTGTTTTCTCTTCTTAAATCTAACTTCCTTCTTAACTCTATTGACATAGGTCAGCCCTCCTGCTCTACCATGCTTTTCTTATAACTCTGCGTTCTTTTCCGTGTTATTTTATTTTTTGGGTGGAGGAGGGCTTATATTTTTTGCTTTGTCTCAGAAGATTCAGTGTATTGTGGGAGGTGAGGCAACACTGGTCTTGGCAGAACACCACAAAACCAAGAGAGTAATTAAATGACGCAAGCCTTTGATTATTTTTCTCTCTCAAGCTTTCTGGCACGGCTGGGCATTCCGATTGCAAAAGGAGGATCAGGAGGAGGAACTTCTAAAGATTGCACTCAGAATTAGAGGGACTGTATCAGACTCCTCGCTACTCTAAAGCTCGTCACTCTCAAGTTCTGGAGTTGCTGCTTTTTTCCTGTGAGGATAATGTCTCTTTCATCACCCAAGACAGAAGGAACTGAAAGGGAGCTGCAAAGACTTTGTTATGGTTTTGGTTTCAGTGCTCTCTTACTAATTGGATTTTTCCCGTCTTCTGTGGGAGGATTATAAAAGAATTAGAAAAACTGTTTTGGGGGGAGGGTGGAAGGGGGGCGGGAGGTAGCTGTTGTTTTTCTCCTCTTGATTCAGGGACCTCCTTAATCTGCCATTTGTTCCCTGAAGTCACTACCCACTTGGAAAAGGGAGAAACAGCATAACAGATGAACTTGCAAGACGATGGATTCCTTCCCTCTGCAAACTTTGTCTGTGGCTGCTTATAAAAGAGGGTTTTGCATATGTAAGCATCAAATGAAGACTAGCATCCTGGGCTGGATTTAAAAGAACCTGCTTCTGTCCTCAAGAAAAGATTAAATTGAATTTAAACTATAAATAACAGAATATTGGACGTTGTTCCAGTTCTGAATTTTGGTGAAAGAAAGGGAAGATCTGATCACGTGAAACACTGTACCAGCCAAAGCTTGTATGTTCTACAGCTAAAACTGGAAGATGTCTTGGAAAAGAAGTTACTTCTCTGTGGGTCGGGGGAATGTCCAGGGGATGTTTACTCCACGAAATACAACCTCAATAGCACCCAGTAAAGGTCTGAGCAATGAACCGGGACAGAACAGTTGTTTCCTGAACAGCGCGCTACAGGTAAGATCACAGAATGCAAACTGCTTTTGTCATCTCCTTCTGTCTATTGCAATACTTTCTGTGCTGTGCAGCGTGTACAGCCAGGCTTGACTGTGTAATTGTTTGTGAGTCTAGGTAGAAGAAAGCAAAGTTGGGAAATGCAGGTTAGCTGTGTTACAGACCAGCTCTGGGAATTTCCAGTTTTTCTTGGTGAAATTGACAGCATTTGTACAATCACATAGTGATTCCTTTCTGTGAAAACTTGTTATGTATCAACCAAAGGTGAACATGTGTAGAAAATTTATTTTAAAATAAGAGAATATTGAATAGGTTTCAGTATGTCTACTCCTAAAAGTAATTTTTTGATGACCCAAAGGGTTAATGATATCTGTACGGAATATTTTTACGCAGTCCAGTTTTCTTTAATTGCTGATTTGTAGTTTAGTTTACATATTTGAGTACTTACCTTTTGATTTAGAGAAAATAATTTTCCTCTGTCAAAATGTGGTGAAGTGGCTGCTCTGCTTGCATTGTCACTGTTTGCATATTTGGAATGGCTGTTTGAGTTTCGGCCCTTCTAGCTGAAGGGTTTCAAATCCTTTCCCCACTTCAGGCTCCTTCCCTTCATATGACTTGTTTGTGTAGCACAAGACTGGGTCACTGTGCCTTTTTCCATGAGAAAAATGAGCTGCTCAGATAGCTTCAGGCTTCAGGATAGCCTGGTGATACGAATAATACAAATGGAAACTCTTGTGACCCTCAAACAGCTTAATATGCCAGGAAGTACAGGACCGGGTACAAAGGAAAGTGCTCACAAGAAAAGTGGAGTTTCCAGTGATGTGCTGTATTGTTCTGTGAAGCTGTAAGGTGTAATCACCGGCTGCCTCCTGATGCTGAGTTAATCCGAGGTCAGAACTAAGCGGAGCCTAATGGCAGCCGCACAGCGTACAAGAAATAGCCAAGCCTGCGACCTGGCCTGCAGTGTGCTGCATAAGCCATTTCCTTCTGAAGCTCAAGAGAGATAGTATACCTAAAATATTTACAGTTAAAGCTGAATACAAATAAAACAGAAAACAAGATGATTACCATTTTGCAATAATATATACTTCTGTTTTTTCATCTTATTTTTAACATTGTGCGAGTCTGAGAGACTCTTGAATGTTGTTGCTCCTTACTATTAAGTATTTCTATAAACATTCAAGATAAACTCCAGAGGCAATTACATTTAAAAATTGGACTCGTTCCTAAATGTATTATTTCTTCTTTTTGTGAAGTCTGTAGTAGCTCTTCAGGAATGTTGTATGTAATCAGATGCTTCAAAGGTTTACATTGCCTCCCAGGCCCTTAAGTATTGGGAGAGTTTGAGTATAAACATACCCCTCACAATTCAGCAGGTTTGGAAACCTGACAGATTAAAGATTCTCTAAATGCATTGATTTCGTAATACAAGTTAAGGTAACATTTGGGTGCTATAACTTAGCTAACGAATTGTGAAAGCTAGCAACACTTCTTGAAAACAGTACAGTTTTCAGAATACTGCATTTTTCTAGTGCATTGTACTGGACCAGTTAATCAGAATTAGCTGTTTGGTTCCTCTGCTCCTGCTAACGAAGTGTTTAGTCAGTCACATGCCAGCCTCAACCTTCCCGTTCCGTCTGGAGCCTGGCACGGGGCGATTTAGGTCAGGGCTTCTTTCAACACAAGCCTCTGCCCCCTGCCAGGCTGGTGGGACTGAGGGCAGGGCTTGCAGGAGAGCCCAGTTGCTGTTAGCTGAGGTTGAAAGAGCAACCACGCTCAGCAACCACGAAGCTGACTGTGAAGCACCTCAAAGCAGTAATGTCACTTCTGTACATGTGGAAATTTAGATGCTTGCCCAAGGTTGCACAGGTTTGGTGGTAAAACAGCAATAAAGCTTGGTGCTATCGCAGCAAACTGCCTTGCACTGGTGCTAGAAGGGCGTACGAAGCCTGCTTGTTTTTATGTGCTGTGATCATTACCACAATAACTACCCACACTGCTTAGGGTTAGAAATCCACCGGTCATCAGAAGATGTAAATGCACTTAGTAAAGATAACAGTGGGCACAGGGAATTTTAGTCATTTATTGTTTTGATGTGGAAGATCTTGTTCATGTGTTGCTCCTTCTGACACGTGGCCTTTCTGCTCAGAACATTGAGGCTGCTGGGGAGGAGGAGTGAAGTGCCAAGGAGCTTACCTGCATGGCTGTTGGGGCTTCTGACAGCTCTGCTGAGGTTCGCAGTGTGGCCATGCGACTGCTCAATGTGGTCCAAGCACCAGGGAGCAGTCAGGGCACCTGCAGTTGGAGCCCGCAATGCCACACAGGCAAAGCAGCATGTTTTTAGCACGTGAAAAGAAACTGAGAGGTATGTCCTGCTCTAAATTAATTCCTGAGTATTACAGTTCTTGAGAAAGTAAGGTGAAAATACCAGCTTGCAGATAGCTAAGAGGCACACTATGTTAAAAGTGACATTCATTAACACTAATGTGCTTCTGGAATCGTTTAACATGCATTTTTAATCAAAGCTTTATGCAGCATATTCATAAAATCATTTGTGCTCCTCTTTGTGTTTCAGGTTCTCTGGCACCTGGACATTTTTCGTCGCAGTTTCCGACAAATCACGACGCACAAGTGTATGGGTGATTCTTGCATCTTCTGTGCTCTCAAGGTAAAGGTTGGAAATAAATTTCATTTATTTAAAAAAAAAGCGTAATATATCACCAATATTTAATTAACATGCATCTGTAAATTGGTGAGAGCAAAGGTGAATCTGATTAGTGGCTGGGTGATGATACTCATAGTGCTGTTCTTAAAATGTTCCACTACGTTGTGAAAATACTGTAGGTGAAGTTACAGATAAAAGGACTCTCATCAGTGAAGTGTGGATCATCATGAACCTCTGTGTTTGAAATGATCACTTCATGCAGAAAAACGTCTATTTTCTTTGTGTGTTTTTCTAATTTGTCATTTGGTTTATAAATATTTTATTGCTTATGGTTAATATGTTCTTCAGAATTTACCTTTCCTTCAGAGTTGCTTTAAATGTCAGCATGGAAGGCTTTTCTGTTCAAAGCTGTTGATTATGTAAGGCTAAAAGGTATTTTCTACTGTAAATATTGATGTTTGCATCAAAAGGCGCAACTCTTTGTGGTCTCAGTTTTAGAAAACATCAATTCTGGTTTTAAATGCTGATACAGTAACTGTCATAGATGCTGCCTGGACAGTCAGATATAGATACTAGTTCTGATTCCAAGTACTCTTGTGTACTTCCTACATCTCCCTTTGTTTCTACCCATTAATTTTTAGTGCTTCTGCTGTTTTGTTTTGGTTTGTGTCCTCTTAAATTCTGTAAACCCAGTGCTGCCTCTTATCTGGTGAGAGAAATGGACATAATCAAAACAGGATGAAAAAATCTACCTTTAGTTTTCCTGAGCAGTTATTTCTCTCTCTGAAATTGGTACTGAGATATTTTCTTTGATCACAAACGGATGGTAAAACTTAAGTAAATATTTAAATTCATTTTGGGAGAACTTAATGTAATATGAATTCTGTGTTCAGAAATGAAAAGGAGAGACAGCATGTCTTACCATATGGCAAAATAGAGAGTGCAAGGTTTAAATTAAGATCATTTGAAGTTCACAGGTGATGTACTATAACAGCTGTCTTGTTGCTGATAAGTGACTGTGAAGGTGAGAGACAGACTTGAAATGAGATATCCAGGAAGGTTTTTGATTGTTCTGAAGGGATTTTTCCATTGCAAAAGAACAGCAAAGAGGAGACTCTTAAGGCATGAAAGAGATAAGTAATTTCCTTTTGGAGGGGAATCTATATCAACACATCTGTTGAAATGAAGAGACAGGATGATATTTACAGTGGTATCTTCAGAAGAGGATGTTGTGGTAAGTAAGGAGCAGGATAGCACATCCAAAGTGAGAAATACAGCTATGCAGACAAATAAAAGAGATATTGAGTATATCCCCTTCCTTGTAGTGAAATGGCTGAGACAGACATGATCTGGTTTGAGTTTGTGAAGTTCAGCGGGATAAGTGATTTGAAGCTTGTTTTTTGGATCATTCCCTCAAGTATTGCCAGGTGATTGCTGGCATTCTTTGGTAGCTGAGGGCAGAGAGAAAAGGATTTGGGAAATGATGATCTCCGTAAATTTTTACTATTCTGGTGTTTAACCTAACAGTAGGATATGGCAAGGAGATACCAAAAGTCCGACAGGTTCTGTCATTTCACTGAAGGTCGAGTGAACTCTGAGGTGGAATTGCTTGGGCTAATAGAGATAGTAGTTGTCAAGTAGTTGTCAGTGCTCTCGTGTCAAGCCTTACTTGACACGAGAGCACTGAAAAAGGAGAGGAAAAAAGCCATGTGAAAGAGAAGATGAACATTTATCTATCTGGTATGGAAAAGTGAACTGTGAAACAAGATGCTTCTGGATTAGCAGTACCGGTACAAAAGAGCAAAGCACAAGCACTTCTATAAGACTGGAAGGTGGCAGAATCTCTGCAATATGTACTAAAAAGCATACATTGGGTCAGAACATGTTTCGTTTTGTTGATAAAATTCTTACTGCACATTTCAGCAAGACAGCAAAAGTGTGTCATTATAAACCTCTTAAGTGACAGGTAGAGCAGTAGAATTCACAAATCTCATGCCAGCAGCGATATGCCTACTTTGAAATTATGCAGCCTTTGAAAAAAATGCTGCTCTCTCTTCTTGCTCACAAGCATCTTTGAGGACTTTGGTTTGTTTCCTATCTGAAGATCCTACCAATGCCATCTTCAGCTGTAAGATGTTATAACACTTTAAGTTTTCAGCAAAGTCCTCGCATTGTGCTAAATCCCAAAGGTGTTTTTGCACGTTTTAGACAACTTAAATCGGGCTGCGTGTGGAATTGTAATAGCTCACAAAACTCGGTGCACAATGAAAACTTCTGAAGAAACGCATCAACAATCATGTGGACAAGTATTTCTGAATGTGGGCAGTAATGAGTACTTGACAAAGAAAAAAATTGAATTTCAGCAGGCTTTAATCCAAACCAGAATTATTATATATTTTCATCCTGCAGTCTGTTCTTTGTGGGAAATACCAGTGATCTACCCAAGCCTATTCTACAACCCTTTGAATGTTTACAGACACTTATTATAAAAGTATGCAAGAGAAAAATTGTGCAGGAATATGCTTGTAAGAAGTTACAGAACTGTCTTACTCCTGGTTCCTGTATGTTTATTAATTGAAAGCATCTCACAATTTTGTTTTTTCTCTGAGCAATGTGATGACAAGTTTCCACCGTAATTAAATTGTATAAAATGTTGATATTTGTACGTAAGTATTTGAAAAATTCCCTGATAATCAGTGTTACCAATTCAAATATTACAAAGATGTGTAATAAAGAGTGTAACTTGATTTGAAATTGGGGATGTAGCCCTCCCTCCCCCAAGAAGCAAAGAAAAGAACAACTACAGTACAATAAAACCTCCACTAACACCAGAGATGTTGCTTGTCTCACATGTGTGTAACTGAAAATGTGGGGATACTAAATAACAAAGGGATGCACCAGGCATAGCCCCAGACTACGGAGATAATTGCATTCATCTTCATAAACTCCTTAAGCAAAACAGTACATGAAAAACAAAAAATCCCAAAAGGCTGTTGAAAAGCATTTACTTGTCCTCTGCTGCCCTCTGGATAAGTCTTCTCTTTCTCTCCTGAAAATGTCAATGCTGCCTGGCACACACAGTACGTGTAAACTTGTATATGACAAATGGGATAATATGTGTAATACGTACCTATTACTGCAGGCATCACCAGGAGCGTTCTGTGTCCTGCTGCAGCAGGATCAGCCCTTCCCATCCTTGCTCATCTCCTCCCCTGCCCCGCTGTTCTTGCCTGCTCTGGAAGCCTCTAACTGTTGTCCTGCCAGGGTAATGGCAGCCTAGCCTCCAGCTCTTTGACATCCTGTTTCTCTTGAATCTTGCCTTAGGCTTTGCTAAGATGAGGGAGAAGATATGGCTGGATCCAGTGGGAAGCCAAGAATTTGGATCTCTATACCATGCGAAAATGTCCCATTAGGGTCTGGGGAGAGGTAACTAGCCTTGCATGCTATCAGGTGGAACTGCCCGAGATGCTGGCCAGAGCAAGCGAGGATGGAGCAGGACGCGTTTGCTTTTCTCCAAAGCATGCTGGCATGTTCTGATTCCAGCCTAGCTTGTGAAGGGGGCAGGACTTGGGGGAAATAGTCTATTTGCCACCCCTGCTCTCCGTTTGCCTTCGCAGGATACCTTCTGTGTTGGTCAGAGAGGGTTCGTGCTCCTTCCCCGATTGGAATGGTTGCCAAAGGAGACACTTCCCGTTGACTTCAGAGGAAGAGAGTCTTCACCAGGCTAAATTTAGCCTTTGAATAACACTAAAGTAGTTATTTTTTTCGTGCTTGCTTGGCTTGCTGCAGCTATTTCTAGGGATTCTGATGTCATGCACAGTATTTACTGTAAATGCTCAGCTAGTCCCATAAATATTATTTGATTTTAATTTACTTTATAAAATGAGGGATCGCAGGACAGTGATGTTTGTTACTGGATATCAAATCCCATTTTAGTTTTGTGCCACATTGAAGACATTTACTGCATAAATACTTGAAGTAATTTAAAAACTTGCTAAGCTACCTGGCTGTCTATGGCTACAAAGTGAGCCTTGAAATCCTTCCAGGCATCTGTTCGTTGGCCATTTTGAAGGAACATTGCATCAACGGCTGTAAAATACAAGGAAGAGCTGCAGAGACTGTACTGGAATCCCAAACACTGTTCCTTAAGATGTTGTGGCGTTATTCAAGGTTGTTTGTTTGTTTAGTACACTAGCTGTCCTTACCGCTGTGTCGTTTGCCTGCTGTAACACTGGAGCAGCTTTTTGATTTATTATTAATGTTGAAATCTACTGTGTTCTGTTTTGTTTTCCTTTTTCTAGAGCATGACTTTGCTGTGGTGTTTGTTTATTACAGCTGGAAGGGGGCAGGAAGGGGGAAATCCGTCCACTGTGCTGAGCATGCTACGGAGTTTGTTCTCCTTCCAGGGATTGTGCTGGGAGCTCTATAGTGCCAGGATATAGGACAGAGTGTTTTTTGTAGTTTGCAAGAAAGAATGCTCTATTGATTGATAAATTCCAACAGGGCTGTTCTTTTTTGTAATTCTGTCATGCAACAAAAACAGGAAGAATGTGAAATTTCTGCTTAGAAATGATTGTTTTCTAAGGCGAAAACTGAGAACAATAGGATATTGGAATGCTTAAAGAACTGGAATTGCAGTAATTCATGGGTCTGATTAGGTGCCTATTTGAAGGATTTGTTATGAAAAGTTCATGACATGACTGAGACAATAGGTTGGCTACAAAAATCTTGTTCTCTTCTTTTGTGCTTTTTTAGTATATCTTGGGCTACAGCAGTATCAAAAATACATATTGTAGAATAGACCATAAAAGAAAGGAATAAAGGAGGTTTAGGTTGATTGTTATCAGACTTGCAGGTTTTTGAAAGTGATGCAGAGACAAATAGGGTCAGAATTATTTGCACACCTGAAGGCAAATATAAGGAAATAATAAGGAAGAAGTTTGAGCTAGTGGAAATCAGGTAGGTGGAGGTGTATGTAGCTGGATGGGAGAAAAGGGAGTTTAGCAGCCAGAATTTCTGTTGAACCAGGTTGCTGTACTGAGCAGGAGGAGAGTGATGCTCTAGATGTGAGGTTAAGTATTGTAGACAAGAAAAAGCTTTAAAACAAAGAGCTTTCAATTGAGTTAGAGCAAGAATAGTATTGATATGTTGAGCAATGGGATAAGGATTGGCTATGTTAATATTTGTAGCTTTTACTAAAAGGCAGAACCTGTTAACATAGGAAATACTAAAGCATTTGGAGAGAATGTGTTTTGTTCTTTGAAACAAATGCGTGCTGCAGTGCTATCCACATCCAGAAGTAACTTCTGCTCAGTGCTGGAAGAGAATAATTGATTCTCAGAAGGCTGCCAAGGACAGGACTCAAATTTACAGTGCATGGACACTGATCTGATTCACTAGCTGTTGCCTGTTGTATTCAGTCATTAATTTATTTTTACGCCAGGCTGCTTCTACGTGCTGGGTTAAAAAGTCACTGGTAAACGTGCATCAAGTGGAGGGTTTGTTCCATCAGTCTGGTCAGATACATAGTGCAAATGTCACCGTACCCCCAAACTGAATACTTTGTTCCTAGGTGATTTCAATGATCTCTTAGACTGGGAATAGGGGGCAGGATTCACAGATATTTCAGCTTCACAACTTTAAAAATAAGTCTGAAACTTCAATCCCAGGGATTATCTCGAAGAATAATTACTGTCTTGTTTTCTAACCAAATGAAGCACAACTCATTTTATGATCTTTCATGCGAATTTCAGCAGTCTGAAACAAAGGCAAGTTTTAAATTCAGTAGTTCCATAATATCAGTTGTGTTCCTTATCTCAAGCCATAAATCTTCCTTTGAAGCTTTAGAAAGTTGGTATTGATCCCCAGACTTCCCAAAGTGGAGGAGGTGATTCCAGAAGATCACTGACTCTGCAAGCCCATGTTCTGACAGGTTGCAGAAGTGCAAACCTGTAGCAGAAAGGACAAGAAGCTTCCAGTTAGAAACTAGGGGGAAAAAAACCAAAACCCTTTTGAATGGCAATAAACCAGGTGAGACCTTAGAATAGATTGCCTGGGGTGGTTAAGGAATTTCCAGATTTGGCTGCATCTGACAGCAAGCTGGCCTAAGATCAGCTATGTGAAGAATATAGTTGATCTTGACTTAGTACTTGGGCATGGACCAGACGCAACGAGATGGGCTTCAGCAATTTATTTCTGTAAGGAACAGTTGTGCTTCCCAATTCTGCTGTCTGCGCTGTCCTTTCCAGACCTTTGCGGATCTGAAGGGAAGGAAATACAGAGAGAGACAGGCTTTTTTCTTTCTTTTTTTTTTAATAGAGACATCAGGAACGCAGTGTTACTAGAGTGCAAACTTCCTGGCTGAAATCCCTTTCTCATGCTCTTCTGTAATGGCTCATCCTAACATGCCAAGAACAGATCATCAGTATAAAAATCAAAGAAATGCAGTTAATTCAGTATTAGGAATTGCTCATGTTCTATGCTAAGCCAGTACATTTTTCTTTTTCAGTTCTGATGCCTTGATTTGTTTTCATTAAAACTAATAAAAATAGGAAAAGCTTAGCTTATTCATAAGGCTTTTAGTGGTGTCTCTTCATATTGTGGCTGTTAAGGATACTCTCAACTGTATTGGAATGTAGCCATTGCAAGAGAACTTTGGTGCAGTGAATATGCTAGTGGGGTTTTTGCTATCGGGAAGTTTGGAAGAGAATTAAGTTTGAATGTTTTGTATATGAAGCTATCATTAAGTTCCAGAAGCACTTGGAGAAAAGTTGTCATCAAAACTCCTGTAGCAGGACCAGCAGTGCTTTCCTGGTCTGCGCCCAGCTGGCTTTCAGACTGCATATGGAGCAAATGTTTAGTGGTTAACAGCGTAACTCGAGGGCAAGATCTGAAGTTAAGGAGAGAGATCCAACTTAGATAACTTAAAGTGATGAAACATCAGGAAATGCCACACCTGTCCATCTAAGGCTGAGAGACAAGACTGACCTGTTCTGAATAAAAGGGGAGCGAAGAGCCTATCTTGAAAAATGAAAAAAAGGGGAAACAACTCCCCTGTCTCCCTCTGCACCTCCCCAAGCAGAAAACAAACAAGACAAAAAAAAAACACCAAACCTTGTGCTCAAAGTGAGTTTGACTCCATTGCAGGTGCATTTAGGGCTTCCTACAAGCTGCTGTGTTGTGCTTCAAAGTGTTTTAAACTATGCTGTGCAAAGATAAAGTAAGATTTGATCATTGTTAGGTTACAATGCACAATTACTATTTTTAAAACATTTTAGTCCTCAAAATTTAAAGAAGACTATACCACTGAGTTCCATGTCATTACAAATCTTGAAAGACATTCTTCTATGTAGTCTTTTAGATAGCACTGGGAACTTCTGCAGCTTGATTTTATATATTAAAATTCTTTACAGCATTCTTTGTTACTGAATTATTTCTGTTCTGTGGTTGTGGTAACAAATTTCACAATTTTCTGCTATTGTATATAATGAAAGTTGTTCTGTTTGTTTTTATAATCTTTATTTTTAGTTGTGAAGGCTGCAATTTTGTAATGAAAAAAACAAACACCACAAAGCAGCAAAACTGCAGGATCTTATGGAATTAACTCTGAAACAGTTGCTTATAAGCATCAGGATCACATTTTTCTTTATTGAATCTGTGTTAACTAACAGGGTACGTTGCAGGTAAAAGTAGAGTATGCATTATTTTCTCAAAGATGGTTTTAGTCTGCTTGCTTGTTGGCTTCTGATCTTCCCTCATTAGAAGCCTGGGCTGATTCTCCCCCTGCCAAGCATTCAGAGTTATTTCAGAGCTCTCGTTGGAGCGAACGGGTCCTGTCCATCAGCTCCCCGAGTTAGGTTGCGTGCCAGCCGCTAGACAAGTGCATCAGTTTCCAGTTCTATGAAGTAAGACTGATGATAACCAGAATGAACATGTTTCTAAAGCACAGTCATGAATATTTTCAAGTGCTCCTAAATTGCTTAATGAAGTGTTCCAGTAGGATAGAACTATTTTTCACTGCTTTTGGTTTTTGAGGTTCACTGAAATGAAGAAATTTATTAAGGAAATGTGAAACTTGGCTCTGTTACCAGTGTGACAGAAATTGGAGTCAGGATTGTTACAGATAGAGACTGTCATTTTTGTATATGTGTGTATATATGAAAGGTAGCTGAGGAAAGGTGTTGTCTGTAACTCAAGAAGCGTGAGACTTCATTGCCTCACACCCTTCTCTTTGTTATCATTTTCCATTTCATTTTCCACTAATAAATGCAGTAATAGAAGAACAGCAGTCTTCAACACAATGGTCCCTCACCTATGAATAAGCACCATAAGCACTACCAAAATAAAATTTAAAATAAAAAGCAGTAAAGAGAGATGTGGGTTTGACCTGTGTGTCAGATCATGTCAGCGCTATAAATTGTGTGATTTCTACAGCCAGAGATGGAACAGACACAGAGGTTGGTTTGTTTGGGCTGTGCAATGACAGATGTGTTCTGCACTTTTTCAGCTTCTTCCAGGCAGATGAGGTGGCAGAGCTTGGCAAACCTTCTCGCAATTGACTATTCACTTTCTGATAAGAAACAAAGGTAGTTAAAGGAGAAAAAGGTTGAGGTTATTTATTTCCAATGAACGTTAATTCTCAGTATGTTGGGGAGAAGCTTTCCATAAGTAAGGGAAGTCCCCCAGGAATGAACATCGTTACAGATTCTCATGATCGATTTGAAAGAAAAATAAATCCTCAAACTGGTTTGAGACTAGCTTTCTCATTTTTGTTTGATTTGTTTAGAAGGTAGAGAAGCCAAGTAGTGTATAATTGAAGATGTTTTTTCTTTTTACTAGAGTAAGAGTAGTCTTCTTCTGAAGTCTTTAGGGAAGTTTTATAGGGGAATATTATAGGGAAATAGATGCAGAATTTTGCTACTGACGCTGCTGAAAATACTTGGTTGCCATATGAAATGAGGTAGGAAGAATAGAGTGTTGTAAGAGTAAGAATTGTCTGGAAATAAGGGCTAGAATTTTTGACTTAGACTGAGGATCTTGCATACAGATCTTTGTTTTTTGGGAGGGTGAAATGAAAATGAAATAACTGTTCAGAAGATCTCTTGGAGATTACATGTGCACACAGTTAAAGTGGGGTTTTAGTCAGCTGGGAATATGTGCTGGACTTTCATGTGTATAACCTGTGTTTAAGGTAATAATGCATCTCTATTAAACTACTTGTCCTTGCAAGTGATTACCCAGATGAGCTGTGAGTTGCGGGTATGAATATGCAGGTGTATGGCAGCAAAACAGCTGGCCATGTACTGGAGCTGCTATTCAGGTTGTGCCTTTTCTCCTCCTGTGTGCTGACCCAGGCATCATCCGATTCTTACTTGGGTAAGAATTTACTGGAAAGTAAATTCCTGCAAGATTACAAGCAACGCATTGTGGGCTGAGAAGTTTGGAAAAAGTTGAGTGAGAGGGAAACAGAAGTCACGTATAAGAAAGCTATTGGTGTGGAATATAAGAATCAAGAGGGAGAAATAGGAATAAAAAGTGTGGATGTTTTGATGTCTTGTATTTGCTCTGGGAGAAGGTCCAAGGGTGATTAATATAGAGGAAAATTTGCCCCTAGGCTCCCAACCCTTATTTCTTTGCAAATGTGCTCTTTGAAATGAAAGGAAGGGAAACACCACAGAGATAGATGTGGTTTCAAAGGAGAAACTCCTAGGACTGTCGCTTGTAGTCCCTGTGCAATACAAATACGTGTTGCTTGATCAAAGTGAGTTAAAGGTTTCTTGTTTCTTTTCAAACAATGTATTAGTCACGTGTTAGAAAAAATACCGTGACTAAACTATTTTTGTTTTTCTTATTAGAGTATCTTCAACCAGTTTCAATGTAGCAGTGAGAAGGTACTGCCTTCTGATGCCCTGCGTACTGCTCTTGCGAAGACGTTTCAGGATGAGCAACGGTTCCAGCTGGGCATCATGGATGATGCTGCTGAATGTTTTGTGAGTACAGTTGAAAGATGTTTTGAAGGCATAGATTCTTAATCAAATTGATTCTTAACCAAATCAATTCTTAATCCAAGTACAAGCATGCCAGATTTGCTACTGGATTTGAATCCTCTCAGGCAAAGCACCATTCAGAGTGGAGCCCTTTCTGTACATTACATCTTTCACTTCCTATACCTACCCAATTCGACAGTAGCACTGGAGGAAGTTATAGAAATGCTAAATTCATATAGCTGTTGTAGGTCTTCTCCTAGCCCTCTAACTGAGCTTATGATAACCCAAACTATCCCGTTTTGTAGAATACCATGACAGAGAATAATTGTCTAGAAAAACAGTATAGTTTAATAGGACTATTTAAAATGGAAATAGATCATGTCAATGAAACCTTGAAGTGAAATAAGGGAGGTGAGCCTATACAGGAGCCCCTGTCAACACAGCGGTGATAAATCTTTGTGTGTAGCCCAGCACATTAAAAGTGGTCTGTACATAGTAGAACATGGGAACTTCAGATTTTGTTCCTTTCTCGAGAAATCTAAATAGCCCATCTATTTATACAGGAAGAGTCCCCACAAGCATGTTAGGTTAACCATACTGGTACAAAGACATTTAAGAGTGGTAAGAGTTCTATTTTGAGGTTAAACTTTAAGGCAGAGATTATTCCATAGCTTTTCACTTGGTTAACGTTTTCAGCCCTAAGGACAGAGATTTAAATGGCAGAGGAAGAACTTAGGTATTAAAGTTCAAAGGAAGCAGTAGTAGGTCAGAGTTATTTTGCCTACCAATTAATTTTGACCTGGTTATCGAAGGCTTATCAACTATCCAGGCAACTTATGCTGGTGGTGGAAACTGCTGCTGGAGGAGGTGGCAGCAGCCTGATGTCACCAACAGATAATGTTGGCAACAACGGGAGGAGCAGAGGTCTTAGCGGAGAAGAAATCCTGGGAGCTTTAAAACAGGTGGAGTTGTCTAGAAAATGTTCAGAGCTTTTGTTTCATGTAGGACTTAGTCTGCCTCTTCATTTACTAGTTGTCCTTCACTTTTACAGAATGCAGATTAACCATATTTCAAACCCTTTGTGGAATACAGAAATTGGCTAGAGTTATTTGGTGTCGATGGGAAGTTATTTGCAACCAACTGATTTTAAAACTGCAGAGCTCCTGTACCTGTTACATTAGGTCATATCTACTAATTTTGATAATTGGACAGGATAATCAATGACAGAATCTTCAGAGGTACCTGTAAATAAATGGTTAACTGATACAGCATTTAAACTCAGATGTGGTAGCCATTTTCTCTTACAGCAAAGAAATGCCAAATCCCTTGTTTTCTAAGCAGGTTTGAAAAATTTGTCTTGTCTCTTTAAATAGTATTTATAACATTATACATTGCATCTGACGTGCTTTTGTGATTTATATTCTACTGATGTCTACATCTGAAATGACTTAATGCTTTTTCACTTCTCTCTTGGACTAGGAAAACCTGCTAATGCGAATTCACTTCCACATTGCGGACGAGACAAAGGAAGATATTTGCACTGCACCACATTGTGTTTCCCATCAGAAGTTTGCGATGACCTTGTTTGAACAGGTGAGGTGATGATGCATGTTGTATACAAATCACAAATTCTCAGTTTCACATTTTTCAATCCAAAGATATGCATTGCCATGGTATTAAAAAAAAAAAAGATGCATTTTCACAGCAATGCTCCCACTTGTGTTTTTAATCTTGTCGATATACTACTTTTTCATTCTCTTTAGTGTGTTTGTACCAGCTGTGGTGCCACCTCCGACCCATTACCTTTTATCCAGATGGTACATTATATCTCCACAACCTCACTTTGGTGAGTTGAGACTTTTTTTTTTTCACAGGGAAAAGAGCTTCTTATTTATACTAGTATTGTGATTTTATCTTTACCTTCAACACTAAATGTCAGGAATGTGGTTTGTTTGAAGTTGGAGGATATTTTATAACCATGATAAGGAGCATGAGGGCTTAGTGGAGCAGAAGTTATCAACTTAGGCATGGATCAGTGTGTCTTCTTGTTTACGATTCTGTATCCGACAACTCTAGTGCCAAGGACTCATGTATCTTTTAAAAGACCTTAGTATGTGAACAGGTGAGTTATGATAAGTGGGGGAAAAAAGCTGGAGAGGACCTTCGGATGCTTAGTCTGTCTTCCCATTCAAAACAGGGATAACCTCAAAGCCAAATCAGTCTGTTCAGGGTTTTGTTGAATTTGGGAAATGTTCGGGGACAGAAATTCCATGGTCTCTTCAGGTTACCTGCTCCAGAGCTTAACCGCTCTGTGAAACTTTTTCACTATTTTCCCCTTATCAACAGGGACAGTCTTCTTATGATAGGAGATAATCAAGTTGGTCATGTGTGGTTTGCCATTGGTAAATCCATGCTGACTGGTTTGACTTACCTTCTTGTCCATCTTATGCCTGGAGATGATTTCCAAGGGCATTTGGTCTACCTTTTCCCCAGATGGTAGAGCAAGATTGACCAGCCGTATTTAGTTCCTTGACTCCTCTTTCTTATTAATGTTGAAGATAGATATAGCACTTGCTTTTTAATAGTTGTTGGCATCATAACCTTTCATTAAAGGAGCTTTTGCTGCTCTAGTTCTGTTAGAATGCTGTTGAGTGAATGCTAGAAGAGATAAGTTGATTTTTCTCTTCCTTTAGTAAACTGCTCTTCAGTTACAGTCTGCCTAAACCTGATAGAGGTAGAATTCTGTTGTTCATTCCCGTCTCTAAATTTTGATTGGGATGAAAAACTGTGTGTGTTGGCCAGCATTAGAGAGCAAGCCTGAAAAGGTTGTCTTAAACTGCTAGTTGCTCTTCTCATTCAGATCTCTGTTAAAGGCTACTACTAGCAGTATATTAGGTGTAATGTAAAGCTAAGTTTCGTTCTCCCTTGTGGCTGCTACCTGCCATTCCACCGTGCTGTGCTTCTTTAAGTTACAGGCAGAGACTGTGTAGTAGAATATTATTTATTAGAATTGCATGAAAATAATTATGTAAATGGTATTCAGTGTTATATATAAAAAAATCTCAGTAACTCTTGAGTTGGATATTATTTTAAAAATACCAAGAAAAAATGTTTATCTACATCTTAAACTATGTTAGGGTTTAATGTCCTTTAACAGTCAGTCTTTTTATGTACTTATCTTTCTTTTAAACTGGACAGTGAAATCAATTAAATACTGTGCTATTTTTTGTCTAGTTTTCTCTGTAGGGATGTGCTTTACTGTGCTAACATCACTGTTGTGGTAGCCAAAGGGAAGCATTTTGAACAAATGCTTCATTTTGAAATTAAGTATTTCTCAAAATGCTAAAGCTTGTTTTTAAGGTGTAAATTTTAAGTCAAATCAGAAACCTTTTCTGTTTTTTAATATTTTTTTCTTCCATATTACTATAGCAAGTGACATAATTCACAGTTAATAATGGTGTTTTTTGTACTACATTAAATATAAAAAATGTTGTGTATTTTAAGGTTCTTCTTACATAATTTAAGGGCAACATTCTTGCTTAATGTGTTTTTTGTTCATTTTTATATTTTTGTTAACCTTTTGTTTCCCATCCTTTCTCTATACTAAAGCAATCAAGCTATTTGTATGCTGGAGAGACGAGAGAAACCCACTCCAGATATGTTCGGAGAGCTTCTGCAGAATGCCAGCACTATGGGAGACCTGAGAAACTGTCCAGTTAGTATGCTCAATTTTCTTATGAGGACAACAGACGGGACAGAAGAGAGTTAATAGATTACACTGACATATACCTTTTAATTCATGAGCATTTTCAAGATTTAGTTCATTGTAGTGATTGGGCTTGATTTTGGTACTTCTCAGTTACTCAACAAAGGAAATTAAAAACTGATGCTGTGTGCTTTCTTGTCTAGAGGTAAGTGCTAAGAATAGGCAAGGATATAGTGCTTGGATGGGGAATAAAAACAAATGTTTTTATTGAGCTAGGATCCACACAAAAAGGTGCTGAGAAAAACTTGGAAATGTTTACGTTGCCCACAGGGAATGTGCATGCAGTCTACTCCTGTTCAAGTCCGTATGGCTGCTAGAAGTACCTATAATATGTTTCCATTCAATCTCACTGAAACTTGGTGAGGACTCTAACACTAACATGAAGCAGCAATTGTCTGCTTTTATTGTATGAAGAAAGTTCTGGGATCTTATCTTAAGAAACAGAGATGACAAAGAATTTGGAAGCTGTATCTTTATATAGGAGATGTCTCTGTGTTGACAGTAGTTTAGATTATCTAGCTTTTTAGTAGTGTTCCCAAAATCTGTCCAGTTACTCTGGTGTGTTATTCTTT
The DNA here is from genome assembly GCF_963932015.1 of Anas acuta. Lineage (NCBI taxonomy): Eukaryota > Metazoa > Chordata > Aves > Anseriformes > Anatidae > Anas > Anas acuta. Next base: position 17,320,693 of record NC_088985.1, read on the forward strand.
TCTGTGAAAGTAGGGTGTACCACCTGTAATAAGAGCATAGGAAAGAAAGTACTTACTTCTTGTAGAATCATCTCAGTAACACCATGCTATGACACAAATGTAACTACTCTTGTACCGGTTTTTGTAATTACATGTACAAGATTGATTGTTTTGCCTGGATGAAATTCCATTCAACTTCATCACTACTGTTCAGCTGGGATAAATTATACTGTTGACCACACTGTTGTTCTTGCATCATATAGCCAAAATGTTGGTCGGAGGCGAAGAGAAAAGAACAGCCACTTCTCACTGCCAGAGGATATTCCAACAGCAAGGGCTTGTAGGCTACACAGTGTACTTGCAAGAGCTATGTGAAAGGCAAAAACCACCACAGAAAATTTGAGGGAGTGCTGTTCTGGATTTCTGGCTGACATAATCCAGAGTATGGAGAAACTGACCAGAAAGCGTAGGTTATAGTTGTCATGAGTGATGATTGGAATTTAACTGACATAAATTCTTAAAAAGAATATGCATAACTGATAGCTATAGGTTACTGTTCCTAAAAATATTCCATTCTGCTATGCAGTAAAAGTCTGACAAAGTTCAGATGACTTAAGTCCTTATATCAGTTGGGTTGAAAAAAATACAAATAGTTTTGGGTAAGCATGAAGACATTTTTGTTTTTAAATCATAAGGGCTTGGTTTCTAAAACAGGAGTTTAATATTTTGTTCTACCTTCTAATTTAGGTATATTCAGATCTAGGGCATTAGGTAGTTATGCAAAAATAGTGATCATCAAACTTTTTTTTACATATTGATTAATAGGTAGGGCAGGAAACAGCTGCATAATTGCTGCTTTGTGTAATGCTACTGTTTGACATCTCAGGAGCCTGAAGTGAAGCAATACCAGGCTCTAACAGGAATAGCTTGTGTGCCTATTCCCTGAGGGTGGTGTAAGCATTTCCATTTTATGCCTGCCTGCCTCCCCCTTAGCCTTCTGTAGCTTGTAACTTTGAAACATTCACTTTTAGCCTCTATATAAATGTTAAATTCTGTTTTGGCTGTTGTCAAATAGTGGTTTACTTATGATTAAAAAAAAATAATAAACGCAAATAGATACTGTTTTATTGCTTAAGAGATTCACAAATCTTAGCTAATAACTAAAACAAGGAAAATTTGCTAGAAAGACATTCCTTGTCAAGGTGAGCTGCTTTGTATCTGAAATACTCAGTGGGGTAAAATTGCTTGCCAGCTGGCCCTTTCTGCCTCTTTGTTTCATCGCAAAATCTTATTGAGGCTTAGCTAAGGCTGGACTAATAAAGCTTCACTTGCATGACTTATTAGGATTCCATTACAAAAATTGCTTCTGTTAACTAGTTGAAACACAGGTGATGTCAATTTGAGCTGGTTTGGTTTTTTGTTTGGTTGGTTTTGGTGAGGTAATCCACAGGAGTGCTTGTACTTTATCCCTTACAAAACATGTGTGAACATAGTCATCTTAATATTAAAGCCTGATAAATACCTGTAACGTCAGTCTTCTACCCATAAAAGAAATGAACAAAAAAAAACAACCACACAAAACAAACCAAAATACCTCTAGCCTACTTTCTCATCATTGACTTGTCACTAAACTGAAACTTTTCCTTTTTATTTTCTTTTGGTTTTGCCTTTTTTTTTTTGATAATTGGGACTGAAATTCTGCTTACCTTTCTAGATTGTTGTGGGGAGGAAGCCTTTTGTGTTCTCTTCCAAAGTTGTAGTGTCAGGCATGACTATATTAAATGGTGAAACTGTTCCGTGCAGACATGAAAAACTATTCTCAGTAGGAAAATGTTTTTTCTGGAATCTTTTTCCAGAGGTGCCTGTATGACCTGCCATGGGGGGAAAGTGAGTTCTAAGAGACTTCTTCATAATTATCCTTAAAAATAAGACGACAATGTGCTCTTTGCTAAAATGACTGTGATAATTTCTTAATTCAGTAGGTGAACTTTTTTCATAATGCTTTAAAGATGCTGATAGTTCCAACAGATAATGGATAGGAAGGAACACTGAAGAAAATGTTAGCTTTAAAGGCAAATTTGTTAGCTTTAAAAGCAAGTTTCTCTCTGAAGAGCTTTTAAAACTAACAATATATTAAATAATGAGAATATAAAAATATATTCTTCATAATAAAGAATTGTTATAACTAATGTTATAATAAATGGAAAATGTTTATTTTCTATGTTTTTGTTTTAAATCCTCAGAGTAATTGTGGGGAAAAGATACGTATTCGTCGTGTGCTGATGAACTCTCCACAGATCATCACCATTGGCTTGGTTTGGGACTCGGACCACTCTGATCTGGCTGAGGATGTTATTCACAGTCTGGGCACTTGCCTTAAGCTGGGAGATGTGAGTTTTTTGTAATTTCACAGTGCCTAAAAGCATGCAACCTTTCTCGTGATAGTCTGTAGTGCTGGATTAAGAAAAATAAGTCACCACCTCTAATTTTTCAGCCTCTGAATAGAGGGCAGACCCAAAGATCTGGTCTGATTCTGAATGCTTCATAAAAACTGTGAAAGTACTAGTATAATCGCGTGTTTTCAGCTATGTGACATTAATGAGTAAGGTGCTTGAAAATAAGAGAAAATTACTTCAGAAAACAGTTCGAATTAAATACATAGAAGTGTGAGAGAAATTAGATTGCGGTTTGTGCTGGTTTCAATTAAAATACATTTGTACACTTTCCACTACAAAGAACAGAAGTTTATTACTTTTGAACATAAAATACAGTTTCTGTTTGTTTAAATCCTCTCTTTGTTTACACCTGTAGTTGTAACAAGGAGAAATAACTTATAACCAAGCAGTCTCTGAGAAATGGTGGGTGGCTGGCATTGTGTCACTGACTGATAGGTTAAATTAACTAGTGTATGGGATATGGAGCTTTATGTATCAGAGGATGCACTTATTCTACATCGGTTTGTTTTAGAGCTGAGTAATTCATATACTTAATCTTGACTGTGCCATATTCTAGCACTGAGATATTACATTAAAATACATGTACAGAAGAAGAAAACATCTAGTGCTTAGTGAACTAAAATCAGAGCAAGTTAATGGAAGTGTGGTTAAGAATGCATGGTACTTGCATAGTAAAGCAGTAACTCGCTAAAAAATGAGTCCAGTGCATTTTTAAATAAAACATGGTCAATTAGATTCAGAAAACGTTGTATGTGCCAAATTCTTTTGACCTACTGTTGTCTTCATTTCATCTTCTTTGCTTAAATTAAAATAAATGCCACTTGTTTACTGTCAGAACTGCTTTATTTCTACAAAGTGATGAGGAGTAACAGTCCTAAATGGTATTTCATATAATCAGCAAGCATAACAGAGTATATGGAGAATTTCTTCCAGTGCAGGGTAGTTTTGCTTGTATTCATTTTTAGAGTAGAACCACACTAGAAAATCTGAGAAGTTATCTATCACTATAAACATCTTTAAAGCATGGCCACAGTCTCCAAGACTGACTCAATTCTTGGGCATTTGGTGAGTTGATAGCAGTCTGTTCCTGGTCTGTGTCTCTAGGTTTGTTTAAACATTGATCTATTACTTTAGTCTTTGACTTGTTTTCTTAATCTAAGCAAAAACAACTGATGCCTCTCTTGTAGTACTTTAAGGCCTTGAGATGCAAAACAGTATATAAAATGCTGGGTATTTTATTGATTTCTGCTTTCATTTTTCTTATTTCCCTTCTTGAAGCTCTTCTTCAGAGTAACTGATGACAGAGCAAAACACTCAGAGCTGTATTTGGTGGGAATGATTTGTTACTATGGAAAGCATTATTCTACCTTCTTCTTCCAAACGAAAATCCGCAAATGGATGTACTTTGATGATGCTCATGTCAAGGAGGTAAGAAAGTAATGCTCAACAAATTCCTAAGAGATTATTTTTCTAACTAATTGTATACAAATCCATACTGTTCTTCAAAGATTTTGAGAAATCATGTGTGTTTTGCTACTCTAGTTCTCTAGCTCTGTACCTTTTTGTGAGCAAAGTAAAGCATTCACAGGAAAGCGTACCAGAAATCTCAGAAGCCCTATTCTTAGTTGTTCTGTTGGCTGCCAATCTTGCTTTCATGTTGTTGTTTGAACCCCCATTGTTTATTTGTGCACACAGTTGACGTGCTTCGCTTTCCCTTACTGATGAGTGGTGTTGCTATTTAGTGCCTGCTTTTGGAGTCGCTTGTTGAAGTATCTAGATGCCAGACTTCCGTGGTGGTTGCTGCCAACAACCAATTTTCTACTTGTTTGTCACTTTATTTTAATTCTCACCAAGCATGGGGTCCTTGACATTACAGATACCAGTGCTGGAATCTTGGCACAGTGTTACTACATCCCATTAGTTTGTTTTGCTTTACTTCACACCACTTTCCTTTTATTTCTTCTAGTCATGGAGGTACAAATATGAGAGAGGAAAACTGTCTGCTAGTTATGCCAAGTAGAATCTCGCAGGGAAAACTAATCTTTCTATTAGTTCAGTCACATTTATCTGCAGCAAAACTGCCAGGGATAGGTACTGCAGTGCTTCAGTTGAGTAACTGTGTATGGAGTAGATTTGTTAGAGCAGATGTTAAGCATATTAAGTGAAACCCATATTAGTATATGGGGAAGATTTTTGAGACGAATATGGCTATAATGATTGTTGCCTGGCTATCAGAATGCTTGTGGAGATTCTTCTAATAGCAGAACAGGTTCACACGCCAAAGTAGCTAGCTTTGAATTAAATTTGATGTCGTGTTGTAAATGCGATTTTTTTTAATTTTCATTTTGTTTATGCTGGTGGATGGATTAAGAAATTTTGTTAAATCTTTGGCTTTGACTGCTGCAAAACCAGAACAGTTCAAAGGACGAAAAGCTTTTTATTAAAAACAAAAATCCAACCCTCTAGAAAGGAAAGATTATTTTTGTGGTCATGTTTTTTTCAAAAATTATAATTTGTTTAGTCATAAGGAATATCTTGATTTTAGTTGAGTTGGTTCCTCTGTGTTCCAGATGTGTTCTTAGCTGGTGTCATAAATGGTGCCTTTTTTCTTAGATAAGGTGAGTCTCAGAGAAATGGAAATGCCTATTTTAAGAGGCAGTTTTGAGGTGTTTTCCAATACGTGACCACTGGTCAGAGCTTTCTTGATGATTCCTGTTCAATACTGGATATGGAAGGAGTTAAAGAATGTCAGAGGAGAAAAAATCGAACTCTGAAAGAAGGGGGGGAATAGACACTGTTATAGAAAACGTTGACAGTCTTTCTTGTGTTATCTTGTCGTTGTTTTCAAATCAGATTGGTCCAAAATGGAAAGATGTTGTGACAAAATGTATTAAGGGTCATTATCAGCCTTTGCTGCTGCTGTATGCAGATCCAAGAGGAACTCCCGTGTCAACACAAGACTTGCCACCCCAAGTGGATTTACAGCAATATAGCAGGACCTGCTATGATAGCGAAGACTCAGGTGAGCAGTCTGGACTGCAAGCTTATGCCTTATGCTGTAGTGTTGTGTGTGATCTATTTTTTTGTCTGTGTGTGTTTTTGTTAGTGCGGTCTTTGGTTGTCAAAGCTGATCTGAAGGACTTCCAGTATTTCACCTTTGAACTTCTCTTCTTTCAGTCTAAGACTCTGTTGATTGTTTGCGTAGTAAATGTTTCCAAAAAATGTTGGAGAAAAACTTTAAAAAAAAAAAAAAAAAAAAAAAAAAAAGCAGTGAAAGATCTGTTGTGGAGTGGAAGCAGAGAGGAACAATAAATGATGACTTCAAGGACTGGGTTCATAAATTCATAATCAGTTTTAACAGGAAGGGAATAATAGCTGAGTTGCACAAACTCATAGAAATGCAGAATTACTTTATCCCTAACTTCACTCCTGAATTTAATCTGTGAAATATGAACTGGTTTGTGGGAGACTAAAGGGAAAGGGATTGGTGAAGGCATATGCCTGTAGGTGATGATTACTTCTTAATTCTTCATGGTCTGTTTTGCATCAAAAAAGATTACAGCTGCAGATGTATAGCACTTTCTATCAAAGAGGCTTTCAACGTATCTCTGCTTCCTGAATCCTTTGTATTGTAGGTATTGCATTGAATCAGAAACGTCTGTCCTACTAAGGTGCTTCAGAGCTTAGACCGCTACCAACATGCTGAACAAAGTTCTGATGGGCTATTGGTTTACTGAATTTCTGTGATGGTTTTGGATGTTAAATGAGGCCTCTAGAGACGTTCTGAGAAAGACATGCAATTGCAATCTAGATAGGATGACGAATAGAAACTGGGTGTGGGCTTATTATAATGGTTTAGTAAAAGAATATGGTTTCTATTTTTGTATATTTGCGGAAAATATCCTGTGTCAGAGATGGGTTTACAGGTTGCCAAGAACAGCAAGGCAAGACTAAACCCAGAAATACAGTATTTTTCCAGAATTCTAGCCTATTTATACAGTGTAATTCCAGGAATATTTTATGTTTTTTGTGGACAATAGTTGACCAGGAAACATAAAATTAGCTAATCCGTAGAGAACATCTGTTATCTCCTTAGTTATGTGTTGACAATCTACTCATAATGAAGTAAATCTCCAACTCTTCTTAAAATAAATGCAAATAAAAGCAGAAGGAAGAAAACCTTCACTTCTTACTTGATGAGGTGCTTTACAATTCATAAATCTATCTTCCTGTTCTGAAGAAAACCAGGAAGTGGGGAGAGGGCCTTTGATGCTATCCATCAGTTGTGAGCATCTCTACAAGTATCAGGTCAATATATGCTATATATAAACTGACCTTGTGGTTCTGCTTTTTTTTTTCTCTCCATTAAATACCTAGCTAACACTACTTCTCAGTGTCTCCTCAGTATCTAATATTATTGTGTTCTAAAATGACCTCAGGAAGCTGAACATTAAAATACGTATACATAAAAAAAAAGTGCTTTCTTTCAAATTACAGTCAGAAGGTTGCAATGAGTAACCTGCTCTCTCATTTCAAAAACACTTGAGTTGCTCAGGCTTGCTTGTGTTGTCTGCAGTGCTCAACATCGATACAGAACTTCTGAAAGAATTTGTGAGATACTGTAGGTTGACGTGCCAGAAAAAATCATACTCTACATAATTCTCCAATCAAATATAAATGGATTGTTTTTTAGTCTCGTTGATATCCAGAGTTTTCTATCCTAAGCTAGCTTTTTAGAATGACCTTTTTGTCTCGCACTGAGTGTGAATACTTGAGGACTGCTCAGTGTTATCAAATATCCACAGCCCATAATTGAGAAATTAACTGAAATTGCTTATTCTTAAACTGTTGATCACAATATCGTACCTGAACTGTTGTTGATGGGTTCAGGTAAATGCATCTATTCACATCAAAATGTAATACCACAAATTGTGGAGGAAAGATTGTCGAAGATCCTGGTATGAAATGTGGAGCGAAGTCCAAATAATTTCTCTTAATGTTTTTGATTTTCTGCTGAATGGAGACTTCAGTTTATGAATTGTTCTTTACTACTCAGTTCCACAGCACTGATTCCTTTTTCCTATATTCGTTTTTCTTTCTGAAACTGTCATTTCCTGTAACAGGCTCTGTTCTGTATTTCCTTGGACTTTGAGATTTTTAACCAGTCAGGAAGTGGGGAGAATTTTGAGTGTAAAAGCTTTTACATTGCATGAAGTAGGACATCATCTTACAGGACTTGGTCTCAACAAAACTATGAGGCGGCCTCAGGCTTTGTGCAAAATGAACCATAATTTTCTTCTTCTTTATTTTTCTGCATTTTTTAGTTTCTCCACTGACAAACAAGTATGAAACAAACATTCTGTATATTCTGGAGTGTATGCAAAACATAAAATGGCCAACAGTCTCCCTGCTGTTCAGATTTTTACTTTTGTATAATGAAGGTGTTGGGAGGAGGTTGTCCTTTTCTTTTGTTTTAACAAATTTAAGTACTATACTGAAATTGAATCATGGTGGTTCATCCATTTCAGTATCCCAGTGGACCAGCACCAGCTTCTATAGAAGAAACAGTATGAAGTTCTAGATGGGCTTCTGCTTCATAATAGATAAAATGTTGTTATTATGACTTTTGGTGTTATTGTTATCTTTAATAATGTTTTGTTCTTGACTAGTTTTGTTAATTTCAGTGTGGTAGTAGTGTATACTTCGGTAGGCTAATTGACATAGTTTAATTTTGCATAATAAATAGATCTGATAAATTTCAAGTTACCAGAGAGAGAGAAATAAAGGTTTTAAGAGGTATGACACCCCTTTATCCTCCCAAAGGAGACAACTTTTCTGATAAGATGGGGTGTTCCAGGATTTGAACTTGTATATTAAGTACTCTGTTCTTCCAGTTAACTTATGTGTAGCTGCTTCTATTCTGTTCTGTAATTTGACATTACTTTCTTTACTAGGGAGAGAACCTTCCATCTCAAGTGATACCAGGACAGATTCCTCTACCGACAGCTATCCTTATAAACAGGCACACCATGAGTCTGTGGTCAGTCACTTCTCTTCCGACTCGCAGGGGACCGTCATCTACAATGTGGAGAATGATGCAGCTTCACAAAGCAGCAGGGATACAGGTAGCAGATACCATTATATCTGTGTAGTCATTGTCATTAAATATGATGAATACAGTGGAACCCCATGAAAATCTTTTAATGTAACCCGTAACAGAATAATGAGCAGTGCTTAGTATCCAGCATGGTTTTGGTTTGCAATGAACCATAGTATTGACAAAGATCTACGTAATTTTAACTGCTATTGACCTTTGTAGACTAGCATCTAGCCAGGTAAAAGTTTACAGATGCTATTTCTGTTATCCACTATCCACCTGCTCTTTGTGTCATACAAAATCCTGGAATCTAGAGTCTGTTGTGCAGTACCATTGTACAGTCTGGTAAGTGTTGTATGTGCGGTTAGTTCATTTCAGGAGTTGCAGCTGTCTGGGAAACGCACTTCCATCACCAGAATCTCACATACGTGGGTACTAAAGACTTCCTGTGTAAGTGGATGTTGTTAGTATTTACTGCACTAAGGAGGAGCATAAGATTTTCCTGTTCTCCTGCCTGTGCTGTGGAGACAAGTTGACCAAGCATTCACAATGGGAAGGAAGTCTGTCTTTATATTCCTTCAGGCAGCTGAACAGTCAGCCCAAAGACTAGTTGAAAAGAGGTTAGCTGGAAGTCTGAAGGCTTAAATCTGTATTACTCATGCCTAGTGACCCCAGTCAGTCTGTTCCTGTGTACGGTACTAACTTCAGTTCTCAAAAAGTAGTGCATGAGTCAAGGGCAGGCTTCTCAAGTGTCAGAAATGTGACCTACTAAATTCATTTGAAGTTATTTTATTGTGCCTTAAAAAAACTTTCTAAGATGACAAAACTGTTGAATCAGCAACTGTTGGTTGCAGCAGTGTCAACAGCTAACACACCACTATGTCCTTTTAGTTGCAAAATAGTTGCTGTCTTGTGATAATATATTTATCTTTAGTTCATTTGAAACCATCTATGTTGCAAGTATTTTTCACATCTAAACCTAGAAGAAAATGGTTTGGGTAGGCTTTCTTCAGTGCTTTTTCATTCTTCATCAAAAGTCTAAGCGATTGTAATTCATGGTTTTAGGTAATTTAAAGGTACTTTCAATGTTTTATGAAATATTTAGCACTGTAGGTTCTGGTATTTGTCCTCAGTAGAGTGTGAGAAAGAAGGGAAAGTTGAAGCAGAATTTGAGAGTGGTGAGGAAACACAATTTATGTTGAACTGAAGAGTTCTGAGAAGCCCAAACTGAAAATGCTAGCAGAGTGTTATTTATATAATCTATAAAAGTGGCAGGCAGTTGATTGAATTAGGTTCCTCCCTACAAAATTTGTCTCAAGCCTGTTTAAAAAAAAAAAAAAAAGACAGTAGTGAGATAGCCGCCAACATGTAAGCAAGTGAATTTCAACATATACCTTTGTTTTCTATAATTTTGTAGTAATATTCTCCTCTTTTTTTCTTTTTTCTCCTACTGATTCTGTCCTATGTTATTCCTCCAGCTCTAGCCCACCTCTCACTACCTAGTTTCAGTCATCCTCATCTTCCCTGATTCAGCCTTAGCTATAGTCAGTCTGTCCCCTTAGCTAGTCACCTGTCTGGACGTTTTTCCCTTTTATTTTTGCCTACCTAAAACCTTTCCAAAAAGCCAGTCTGCTGAATCATACAACTGCTTAGTCATCAAATGCTGATCTGTGGGGCTATAAAGAAGCCATCCACATTGACCTGTCAACTGTTGCTGCTATTGAGTAATTCTGGGCAAGAGCAGGATTCTTCATGTAATGGCCATTTACCCCACTACTGCAGCCCAGAATTTTATGGACCCTATCCCACATCGCCCTCCTGGGAAGGACCACCATTGGGTCTTATGACCTCAGACACCTGGGTTCTTCAGGATGAGGGCATGAAGAGTGGCTGCATGAGCACTCTCTTGCTCCTACCAACCTGTGCTGCTGAGAAAAAGTGCGTATTCTGGCTGCCCTATTCATGCAACTGAGTTTTGCAACGGAGTTTTTCTTGGGATGGAGTAGGGGACATTCTGTCTTAACCTGTTTGATTTCATTCTTTTCGCTTAGCATATTCTGTCCATTTTCCTCCTCACCCTCCAAAAACCAGAGACCACTACCACCAGAAAATGTTCCTTTGAACATTCCTTTGAATACCACTGTTTGCTTATAAAACTGTCCTACCCATGGAGGATGAGACATTTAGGAATGTGTTCAGCAATGGACACCTTTTTAGGTGTGTGATTAGGCACTCAGAAATCCTGGCCTTTTATTTTAATAAAAGAAATAAAATGTGTGAAGTTTTAGCTCATAGATCTGGTGCTACAATTCCTCTATTTATGCATTCCATTGGGTTTAGTCTTTGTTCCAGAGGGTCCAGGCAGAAACAACACAGTCAGTGTCCTGCAGACTTGTGGTTCTTGGTATCTCCTCTAAGGCTATAAAATGTTCAGTGAGAATATGACAAAATTTACAATTTATTAAATAAGGAGAAATATTTATGTACAGCAAGCAGCCTTTGTTCTGCAAGGCTAAGTTGTGTTCTTGCATTTGTCTGTGCAGACCCAAAGCTAACTCCAGCACCACTGAATATCTTTAAATAGTTTCTGTTACAGGACAAGAATACACTAACATAGTACTGGATATTAGCCAGTCATTCCTATCAGGTCGCAAACTTCGGGGAAAAATGTTTTGCTTCGGAGTACACAACTTCTCTAGTGAAGTGTAAGCTTCTTTTACCTTGTAGTGGTTCCTGTCAAGATAAAAGATACTGTTCTTTCAGTCCCTAGAAGAGGTATGACAGTACATGCTGTGGGGGGGGAAATTTCTCCCAAAGTGCTGACTGACTCATGCTCAATCACCTAAATGTCACACATCTTGTTTTCATTGCCAATGTTTCTCTTCTATTCCCTTAGTTCTTTTATGTATTCTTTTTTCCCCTAAAGATTTAGCTACAAAAATTACTCTCCAGTTTGCAAACTAATAGAAACACAATTCTTGCGTAGCTTGGTTTTTGTAGTCTGGACTCCTTCCCACTGATATTATAGTATCTCAATTGTAGTCAAAGTGAGTTATTTCTTCAACTGCTTAAAAGTATGATTTTTACTTTCAAAATCTGCTTTGAATATTGTTGATTTTTATGCTAATTTCTAGACAAGGGGTAGGCTCAGAAATGCCAACTGTGTAGTGTGGGGGCTGTTAATCCACTGTTGGGTAGTAGGGGTTTTTCTCTGCTGTCATCCTATACAAGGTGAAATTTGGTGATGTAAAGGCTAGAGAAGTCTTTGTAGCTTATTCATAAATTCCCTTCTTACCCTGCATCTCTGCTTGGGACTGCTCACGTGAGTAAAGCCATGCGTGTGTTTGTGCTTGCAGGCTTAGGACTGTGTGTGAGAACTGTAATGTTAAAAGAAATGGCAGTAGAGAAAACCTGTAATTAAATGTCATATACACTTAACTCACCTTTTATGTGAGGAAAAGGAGAACAAATTGTGTGCAAGAGAAAATGCTAGGACTTGGACACATGAGCAAGGGAGTAAGGGAACATTGTGTGTCAGCTGATTCGTGCTGATAATTTGTGTGTATGTTCTTAGTTTGTGGCAGATGTGAATTAGCTGGCGTAGCCCTTGAGAGCCAACTGAGGCTTCTTCATTGTGGCCTAAGCTAACTCAAATTACTTCTGCAAAGAGAACACAGTACAGAGAAGCAAATGGTGTGCAGTAATTTATTACTACATGCTGACTTGTTCATGTGTTTGAGCCTTCATTCAACAGACTAATGTCAAGCAAGCTGTCCTCAACTTTTTGTTGGTGGCTCTTAAAACTGACCAAGTATTCAGACAGCAAGAAAGTAACACCCTTAGAGTATTAGAAGACAAGGCATGCTCAACTGTTTCTGCTCCCTTTGGATATCTGTCACTAACCAGGGTCCTTGGAGGGGCTGTATTGTTTGTGACCTTAAAATACACCCCACCCGCAGGACAAAATGAGTAACTTCTGGATACGAAGTTATCCAAACCTGCCAGTTAGCATTGGAGCGTCTGCAGCTCCTAAGGAGGAGAGCCCTACTGTTTCAGCACAGAGAGCAATTGGTCCGAAGGCTCTTGTCATCTCAGATGTGTTCTTCTGTTCTTTCAGGGCACCTGACTGACAGTGAGTGTAATCAGAGGCATATTTCCAAAAAGGGCTCACTGGCAGACCGCAAAAGGAGTTCTAGCCGGTCTCGGCGAAAAGGAGATGAGGCTCAGTCATCAGGATACCACAGTGAAGGCAAGAAACATTATTTTATTTGAAATATCAATACCTTTCTAAATGTCTTTAAGATCCTCAGAGTGTATGTGCATTTCTTTTCTCGTTTTGTACATCATAGCATTTTGTCTTGTCTTTGCTTTTGTGTTTGTGTTTTTATTTTACTTTTCGAAGACTGTATGAAGATGCTGTGAGTAGGGCTGCTGGCTTAATCTGGAGTTATATTTGTGGCTGTTGCCCTCTCTTTTATAAAATGCAGGAGAAACCTTGAAAGAGAAACAAGCCCCCAGAGCTGCCCCCAAACCATCCAGCAGCACAAGCCGACTGAGGGAATTTAAAGAAACAGTGAGCAATATGATCCACAGCAGACCACAGCAAATTTCTCAAACCAACCAAAATTCCTCTCATGGAGGGAGTAGTACGGATCAGGCAGAAACACGGCCTTCAAAAAGCCTGTCATCTGCACATGCTCGAGACTGGGAAGTGGAGAGTACCAGTAGTGAGTCTAAATCCAGTTCATCTAGCAGGTACCGGCCAACCTGGAGACCCAAAAGAGAATCTCTGAATATAGACAGCATCTTCAGTAAAGACAAGAGGAAACATTGTGGCTACACACAGCTTAGTCCCTTCTCTGAAGAGGCAGGTAAGCAGTTGGAAAGAAAGATTTACTTACAAATATGTGGAATTTACGGTCTTCTACTCTTCCTTTTTAAGTTGAGAAGTGAAATTTTGAAGATGGCATGTAGGTTGGTGGTGATTCGTGTCCTTGAAGGCTAATTTCTCTGTGTATTTATGTTGCATGTGATATTTGTTTTCCGTGTAAAATTGTGTAAAATTTCACATATCGGGAAGTTTATAAGGGAAACTTTACTGTTCTTGCTACTTAAACAGACCCTGCGAAATATATGGAAGTTCATTGCTTGGAGTAGCTTTTTTATTGGTTATTTTTTCTGGCTCCTGCTATTTTAGCATGATTGCACAGGCTGGTGCAAGTACCTCATGCATTAGCACAGAGTTCCTTTTGTGAGTATAAGAGTAGCTAATGATGATTTATCTGGGACCATTTTGCTCTACAGCAAGTTCTGTAACTTGTATATAAAGACTTTGTCCTAGGCTTTGCAGGTTTTTTTGAAGGTAATGGAATCTCTTGTGAAACAATTTCAGGTATCTTTTGTTCCCCCTGCTTCCCTTTCCATGGTCTGCAAATGAATGTAACAGTTATTTTCCTCCTCTATCAAGAAGTGGATGCTCCTGAAACTGTAAAGGGTGTGGAGAGCAGGTGTTTACCCATTCCCACCTTTTATACTGTCATGCTACTGGAACTGCTACTCTCCTTTCTTAAGTGCTTAAAGGGGGACAGTGTGTGGATGAGAAGGGAGAGATTTGTGTGACTGGCAGCAGGATTGTGGTTAATGAGGACACCTGCAGAAATTCTGGAGTCTTGAGAGGGACAGGGACAACCGGAAGGAGCTAAAGGTTGAAAAGAATGGGGCAGCATGAAGGAACATCCATTTATAGGGAAGATGAAGGGAGAACACAGCTTCAAGAGCAGGAAACAAGGGGAGTAAACATGAGGCAAGTGGGAATGAAGTAAGATCAGCAAGGAAGAATTTAAAAAGTTTTCCAGTTGTCCTGTCCTACATGAATGACACAATGGATGAGCCTCATCAAATTGTAAATGGCAAAATGAAGTAAAAAGTGCAGCATCTGAAGTACATGTGACAGTACAATAACAAATATGAAGTGGAAATACTAAAGGCACAGTTGGGTATACTGTAAAAATGATTTTGGACAAATACGAGTTGTTACAGGGAGGAAGGGATTTTTCTTTCTGCAACTGATTGTTGCTTGGGGGGAATGTGGTAGCATTAAATGGGAGAGATTTGAAAATGAATTTGCTGAAGAGGTTATTGCTTCATGTTATCAGAAAAGTAATTTTTTTTTGATTCCTGTTGCTGATATTAAGTGATATTAAAGTGTTTCTGGTTTAAGTATAATTGAGAAGCGAAAATGTGTAGATGATTTGCTGTTAAGAAACTTGGATCTTCTACTAGGCTATATTCTTTTATCTCAACAGGTAAAGAGCTTATGGAGAATGAGGTGAAGGAACGTGCTGTTCAAGAAACAAGATCAAGCCAGTCAAACGTCAGATACAAACGTGGTGTACTAAGCCGTGGCACCCAGCATATGGTGGATCAACATCCTCATCTAATACAGAGAATGGAGTCTGGATATGAAAGCAGTGAGCGCAACAGTAACAGTCCAGTTAGTCTGGATATGCCCTTGTCTGAAAGCTCAAGCAACCACAGGTAGATTTTAACAAACTTCATTTTTGGAGTGAGATCTGTTTCTTTTTTGTTGTTACGTAATGACGTAGGACATTAAAAACAAAACAAAAGCAACAAGAAAGAGTGGTCTGAGCTTACAGTGCAAATTTATTGAGGCAAGGGAAATAAGCATCTGAGTGAGATTGATTCCTTTTCTTGTCGGTATATTGATAGCTTACTGCAAGTGAGGAGGAAATAAATGACGTTCAGTTGAATGAAGAATGTTAAAATGATGCATTTGAAATAGCCGTACAATTAGTCTCTGATTTGAAAACTCAAATATCAAACTTTGCATGTCCTTTGAACCATCTGATTGACCTTTTGATAAACCATTGTTTGATTTTTTTAATCTGTTTAGAAAATCAGAAATCAACAGTTGTATGACCCTGCCAGTTTGAAAAATTCACTGAAGTCTTGTAAGATATTTTGCAATATTTATATGCAAAAATAAATAGGCATCATAATGTGTTTCTCTCCTTGGCTTGGAGAGCTGATGCAGTCACAAACCAGGCATGTTTATAGCCAGAACAGTAGATTTTCAGCTGTTAAAAGTTGAAAACAGCTATCAGACCATGGTTTTAATATGCATTGGGTAGTCTTTGGAGTAGATTAGAATTATGGTCCCTTCCCCTTGTTTGCTTTCTCTTACTCTGTTTTTCCAAAGACTTTCCTGTGGTAGACTTTTTTTTTCCCCCATGAGGATATAAAAGTAAAATGTGAGTAAATATTTTTGTGATCATAGAAAATGCACACACAATTTCTCCTGAAGATAGTAGTAACATTGTGTACTGTAATTGTTCTCCTTTTGGAGGGATGTTCACATGAAACGGGCAGGTGGATTGGTTCCTGCTTGGCGCAGTATTCCCAAGTCTCATAGTAGCAGCATCCTGGAAGTGGAGTCTAATTCTTCAAGTGGGAGCTGGACAAACAGCGCACGCACCATTGGAAATGGTAGGATGTACATCTCAGTAGTTGTGGTTCCACAAGATAAATTGTACTGGAGTTGTTCTTTACTTTCTGGATGCTTTTCTTTACAGTGGAATTACGAGGAAGGGGAAATGAAACACTGAGCAATATAGCACAGTTTTACAAGATGTAACTTTGCTTTTCCAAAGGGGATTGTAAAAAACTTTATTGGAATATTCCTTTGATCATGTTGTTCTGGTATCTTTTTCAACAAAGATTGACTTAACTGATAAAGTTTTTTCCCTATTCTTTCCCATAATTCAGTGTTCTGCTGTCAGTGCAAAATGTCGTCTTGAGCATAACTGGTAATAACTACTGAAAAGAAGCTTGTAATGGTATACAGCATTGAAAATTGTCACAAGTGAGAGTGGATATTTACAGGATGTTTGGGCTAAAGCTGAGCTTTTCTGCAGATACACATTCTGATTATACTGAGCAAATACTTTATTCCAGAGAATGTCTGGGGAAGGGAGGAGGGGAGTTGCTTTCTGAACACAGGTCATAGTTGAAATGAGAGTGAAGACTAATTTCTTCTGTGCTGAGTAGAACATTGATAAGCTTTTTTTTCCTCCCATTTTTATCTGCTTCTGCACCTGGATGAAAACTATCTCAGTTGGAATCTGTTTTACTTTCTAAAGCTAATGATACAAATTACAGGCACAATAAAAAGTCTCAAGATTTCAGCAGCCATTTAGGGTTCTCTTCTGATGATTTGCTCTGTTCAAATTTGCTGTTTCTTGGGTCAGTGGATTAAAGAATGGACTGTGCTACAGGGGATCATGAAGCAACACTGCAATGATTCTACCAGAGTCACTGACGCAGAGAGGGGAATTTGAAACCGAATAGCTTGGGCAGGGTTTTAAAACTAAAATTTAACAAAGCAGAATTCATCTGAAATTCTGTAGCCTTCGTTTGGTCAGTATGCTATTTGCTAATGGCAGTTGTATTTTTCATTAACATTACTTGTCTGTTAATGGATACTTTGAGAGATTTTACTATCAAAAATATTTTTTTGGAAGGTGGGGAGATCTTTGGCCCTTTAAAGAGTGAACTGGATGAATTGCAAGAGGAGGTGGCAAGGAGAGCACATGAACAAGAACTGCGCAGGAAAAGAGAAAAGGAAATGGAGGCAGCAATGGGCTTTAATCCCCGTCCCAGCAGGTTCATGGATCTAGATGAACTGCAGAATCAGGGTAACCTTTTGAATGCAGTATATTTTGCAAGATTGTGGTGCTGAATTTTTTTTGAACCTTTGAACTTAATTTTCTACTATATGTCTCTCCCCACCCACCCAGTATTAGAATTTTGTATCTTCAGTTAGTGAAAGACCATCAATTTCAATCCTGTTGAATACAGAAAGCAATTTGTTATTTTAACCGAATTCTTTCTTGAATGTGAATATAACAAGATATTTCCTAATGTATAGTGTTTGTATATATTTACACCTTTACATTTTTATGTGTACTAGTGATACCTAGATTTAGCTATAAGGGTTCAACCAGCATCTTGGAATGAGCACTTTTTAGATGCCTCAGATCCACCTGCAGCGTAACTGGTTCACTTAGACCACCGTTTTGTTTTCGTTTCTGTCTGGTAGCACCACTGACCTAAGCAATTCTGCTTGTTTCTGCCCTTATACTTTCCACTCTCCCTCCCTGCTCAGCTGTGCAGCCGCAGCACAGGGGTGGGAACAAGTACTGGGGCAAGCTTATCTGGTCTAGTGTTGAAAATCTGAGCAGGGTTTGGCATACATACCTTTCAGAAGGGACAAGAATTGAGAAAAAACAAGAGTTAATATTTGGCTTTTTATTTTCTATTATGACTTTTCCAAGACTCCTCATGTTTCTGGCTGGGGATGGCAGCAGAAAGGGTTTAATTGGAATTTAATGGGAAGAATGGAACTGCAACAGAAGGAGCTTGGTGACAGGATTCACATGTAGCAACTTCTGTTTTATTCCTAGTTTCCATCAGCCAGTAAGGGGAGTCAGAGAAGATGGGGTGAACCAACTAGTGTAGCATGTAAGCATGGGGTTCTTGGTGGCCATCAGAGGCAAGGGGTCTGGTAAAATGCCTAGGCTCTGCCCTCCCAAACGACTGGGGCAATCCTACCAAGGCACTGTAGTCTCCTGTGTTGACAAGCTTCCTGAGACCCCTACGCTACTCTCCTACCTGGTGTAGGAGAGGAGAGCTAAGGTGCTGTTGTTGTACAGGACAGAAGTGAAGGATGGATAGGGGCACCCACAACAGTGCTAGCTGAGGGCACAATGCAGCCAGCACTCTGCAGCCCACGGCTGTGCCAGCTGCTCAGAGCCAGAATGTCACTGTATCAGTGGCAGCTGAAAAATAGGATCTTTATGAGAATGTCTCACTGAATGTTGTTATGGTTTGTGCTTTCAGTGAGCCACTAGGTTATCCTTTATGGTTCTGCTGTGACCTGCAAGTGGCCAGTTGACAAGTTATGATCTAACATAACAGATATCTTTTTATTAGTATAGTTTATTTTCGTAGCATAAATGATAATGATGTAAAAGTTGAAATGGGAACTTCTGTTCTTGAGCACGAGGATGTTGTCTTATTTGCTTTTCGTGCCCAAAGGGAATAGCACCGTTTTCCAAGAAACGGCCCCTCTTTGACCTCTTGTTGCATTAATTGGTAGAAGCAAAAATAGCTTGGGTTTTCATTGTTAGGAAGAAAGCGAACTAGAATAATGCTTAATCCAAAAAGACTTCAGTGCAATATTTGAGTTAGTTATTGACCTGAGAGCTGGGAAGGTATTCATTTGTTCCTTTTGAGCCTTTCCCCACCCCAGTCAGAGATGTAATTGCTTAACATTAACAGACTGCTTGATTGCCTGGAATGCTTGCTTGTACACAGAGCTCCAGAACACTTGTGACTCATTTTCCCCTCAAGTAAAATGCTAAACTCATGCAAAGAAAGCTAACTTTAGAATACTGGCCTTGCTTATGAGCCTCAGTAGCCTTGATTTTGAAACTGAATGTGCTGCTTAATTAACTCACTACTCTAACAGATCTCACTTCTCTCAGCAGTGATTGCTTTTCATAAGTTCTTTGGGATTTGCGTGTTTGCATTTGTACACAAGTGTGCTGGGGAGCAGGTCAGGCCATAGTGTGTGCTGTACAAGTTGGTCAAAAAGATATTGATGTTCCCTGTTGTAATGGAGACCTTCCAGAAAAGGAGCCCACCCCCAAATGAAACAGTCTATTATTGTTTTCTGTTTTCTCTGGCCTCATTTGTGTACGTTTTAGGATACAACTTGCATAATGTTTAATAGATGACACCAGCATGTCTGGGCATTTTCTCCTCTCAGAACTGGATGTTCTGATGCCAGGACACAGTGTCTCATCTTTCCCTGTTGTGTCTAAGGATGATTTATTCTTATTCTCCAGTGCTATTTTCTAAAGTGGTGTAAAAAGAATTACTGACTGATTTCCATATCTTTTCAGTTCCTTTCCCATGTTTTTCTTCTAAAGCTACGAGACCATTAGGTTTCCATAGTCTGTATGTCTCTTTCAGCAGTTGAGTGTATGCACTCGACACATTCATGGAACTATTTTTTGCATTCATACACGCATTGAAGTCTGAGTATTGTTCTGTGGATATCTCAGTAGGTTCAGTTTGAAGACATTTTGTATGGAAGTAATTGGATGTCTGAAGACACTGGATGTCTGATTTATTTTTTGATGAATTCTAAATTTAAGTTACTTCTAATTGATAGAAATCATCAGAATTAGCTCTGTAACATGTCCATGCTGCCTTTTTTTATACTAATTCAGACTGTTGAAAACAGTGTATTATGCAAATACAGGTCTCTGAAGTAAGCAAAGTTTGAGGGGAAAAAAAATGGCTTATATAGTTCTACTCTGTGTGTCAAGCATATCAGGGTGCTTAAGTTATACTCCTGCTTAGGAAAGTTTAGGTGTTACCATAGATGGCTTGGGATATGTGTAGCCCCTGCAAGAGGCCTGCTACCAATGAGTCAATGTGTGGAAGAATTTGACGATCACAAATGGGATGAGGGTAAACGAGGGTTCTGCACAGAATGAAACCAAAATGAAGGGTGCTGCCCATTGCAGGGAGGAATGATGACTTTGAGAAGTCCATGCAGGAGGCAGACTCAATCTTTGAAGAGTCGCTGAATCAGGAGCAGAAGGGGGATTGTGCTGCAGCTTTGGCTCTCTGTAACGAAGCTATATGTAAGTAACTAACCGCTTGAGCTATTGCGCTTTTGACAGTGCTAATATCTTAGAAAACTGTGAAATATTTAATCATGTTAAATTGTCAGGTTGTAATACAGGAATCCAGATGGTCTTTAGAAAGTGCTGGGTGACAAAATCTTTTTTTTTTTTCCAAGTATCTTGTTTTTGGGGTTGTAGTCCTATTCTTCTTCATCTCTGTATTTTCATGTTTGCATCTGTTTTTGTTGTTCTCTCCAGCGCTAAGGCGATAACAGCACTGGGATGTTGATGTGTCCTTTCTGGTGCTAAATGCTGCCTTTCAGCAAGCACCCCGTAGGTAACTCTTTGTGCCACTTGGCCCTCACTTAGCAGTTTTTCCCAATCCTCAGGCCAAATTACAAAGGGCATTAAGCTCCCCTGTTTCTCATGGAGGATGTAGCATAGGGAAGAAAACAGTAGCCTACTCTTTACATCCTTTGGATTAATAAAAAAATGAGCCTATGCTGTACCTAATGCTCAAGAAGAAAAGCAATAGGACATAGAAGTGCTTAAATGCATTGTGACCTTTGAGAATGTGTGCTATGTGATTTCTTTTTTTTTTTTTGGTCTTTTTCCATTATGACTGGCTGGCTGTCTCACCCCATGCTCCTCTCTGTCTGTATAGAATGGCTGCAGACAGGGTAGGCGGTTTCTGTGCATTTGTTGAAATTGAAATTGCCTCTTATGGGCTGCAGAATAAGGGGCAATATACAGCTATTGTGAAATCTCTCTTAGCTTTCATTCCAGCAAGGTATGTGCTGAATTTCAGATCCCAGCTTGGTATTCCTGCACATAAAGGGAGTCCCAGGTATGGAGCATACAGAAGGAGGAAAGATGAATGAAGCAGCAATGTGGTAGGGTTGGAAAGAGTCTGTGTCAAGGGGATGAGAAGTTGGGCTAAAACTTGATCAGTTTTTTCTTTTAACTTTATTTTGGTTTAGTTTCAATTAACTTGTTTGGACACCTGGCTAAGCTGAATGTGCATTAATGGAAACAGTAGCATCCTTGTGATCTCTTGTGTGGCAGTATTTGCATGGTCCATGTTTTATGTTTTGCTGCATCTTTTTTCTTTTTTTTTTCTTTTCAATTTTATTCCTTTTTTCTGTTTGTTTTTCTGCTATGTTTTCTTTTGCATTTTAGCTAAACTAAGACTTGCCATGCATGATGCCAGCTCTAGCACTCACAGCAGAGCCCTAGTCGATAAGAAGCTGCAAATCAGTATCCGAAAAGCCCGGAGCCTCCAGGATCGCATGCAGCACCAACAGCCATCGCAGCCGCTGCCGTCGCCAACCTGCCACCCACCACAGGGCGGCACCATGGCCCAGTCTACAAGGTAGTCCAAGTATATCACCTAGACCCAGATCTGAGCTGCACCTGAGCAGTGCAGTCTGAAAAACAGTAGCCAACTATATATATTCCCCTGGATAGTCCAAATCCTAGTGTTGTTCCTCATTACTTTATTCTTTAGGTTAAATCATATTTTAAGAGGGTCAGCTACCTTTTTTCTCCCCCTCCCCAATCTTTTTAGAATATAGTTCACTGTGCACGTGTTCAAAATGTGGGCTTTGACAGAGAATTGTAGCAGTCAGTGCCTTGCAGCATTGATTTTTGTGTACAGAGAGAAAGAATGTTAGATGATAACCTGGCCAGAGGGAGGGGTCTTAGGATATAACGTGCAACTCTTTACTATCAGGAGCACTTTGAGGGCCCAGTCAGTAAAAGACTGGACTATCATAGAAGTCTTGCTATAGCTGCTTTTATATTGGGAACAGTAACCAACATGTTATAGTGCACTGTAGTCTGAAAAACATCAGGTACACTGGTCTCTTCTTTCTAGTTCACTTCTGTAGTGGTGCTGTGGTACAGCTCTTGGATCTAGATCCTGATTCTGTCACCTTGACTTACTCTCCCTGATGCTCTGTCATTCTTCATTTTCCTTCTGTGCTTCCCAGCTTCCTGTAGCCTGGCCTAGCAGGCTCTTCAACATCTCTTCATGATTTTTTTCTTCCATATGAACTTCAACTCCAGCATAATTAACTCTGTGCTATAACTGATCCTTCTTACCCTCTTTAGCATGCAGTTTAACCCTTCTTTCTTCCCATGCCATTCCCTCCTAGCACTAGACCATCCCTGTCTTATTCTTAGGATGTTTCTTGAACTGTTACTTTTCTTTCCTTTCTCCTTTCTTATATGCTGTATTATCATAAACTTAGATGAAATCTCAGATGAGAATCTTTTCCTTTTCCTGTTTTTAAAATGCCACATACAGGTATATACTAAAACTCAATTAATTTACACACAGACAAGTTATAAATCATAATGTTCTTTTCCTGCAGTACCCAGATTGTATATAATGAGGGCTGATCATTTTGTCAATTAGGGGTCCCTTGTATTTTCCTTCAAATGAAAAATGCAGAGCCCCAGTTATGCATTTTGGCAGATTTTAAGAAAATTAAAAAAAAAAAAAAAACACAAAAAACTTCCTAAACTAATTTTGTTCATGTTGTGCTTGCTCTCTGCTGCGTTGTGAAAAGAACGGTACTTTTCCAAAAGTTGTATTGAACAAAATACTAATATCGCAGCCAGTGAAAAAAATCTACTCATAGCCAGAGTTTTGAACTCTTACTTTGATTTAAAAAAAAAAAAAAAGTTGTAGACAGTGCAAACCTTGCAATTAGTCGCAGACAAGGTCATTCTGCTATACACAACTAGGTCCTCATGATGTTAACTTCTATTTTATATGTCTCAAGGAGGAAGCAAAGCATTGATGTTACAGTTCCTTCAACTTCTCTGTTGGAGCTGTTTGTAGCCTATTGTCTCCTTACAGGGATGTGAACTTGGAACTGCTTTTTAGGTCTGCATATTTAAATGCTGAACTAAATGCAGAAAAATGCCAAGGACGTGTATGACCTAAGGACATAATTGTCTTACGTTGGTATATAAGAATACAAATTCTTATTTAGAAGTATACATAGAATGCAAATTATTGCAAAATAGTGGTTATATATTTAACATGAACTTTATTTAACCTGTTGGATATATATCTCAAAGCTGAGAATACAGTGATAACATGTGTGAGATTTCAACCTGTTCCTTCCATTTGTCAAGTTATTTTATGTGAAGTCACCTAGAGAGAGAGGACGTTATGGAAATATCAGTTCATACTCAGATCATGAACTTGTCCAAAGTATTTACCAAAAAATCTAAGATGTTAATGTTGGAAACCAATTTTATTTTATGTAAATGCTATTTTTACTATTCTTAAAATTATTCCTTCTCACACACTCAGTCTGCTGGTTAAAGTGCCTAGGGTGCTGTACAAGAATACTGTGAAAGTTTCTATAAAGCATAACTGTAGTAAAGTAATATTCAAAATATGAAATGGATTCAGCAGTTCAATTATAGTAGGAAATCAGACTTAGAAGCAAAGGACTAGCATGTATGTATCTACAGAATTTTAATAACAAGTCTTCATCATAATTCAGTTAGCAAAAAAAAAAAGTGTGTTTTGAGGAGTATATAGCATAGGGTAAGTTCTGCACCCTAGGGATAAACGTAAGCAATGACTACTGCTAATCATTTACCCTTCTGTGTGTTTTAGTGAACAGACTGGCCCGCTCCAAGTACTGCTGAGCCAGGAGGTACCACTGGAACCCAACAAAGAAGTGGAATTTGGGTCCAGTTCTTTCTTCCACCCACCTGCTTCCTGCCATGAATTGCACTCATCATTATATCCAGAGTCTTCCTCCCTGTCCCCTACTGAAAGCAATCCATCCAACAGGATATCTCCAAACTTCCAGTCTGCTTCTGCTGATTTTCATGACCAAGTTCCCTCTTTTCCCTATAGGCAAGGGTTGGCAGAGAGGCCTGCAAGAACTGAGAATGATGCCCACTATAGTGTGGAATTTATTGACACCACAGCCACAGGGCCAAAAGACTATAGGGAATGCTGCAGTAGCAGCAAGTTAGAAGAGGTTCATAGCATAACACCCATTCTCACACCTCAGTACAAATCCAAGGCTAACACAGTAAACTGTGGATCTTTGCCTACACTGTTGCACTGTCCACATCCACCACAAGCAGCATCTCCTGAAAAGGACAACCAGCGCAGTCCTTGTTCCAAACTTGCAAGCTCTCCAGTGCGACCCAGCATTGATCATTTAGGGGGCTATCATGCAATGACCCCTGCAACTTCATCCCCTTCACCGCAATGCTCCCTGGATCCTTTGCAGAAAACAAATAAGTACTCCAGAGCAAACAGCCATGAGATTTTATTACCCTCACAGGATGAACATGGCACAGCAGAAAGTTGCACATCTGAGGGTGTTAGTACAAAGGGACATGTTCGCTCCTTGGCAGAGCAGTTTCAGAAAATGCATGCAGTCTCCCAGAGAAAAGGTACTCATGAAAAAGGCTGGATTGCTGCAGTATGTCAGGATGAGAAGTCTCCAAAGTTAATACAAAAATCTTTCATCAACCCTTCACCCTCTGGTTACAGACAGCTAATCCATCAAAACCAAGAGAACAAAAACCAGTCTTCTGAAAAATTATATTCAACTGTGGATATTAGGGATGGGGTAGTTTCTTTGGAGGGTTTTAGTGCCCAGCATGTTGCTTCTAAGAGTGTTTGTGCTCACAGTGAAGAGCTGTGTAGAAGAGGTGGACAGAATATAGCAGACCCTGCATCCTACCTGGAAAGGCACTGTCATGATGGAGGAATGAAACAGGTGGATGATGGAGCTACTAGTAGCATGGTTGCCTCTATGCCTGTGGACCGTTGGGTGGATAATGTTACTAGGTATTACAGTTCTCAGAAGGATAATAAGAATACTGAATGGCTTCCTGTACCTGGGAGAAGTCCATCCCTTTCTGATCAGAGAGCAGTTGGAGATGACTTGAGCAGGATCCCAGTACATCTGCATCCACAGTGGAATCAAGACACAGAACAGGAGCTCTCAGAACTGGAATCTCTCTATCAGACTAGTCTGCAGGCATCTCAGGCCACTAGGCCTTTCTTGGGAAGACAGGACAGTGCTAGGTATCCATTTGACCAATCAGGTAAGAATGCTGCAGTTGTTTTTCTTGGTTGACCTGCCTATGTATTTCATTATAGTTGAAGGTGTATTTTTCAGTCAGTTTAATTAAAAGCAGAAAAATTTGTGCAAAGATGCAGAAAGATTCAGGTTGAGGATTCTGAAACCATTCTACCCATAGGGATAGAGAAGCACTGTGATCGTACTGTCTGGGGAGGCTGCAGTAGCTGTTGATCTTGCCAAGCAGCAATATCTGTTAGTGTCTTGTTATCTGGAAATAATCGATTCCTTTTTTCAAGTAGGGAGCCAGCTGTTTAGGTCAGGCTACTGAATTTTGCTGTTTGAGAATTCTGCATCACCTCTGCAATTCATTAAACTGTTCCTATGCCTGGAATGAATGTTCTCCAAACTTGTGAACTTTAACTGTAACTGTATTGTATTTGAGAGTTTAGTCTGTACATGGTTGAGGGGAATAACTTTTTTAGAAGTGTTACTAGGTCTATGAGAGTTGAACTTTTTTTTTTTTTTTTTGGCTAACGAACATATGCTTTAAGTTCTGGAAAAGGACTTGTGAAAGTGGCACTGAGGGTACGTGGTCTGTGCTAAGATCCTTGAGACCTTGTAGATGAGTTGGTACCAAAAGTAAACTAAGAGATTCTGGTGCTCTTGGTGAGAACAGCTCTGACATTGCTGGAGATACTCTGTTTGAGTGTGACGATAGCAGCCCAGTTCCACTTAAGCTGTTCTAATCTTCTGGGATAGGACAACATTGATTCTCGGCCTAGCACAAGTGAAACAAACTTCTTTTTGATCCATGGCTTTGTATCAGAGCTATGAATTTTCTGATCAAATGCAAAGCAGCCCAAAACTTGATGGATACCAAAGTATGTGCATGTACAAAATACATAGCAATATATACACAAGACAGGTTTCCCTATGCCCTGCAACTGTGGGGAGGGGTAGGAACCTCTGTTTTTCCTTGTAAATCAAGCCAGGCTGTGACCAGAGTGAATACCCTAGTAAGCTCTTGAACAGGCTTTTATACAACAGCTCAAATATTCCATGAAATTCTCATCTTACTTAGGATCAGGTCTGCCAGGAGAGTGTAAGCCATTTTTTTTTATTTTTTTTTTTTTTCCCAGAGTTAGGCAAGATCTCCCCACACAGATACTCTCTTGCATGGGCTTGGATTAGAAGGTCTCATGTGTTCCCTTTTAGCACACTCATTTGGGAACTTCTTTATAGAAACCTAGCAGGATAGAGTCCGCTTACTTTAATGTTAACCAGGGCCCCAGAATTCTGTCATGCCCTAGTTCTTATGCTAACACTTTTCTTGCCTGTTTTCCCACCACATCATGAGGGATGAGATACAGATATTTTTTTGAAGTTTGTGTTTGAGATTTTTGCTTCTTATTTGATGTGACTTTCAAATGCTTCTTCCTAAGCTCTGCAAATTCTGTTTTCAAACAAAATATCTATGTAATGAACTAGGTGAAAATCACCTGAGTAGATCTTGCACAGCGCTCTCTCTCTCTCTTAACTTGAATTACTTCTTCATTTGGAAATACAGTTTAAGCTTTCTATACCTTATCAACTGTTTTTATTAGACTTCTACATCCAAATTCACGGTGAAAATGCCGCTGAAGCTTTACTGGAGCTTTATAATGGAGAGTAAAAGCCCAAAGACCCAATCCTCCAAATGCCTCCCCTATGCAGAAAGGGTGTTGTTACCAGCCACCTCACTTTCCTTCCTTCATAGATAGATACCCTGTAACCATTTTTATTAGGCCATTGATCTACCTGTATATTTCTTGAGAAATCTTAGGATTATATCTGGTTGGCGGCACACTAAAATAAAAGTAACTGTAGTGATCTTTGTTATAAATAGCACTTTCAGCTGCTTAGCCAGAAGAATGAATGGCTGGCAAACTGTAGAGTTGGGTGGCCACAAGCAGATGGACATGTGGGGATCTTAAAAGATGGGTCTTGTTTATCCCAAGTAACTTCAGGTAACCATCTTGGTGGCTGATTTTCTGTCCATTGACAAAACCACAGCAAGGTTGAGGTGGGAATTGATCTCTCTGGAGATTTAGTCCAACCCTCCTGCCAAGCAGGGTCACCTAGAGCACATTGTGCAGGATGGCATCCAGGTGGGTTTTGAATATCTCCAGAGGAGACTCCCCAGCCTCTCTGGGCAACCTGTTCCAGTGCTCTGTCACTGTCACCCTCACAGTAAAGAAGTGTTTTCTCATATTTAGCTGGAACTTCTTTAGCCCCATAAACTATCTTACCTTTGTATCAACCAAGTACTGGTGTGCAGCTAAATCATTAAGTCTTAACTCTGTTAAATAGTTCAATTCCCTGTTCCCTAGAAACCCTGTAAAGGGGCAAATGAAACAGGAGTGAGTGTCTTGGACTCTCCCTTTGACAATGTTGGGAGTTAGCTTATGTATTGACCTTCCAGGAATTTGTGACTACTTCTCATTCTGTGTATTTAGCCTGTCTGTCTTCTGCCAAGATAGACAGAAATGTGACGTAATGTACAATTAAGCCCTGAGATTAACCATAACATTTTCTTTCCCAGTCTCTGCAAACCTGAATGTGAGGAAGCTGCATACTACAGCTGGCATGGGTCTCTCGAAAACCCCAACAGCAGAGATCGAGCGCAATCTGTATGGATCCGCTGTCTCTTCTGTCTCCAAGGTGATGACGTTTACTAAGGTGTGCTTAGGGAAGGGAAGGAAGCACTTTGTGCGAGTGAAAAAAGTTACAGTTGGGAGAAGTGGAATATATTTTAAAAAATAAAAGTAGTGGGATCATCAATACTAATATTAGAGAGAATTTTAAGTACAGTCTAGTTCAGAATTAATTAGTGGAAACATGAGCAATTCATGCTATGCGTAACTTGCATGCAATCACATTATCAAAATTCTGACTCCGAGATCACATACCCTCTGAGAAAACTTGAAGATCTAGTCTTTGAAAATGTTGGCTTTGTGTTCCAACTTAGGGTAACTTCTTCTGGATATTACCACTTACAGGGACAGAGTTTTTTTCGCATTTTTGACTGCGTCACTGCATGTTTTGATAGACAAGTGTTTAATGCTATATTTGCTGCAGTTGGTAGATGATCACCTCAGAGGGGAAGAAGATGCTTTTTTCTTTTTTTTTTTTTTCTGAGGAGAACCTGTTTAAATAACTGGCAGTTGCATATCAGTGTCTGTACATGAATATGTATTCATACAAGTATTTTGTGGGGGAAATCGTACTTTCTGTAGCAATTCCATACTCATTAAATGGTTTTGTTTATATAGAACAAGTGAAAAGAAAAAGAAAGAAAATAATCATTTTCCTTGCTAACATAAGATCAGTAAGCTTCCAGCACTCATCAAATAATCCTGGTGGGTTTTTAGTTATGAGGACTGTAGTACTTTACTGTATTTTGCTATAGAAAGAAATGGCTATAAAGGATAATATTTTTGATAATCAGATCCAGAAAGACCCAATTGCTTTAAGTTCTCAAGACTTCAATGAAGGATTTCAAAAGAGGAAAGGTCATGGAATTTCATTAAGCATTTCATTAAGAATTTCATTTCATAAGCAGTCTGTTAGATGTATATTGATCAATTCCCTATAATTATTACACAAAATTGATGTTACAGAAAGCCTTTTCTGAACTGTGTGATATTGTCTGCAGGTCACGTATACCAGAGAACATAGCAGGGAACCAGGCGAGGAGGAAATGTACAGTGCAGAGAATTTCCGTCGCATTGCTCGCAGTCTCAGTGGGACAGTTGTCTCGAACAGAGAAGAGACCTTGGTCTCTTCTCACAGTTTTGTAAGTAGAATGATGTGTAGCTTTAAAAAGAGGCATTATCTGCATGTACAGTTGCTGTTTTCTGTCTGTATTTAGTAGTTAATGAACAAGATGGCAGGCAACTTGAACAATAAGCCAAGGTGAAAGTTTGTCTTTGTGAATTTTGTTCTCTTTCTGGTAGAAGAATGAGCTTTTATTTAAATAACAAAGGCATTTTCTTCAGGAGTCATTGCAGAGTAATACTTGCTGTGGCTGGTAAGCACATGAGCTAATATTCCTTGCCCAGTATAAAAGGACATCCAGTATAATCTTTTCATTTGACATAGTAATTTTTCAATAACACTTCTAATAAAGCTTTGATCTTAAAAAAAAAAAAAAAAAAAAAAAAAAAAATTGCACTAGCCATAAGAAAGTTTTTGCTCTCCTGTGTGTATATACAGCAAGTGGCATTTTTAGCAAGCAAAGGTAAGCAAAAATGGGAGATGATTCTAGAATCGGTACATAACATGCAGCCAATTACATATAGGAAGTAACTAAGAATAGGTAGGGTTGATTTTTTTTCTCCTTTATCTCTGTTAAAGTAGTATAAACCAGTATAAAGTAGCATAACCAGCTATAATGTGAAGGTTTAGCTTGGATCTGTTTTTTGTTAAATATACTTAGATTTTTATTGGAAACCAACTGCAAAATAAATGTAGAAGAGTCTTAGTTGCAAGATCAGTCATGTAGACTGGCTGATGTGATTGTAACTTTCTGCTGCACACAGTAAGTTAAGCATATGTATGTAAAATTCTCAATGTTTGCTCCTCAGCATACTTTACTGAGATCTTTAATGCATACCTGGAGGTGCTGGCAGAAATGGTCAAAAACCTCTAGTTGTCCACCCCTCCCTCTGCTGAAGGTTTTTGTCCCCACAGCAGAAGAAGCCAAGAGGATGGCTGTCTGTCACCACTGTTGAAGTTAATCACTAGGCTCAAGTCAGTGGTGGCTCGTTATCGTGTTCAGTTACGCAATGATTGGGGAGAGGGTATGCATCCTATTTAGTCAGCACTGCTTTGGGGCGGGTAGCTTCTAACAGAGTGTACTGGTACAGTACTGGTAAATCCTTCAATTGCGCCAGGTAAATCTCTTCAGTCTTCAATCAGAGCTCTCAGTAAACCCTGCTAGAAAACAAGAAGGATCAGAAATACCCTTATTTGATTTTATGGCTTGTGTAGTATGGCATTTGAACTCTGACCTTCTGTTGATCTGTGGTTTCAATTTGCGAACCAAACCTTCATGATTAATTTGTGTGTTCTTTTTCTTCTTGGTATATTTCAATCTTGGTATATACCAAGTTTCTTTGACATATTTCTCCAGGTATATTCAAGTCAAATAGCTCGCCACTGCAGTAAAAGCCTTACTGGATTGGTGCAGATTTTATTTGTATTTCTTTTTCACATACAAATGCATGTCATTTTTTTTCCAGTAATTCATCCCTTTCCTTGGATCAGCACCATTGTTGCTTGATTCAGCCCAACTCTGTGTTTACTCATCATTTTGTTTTTTCTTCTCCTTTCTCATTTTATAAAAGGAAGCACCAAATATGAGGAAAATGCCAATGGAAACCAGCCACCGTTCTTCCAGCTCCACTTCCCTTCCTTTCCCCCACGATCCTCCTGTGTTTCCCTTTGATCCCCAGCACACCCCAAACCAGGTGCAGCACCTACCCCATGATGTACTGATGCCCAGCATGGTGGGCAAGGCACGTAAACCGTCAGGTAATCACAGGACTTTTCAACCTCCTTCATGATGAGAAATGTTGCTGAAATATGACTATGCAGGTCTTGTCTTTCATTATGATACTTCACCATCAGCCTGAATTCCTCCAGAAATTTGGAAGGATGAAACACATTCTTTTTCTCTTTCTCTGCCCTTGTGCATTGTCCACTTAGCACAGAATCACTGAACATAACAAAAATGAATTATCTTCATGGAAACATTATAGTTACTTTTAATATGAAATCATATTCACATTTTTGTGAGGAATTTTCTTTAGTGCTAAAATAGCAGTAAACCCCACCTTTTTTTGTCATGTATTAGAGTACTTCAACAAGCTGCTAGCTCCAGCAAATTACACATGTAATTGTGTTAATAGAAATAA
Organism: Anas acuta; assembly: GCF_963932015.1. NCBI lineage: Eukaryota > Metazoa > Chordata > Aves > Anseriformes > Anatidae > Anas > Anas acuta. The sequence continues at coordinate 17,351,974 of NC_088985.1, forward strand.
CTAACTCCTGCGTTTTTTTTCTATATGAATTAATTTCCCTGTGAAAGACATCAGAAACAATTTAATCTACCAGCATTGAGATACTTCGATGGGCTTCTCCTTGATGATGCAAGAGAGATGGCTATTAAAGAAATCTTTTGCCTTGTGAAGTTTCTGACGGTAACTGAAGTAATATAAGGAGGAAATGCAGAAAGGAAAGTGAATACTTAGGGTGCAATTAGCTTTCATTCAGAATTCCACGTCAACCATTAACTGGATGTATTACTGGTTTAGTTTATCTTCTGCTGCTGCATGTTGGCCACAGCTGGCAGTTCTGTGAGGAAGCAATAATACACAGAACGTAACTGAGCAACCTTTGTGTTTATTATCTTTCCGCAGGAGATCAGAAGAACGTCATCCAGAAACTTTTGGTTGTGCCTGACAGGGGTGAAGCTTTCCAAGGTGACGACTACCCAGGTGTGGCACTGAGCTACGGGAGTCTCCCTTGTGCACCCAGAGGCACCCTCTCCCAGGGGCAAAAGCCTCTTGTTAATCTGCCTTTAGGAGGTGGAGCATCAAATGTCTCTGGCCGTTGGCTGAACATGAGCTACCCTGCCAGACAAACAGCCACCTTACCAGATAAACGAACGGCGCTCTGGGGGAAACACGCCGGCCAGACAGGCAAGAGTTTACAGGAAGGCTTCTTCCAGCAGCCTTCGCAACATCAAATGCATGAGTCTTACGCCATCGGTTGCAGGCTGCCAGCCAGCACAGACTACAGCACTTTAAGAATGCCACATGAGCCTTCATGGGACCCCAGTGCCCCTCAAGGCTGTCCTGTGCCCCCTTCCTGTGTTAAGGCCCCGGGTCCGAGGAGAGTTGATATGCCCCCAGATGAAGACTGGCGACAAAACAGCTACACCCCTCAGCCGGGCAGAAGACGAATGCTGCCAGTGCATGTGAAAGATGGGACTTTTTCTTCTGCTTCGGAGACGCACAGAAACATGCTGGCTCGAGCAGCAACAGCTACTGGCACCATGCACAATAACGGCTGGTGAGGTCCTGTCCACTCTGTGCACCCTGATAAGTCACTGAACAGTCTATAGCTGTTGCTATAGTGTGGATTATGTGGAGACAGCAAACTCTTTCAATCAGTATCTGCCAGTTTTGTCTTAAAATGTAGCTATACGATATGTGGAAACTAATTGCACTGTATTTCTTTTCTGACACTACTGAACTGCTGTCTGGGTGGGGAATCTTAGCTATTATAGTCCTGGCCTCTCCTAGCAAGAAGTGCTGTAGGAATGGTAAATGTCAGGGGCACTGGTTTACGGGTAAGTTCAGAAGTATGTGCATGTTTTGAAGGAAGATGGCCATTAACGGGAAGACATTTTAAGGACTTTTTCATGACATGTAGCTTTGGTAAATTCTTTGTGTACAAAGCCAATCCTTTTGTTTTCCTCTCCTTCCTCACCTTGTTCCTTCATAGTGGAAAACAAAAACTAATCAACCTTCCAGGTTCTAGTAAATCTATGCTTGGTAGGCTGGCAGTTAGCAAACCAAACCTGATTTTCAGTGTGCTGAGATCTCAGGCAGAGATCACAGCTATAGCTGCTGCTGAGGAAGTGGTAGGGAAACATTGTTCATTGGTAAAACAGAATTTTCCCCACTTCCTTAAGGCAAACTAACAATGCTTCAAACAAAAGACTGTTAATGCTGCACGCTTAATTACACCATTGTAAACACAGAATAAGTTTTAACTATTTTAGTGTCAAACATACTTGCTTTTGTAAGTATTTTTCAAATAAATCTATGAAAATAGTTATATTCACCTGTTTATGAGCTTTATTTGCCTTTACTGATCAATTGGCCTGAAATTGCTGATTGATTTTCTTATACACTGAGTTACTTATTATACTTCATTTACAAAATGTATGTAATCAGTATTTAACTAGATTGAAGGATGTCATGAAGATGTAATTTTGTTCTAAATTTGATGTTTCACACTACTGTGCTTAACTTTCCCCTCATAACAGGCAGTAATTAACTGTCCTTTGAAAGGTGTTTTGAGATGTCTTGGGAGGGGTGTGGGGGGATGACAGTATAGAATCCGTACAAAATGAATGCACGTAGGATTCTTAATCTTGTACATAAGGGTCATTAGAAATGATTGGTGTAATGAGAAATCTCATTGTAATAAGAGTTGAAGTCATACTCTTGCAAATGCTTTCAGATGTAGTGGTTACAAGTGATGTAACAGTGCAAGTTTTAATACTTACATAAAAACTGGGACTGCAGACTCTGTCCTATCCCAGCCAGCCAGTGGAAGGTCTGGTCTGCCCTCTAGTGCATGGTTTTGCTCATCTGTTTTCAATGGTGTTCTAGGTTGAATCTTTTAATCTTCATTTCCAGTTAATTTCATGATTTGCACATGATACTTGAAATTTGATGAAATTTAATCTGTTCTTGCTGTTTAGGCTGAGATTGAGTTTCATTCACTTTACTGAATGTCATTTCTCAGTTTCTCCTTTCTAAATAATAGCTGTGATGTCTGTTATTGTTACAATTTGATGTAATTACATAGTTTTCAAGTGTGTGTTGGGGTTATGTGGTGCATTTCTCTTTACATAACTGCCCTCCACTAGCTTGGGGGCAGGACACAAACACTTCTTACACCCTACTATTCCTAAAACAAACAAACAAACAAAAAAAAACAACAAACAAAAAAACTTTTTCACAGAACATTTTAACCAGTTTAATATCTTGAAACTTTTGACAGTTCTACTGTTCTTTTTACTAATTATTTAAAGAAATGGAGCATTATTTTACTGAAACAGCTGTTTGATTAAGGTTCGTTTCCAAGCAGGTGGAACTGTTGGTCTCCTTGGCTCGACGTGGACACATGATAATGAGCTGCAAAGTTCCTAGCTGTAGAAGGTACAAGTCTGCTTATAGGAAGTAGCTCCAATGCAGAGGTGGATGGTTGCATCACACACAACTGATGGAAACATTCCTGTTGCAGCTGCAGCTTTCTTGTTGTACAAAGTTTATACAAATCATATCACTCTAGACAGCAGTCCCTGTTTATTTTCAGCTTTACTTATTAACCTTTAGCAGTCAAAGTTATAGTAGACCCAGGATCCAAATGAGGACATAGGTAGGTATTTGACACTTTGTGTGGTATACCTTTAAAAAAAAAAAATCAGGTCACAAAGTGAGGCTTAAGTAGCCTTGAACTCAATAATTACCTAAAACAGAAGTCCACTGAAACAAATCACAAAATCACACCTTAAAGAAGCAAAATGTAGAATGAAACATTTGCAAGTAAAGAAAATGTATATGCTTAGATTTTTATTAAAATATTATAATCCTAGCTACTGTGAAGGAGGAAGTACACTTCCAGATTGCTGTGCAGAATAATCCTGAGGTGAGGCAACTCATTTTAATCATACTACCACTGGTGTTATCCTTTTTTCTTTAAAAGGGAATTGTGTATTGTTTTTACTCTGTCATTGTAGTTCTAGCTACCAGGTTTCAAAATTGATTTGTAAATCACCTGTGTATATTAATTGCTTACTATGAAATTAACTGAACTAGAGGCCTGAAATGGACAAACTGGAACGTTAACCTCTGAAATATTTCCATATTGAGCAGTATGGTAATATATCAGTATAGAAACAAACTGAAGTAGATTCAGCAATACATTTAACCTGGGAGAGAACGTGAACCTGAAGAAATAACATCACTTCATTTGTAGCTCATGCCTGCAATCCTAGAGACATTAGTAAGTTAAGTGCAATTTGACTAACTGGTAGCTTTTCACTTTCTTTAGTGATATTTATTGGCTATTTGAACCCTACTAAATCAATTATGTATTAGTTAAATAGCTCATTAGAAATCACTGTTGTCCATAAGAAGGGTGAGGAGGAAGCTTCAACTAGGAATTCAGCAGCTATTTTGGAACAGTCCCTTAAAGCTTATAAACTTTGATGCAACGTAGCTGTGGTTTTCTTTCTAAAGTAACTGTCACTGGCTGCAGAGTAGGTTAGTGAATATAATTTAAGTTAAATTAAAAAAAACATCTTAAATACATATTTTGAAGTTAATTCCCATTCTCAAAAAAAAATCCTGGTATTTGATTTCTCAGTGTGTTGTAATTCATATGTAGACCTGGATTGTGGGGTGGGGAGGAAGAGCAAAACTAAAAAAAAACAGTGATTTGGTGTTATAGCAGTAGCAAATGTGTGTAAATACAGTTTTTTCTGTATGTGCAGAAGGAGCTACCTAGCAGTTATTTCTTTTCAAAGCAGCAGAGTATGTGCACGCTGTTTATAGAAATCATGTTCGGATCTGCTGAACATCTGATTTGTTCAAGTGGAGCATGTGCTGGAGGGACTTACCAGTCATTCAATTCAAGTGAACCGTGCTTTAGAGAAGTGAGCTACAGAAGCGTGAGGTATGTGCCTGGGCCTTCCTAAACAAAGGCTGCAGCACCCACATTAAAACACATGGTCTTTGGGAAGAGGGAAGGAACCGTTTAACTTTCTGTTTCTATTTTCTGTTTCTTAACACTGCTGACAGTGACGGTTAGGGAAAGAAGTATGAATAGTAGAGAGCGTTCCCAATGCATATTCTGCATTTCATGTCACTAACGCATTTACATATTTTTCGCAGTGGGCATGAACTCCACCTTTTTTCATGATTGACTAACCTGAACTAGGCACTGAAGTGAAGAATGAAAGGGAATATCTGTGCATCTTTTGGTGGAGGGGATCAGGGTGGAGGTGTGGGGAGAAGAGAAGGAAGGAAAAAAGCAGGGGTTGGGTGGATTGGAGATGGAGGAGAAATAGACGGATAGGTACAAGAACATTTATGCATTATGTCTCTTCACTCAGAAGTCTCCATCTTTTTGGAGAACACTTGGGCAATTCAGACAGACCCACTACTTTCTTTCAAGGGATGGATTCCTGGACAGAGCAGGTCCTTAGCACTGGTCTGCTGCTGAAGCTTTTGAGAAGGGAAGACTGTAGAGAGTAGGTGATGTTCTTTATAGGACTTTAATAATGTTCATGCAGCTGTAAGTTAAACTATGCAGAAACATATTACATACCTCTGCTGGATGTATAAATAGTCACTGGGCAAACAGTGTAATAATCAGGTTAGTGTTTATATCAGCTGAGGCAAAGACAAAATGTGCTTATATTTTTACAGATCCCTCACTTGCACTAGATGTGTTTTGGAATTGCCTATCACTGTGCTGTTTGCTGCTTAGCACTATGGGTAGCAAAAAGCAGAAGTTAGATTTCTATCACTGCATAGTTCAGAACCTTTTCAAGCCTAATTAGACATGTCTGCAGTGCTCCTTCCATACCAGTTCTACGATTACTTTCAACAATGGAATTAGCTTTTTAAAGCTTAGGAAATGTTTTAGAAGCACATTAGATTGGCTTTGTGTTGTTGTTGTTGTTTTTTTTTAATTATTTTATTTTTTTCATTAAATCCTATTGCACTACCATTGAAATTATTTTATATCTGCATCATTCTTCTATCAAGGAATTTTAACACTTGAAAATAAAGCCCCCTTAAAAAGTTTAAATATATATATATATATATTTAACTTATATATATATATATTTAATTTATATATATTTATATATATATATTTAATTTATATATATATATATATTTAATTTTTATATATATATATATGATGGAAAAATATCAGCTAAGACCAGTTACACAGTTGCTTCAGAACACTGCAGAATATGTTTTGTAGTATGTTTGTGGAAGCATATACAAATGGATGAGTTCAGCTGAAGAAATCTAAACTTCCTTAATGACATCAACAATTTTTTTTTTTTAGTATTCATGCTTGGGTGAGTGAACATTGAATAGACTGTTAATCTTCTTGCTCATTAGTGTATTTGTAAATTAACTTGAACTAGCTTTATTGCAGGATGTTTACCTTAAATTTAGGATGGCCTAGTCCCAGATAGAGAATCATAGGCTTTATGGGTGTATATGTTATTAATCAAAATAATTAAACATACCTGAGAAAAGTGAGTATAAATTACGCTGCATTTTAATAATCAAATCTGAGAATAATTTCATACTGTTAAAATGTAGTTTAACTTTTTTTTACTAGTCTGGCGAAGTGATTTTGATGATGGTCTACAGTTTCATATCATGTAATTTTTTTTACTCAGAATTTGTACTAATTGCTATGTGATTGTCTTTTGTGGGAATTCCAGACAACAACTGCTGATTAACTATACAAGGTTGCGTTAAGTAGATTAAAGCATATTAGAGCATGTGCATGTTAACATGCAATATGTGTGAAGTGTAAACAATATCTGAATGCAATTAACTTGCTTTGATTTATTAATCTTGACTTAGTAACTTTGGATTACTTGCTGAAATGCTGCACATAAAGCTAGTTTAATGAATGCTTGTTTCTTCCTCTCTTGTCTGACACGTTGATAAATATTTGTAGAGCATAGCTTATATGTTATTTGAAAAATTTCTGGGTTCTGCTTGCAGTGAGGCTACTTGTTTTATTACTTGAAAATAATTTGCTTTCAAAATCCAGTAATACCAACACAGCATACTAAACTTTTCAGTTTCTTATACAGGTTGACTGATTTTTATTTTTATTTTTTAATACAATATATGTTAGTTTAAATACAAATAAGTGTTATACCATTGAGTAAGCTACAAGTATTAGAAATCCAGTATGTATTCTTAAATATATTTAAGAAGAAATAACCAATTGTTCATGACCCCATGTATTAATTGTTTTGAATTGGGTGAAACAATCTGTAACTAAATTTTCCATTTGTTTTGGTAGTTCACAGTTTCTCCAGATAGATGAAAAAGGCTCCGTTGATGTTAAAGAACCATTTCAGCTCTATAGGCTGGTTTTGATGGACTTCCATTAGAGGCTTGAAAGAAGCGATGCTGTAGTTGATATAGCAGTTAGGTGTTTATGGTACCTTAATCATCCGAACATGGAGGAGGGTCATCTCAAGTGATTTTTCATAATAAACTGCTGATTTGAACACAATGATATAATTTATGTGAAGAGCCAAGACAGTGCAGATCAGAAAATAAATGTAAAAAAAATCTTCCTGCAGTTTGAAGGGGAAAAAAGCCCCTATCTCTTTAGTGGCTTTATAAATTTCTATTTGTATATAAACTTATTGGGACAAAATACATAGTAGAAAAGCTTTAATCATCATGTGGTATTATTCTGGGATATCCTTTTCTTCATTCATTTAACTATTAGTCATACCCTCAGGTTTTCCCATTTGTGAGGGTTATTTTTTGCACAATTTTATTTAAGCTATCCAGTCCCAATGGATCAATTAATTCTGATTAATGCATATTAATATTTAATGGTATTTGGTTTCAGTAGCTTGTTTAAAAAGTTGCAGAGGGGTAAGATGAAGGCATAGCTGCATGGGATTTGGGATTTCTCTTATCTATAGGACATCTTGTACATGGATCAACACGACTCATTGAAGTAGGAATTCTCAATTTTATATAATAGTTACATATTAAAACATTTTACATTATAGCTTACATATAGTAAAGCAAAGTGTTTTCTAATGATATTCTCCTATATGTAGGCCTGCTTACCTTTTAATACTTTGCCAGTTAAGTCTCATGCTTGTGAAGGCTTTAAAAAAAAAACACACCAGAGAGAACACAAAGGAGGGCAGCAAAAAGCAGAGTGAACTCAATTTTCAGAGTGAGTAGAGGTGACTGGCTCATAGTCTATTAATATCATCAAGGTAGTAAGATAAATGAAGAGAGGGAATTGCTTAGTCTCAGGTGGTAGGAGAAAGAGCAATAGCTTAAGGCTAAGGAAGGAAAAGTTTGAACTAGATAATAAGAGGGGGAAGGAATGCTTTAAGCAGAGCAGTTGAGCAATGTTTTGGGAAATCGAAGGAAGAGTTTGAGGTACCTTCACCTGAGAGGTGTGAGATTTAGAGTTGTGGCTGAAACATTTTGGTAAGAAAAACATCACCTAAAATTCTAGAGTCGAGCTATGCAGGTGGTGCAGGGTGGATTGCCTCAGCTTTTTTTTTATTTTGCATTTGTGATATGATGTCAAAAATGAGAGGGGCCTTGACCAGCTTTTAAAATGTAGCCTATTTCTGCAACCAGTTTATAGAGCTAACCAGAGAATGAAGGGAATGTGTAGGGAGTGCAATAGGCCAGAACTGTAGTAAAGTTGCTTGTAATTTATACTATAAAGTATCTGAGGACATTTTTTGCTTTTTAAGTCAGTGCAGTTTCTCAGTATCGGATGAACTGTAAAACCTTGTGGCCTTTTTTTTTTTTTTTTTTTTGGGGGGTGCCGGACAGCTACATTGCTGGCCAAAAAGTTTTCTTTGTCCATGATGACATACCATAGCAGCATGGAGAGGCCAAAAATAAAAAAAAAAAATCCATTCCCATTCCAAGTCATTAATTTGTCTGACATTGGCAACTAGTGTATTGCAGTGATGATCATTTTATGATGCTGGAGAAAATGGCCTAAGACTGTGCTTTCAGCGTTTTAGAATGATGCTGTTGTGTTATGGGCAATAAGGTTTGCCATAAAAACTGTCTTTGGACAGCAGGGAAATCTGATGTCTTCAGAGAAAACTTCACATTGAATACTTTACAGTATAGCAATGTGTCAAAATGTATTTAAAATGTGGCTTGTTCTGAGTCAGTCTCACAGTTTATATGAACCACAATACCATTTCTGGCAATTCAGAAAGGATGGTTTCTAACAGTCACTAGTGAGAGTCAACGAAATGGAACAACCTCTTAAAAGTTTTGAAGTTTCTCTTCATGTTATTCTCCTGCTTGTAGCACATCTTTCCTTCTCAGACCTGGTTTATCTCTGCAAGATTTGCTCTATGCATCTTTCTCCTGGGATCTGGAATATATCTCTCTCTCTCCTGTGATTCAATTTCTTTCTTAGAGTTTTCAAAAAGTCCTCGTTGGGTAATTAGATGATTCTGGGACATTGCATTGTGCCAGTTTTAAAGATATATGGCTGTTACAGTCAGAGGGGACTGTTCTGATCATCTGACCTCTTGCATGAGATGGATACAGAATTTCACAGTCATTTTTATGCCTAGCTTCTGTCTGAACTTAAACATCATTTGTTGTCTGAGGTGACTATTTACTTATTTTTTACTGTATCTTTTACTGTTTAGGTATCAGAAAATTCTAGGTTTTAATATAACACCTTTTTGTTTAACAAATAACTCTATTTCCCATGGTGTAGAAAAAGATGGATTGGCTTGATCTTTCCCTGTACTTCTTGCTGATTTTTTTTTTTTTCTCTGTAACAAAAGCAGTTGCTTAAAGCAGTAGTCCATTGCAGGCTAGAGGAAGATTTAGTATACCAGTTAGAATAGCAATTGGCCTTTTTTTTTTTTTAGGTATTAAAATGTGTGGAATGAAATGGCCACTTGGTGGCAAAGTGGAATGGGAAATAAAATGTAATTCTGTTTTTTTAGAAATGCTTTTGTCTGGCATTTATGAGAGAGATGTGGTAAACTGTTGAGTTTATAAAGGCACGTCGACTTTTACTTGCAAATCTGTGTTTCTATTTGTCATTGTGTTGCTAACTTCCTATAGCGATAACGCTATTTGTAGTTCATTGAAGACAAGCCATACAGAATCAAACAGCTTTGCTTTCACCATGAAGTTATGTTAGTTGAGCTAGGGCAATATGGATGCCCCTTCGAGAATCTCTAGCAGATTTAGAGATGACACAACATGAAAGCTTCAATGGTAAGCTAAAGGGCTTGGGCATAATTCTTTACTTCACAGAATCACAGAATTTCTAGGTTGGAAGAGACCTCAAGATCATCGAGTCCAACCTCTGACCTAACACTAACAGTCCCCACTAAACCATATCCCTAAGCTCTACATCTAAATGTCTTTTGAAGACCTCCAGGGATGGTGACTCCACCACTTCCCTGGGCAGACCGTTCCAATGTCTAACAACCCTTTTGGTAAAGAAGTTCTTCCTAACATCCAACCTAAAACTCCCCTGGTGCAACTTTAGCCCATTCCCCCTCGTCCTGTCACCAGGCACGTGGGAGCTTCTGTGTTTCTCACTAATACAGGTTTTGGCATTGTCCTAATGAAAAAGGCACTTCCTTTGTATTTTAATAAGGCAAGATGGAATATATTAAAACCAAAAAATGGACAACAATAAAAGCCCAAAGTAAACATGCTAGCTAACTTCTCTATCTGTTGTTATTCAAAAATAGTCATTCAAATTATTATTTTTAATGTTTTAAAGATACATGGTTTATAGGGAGACAATGCCATTCGTCAAGCCAACCTGATGTATTTGGGCAGTGGGGTACAGCAAGCTTTCTCTGGATGAGCCTTTTCCTCAGGTGCCAGGATAGCACTAGAAGCATTTCAGTTTGCAAGGCACTCTGGAAGCTCCTCCTGCCACACCATCAGAATAAAATAAAACTGTGCTAAGCTTTTTCCTCAACCAGTATTCTATCAGCTCCTTTTACTTCATACCCCAAGGGATAAAGAGGCATGTTGGCTGCAGGCTCATGAGAGAAGAGAGTAACTGAGAGGCATCTCTTTTTGCAGCAGCACTTCAGCTACAGAAGTAATTCCTGACAACACCCAGCAAGGTCTCAGGTTCCCTGTGTTCAGCATTGTATAGACAACTGAATTTATTTCAGCCTCTGTTTCACATTGTCAAACATTGAAACTGCATTTATTACTGAGCTTCTCTTGCTACTAAATTCACTGAACAACACTGAATTAATTCCCCCCCTCCCTCTTCCAGCAGATCTACTTTAAGCTAATTTTAAGTCAATTGGAGCAGTGTTTGCTTACTGCCCTTCCTCTCCTATGCTCTTGCTGCATATTCTGATCTTATGGGTATGGATGGTGCTGAAGCTAATGAGTTTTTTCCTATTTAAAAGCCATGCCCTTTAAATTGGTTGTACAATGACAGACATTTGCCAAACATGGGGTATGAAGTGGTAATTCCTACTACTGGAAAACATAATGGATAAATAATGGTTAAACGTAGAATAGTGGTCCAGGATTTCTTTTGTGATTCTCTGTCCCAGCTCTCTGTGTGCATGCACACATTTTACATGGAATTAATAAAGTTGTGTTTTCAAAAGCTGTGTTTTGAAGGCTTACATGTTCCATTAACAGATAAATAAGGACTATAATTGTGATTCTCTTAAATTTATCAACTGCTTCTCATGAGTGTGCCGGAGTGATTTGCTTATCAGAAGTTTGCTCATGTAATTTAAGAAAAGGAGGGGAGGGCACAATCAGATCAGCTTCCTGTATAAACTCTCAGTTTTGAGGTATTTTTGGTTGTCAACCATGAGCTTTTCATGCTGTACATGCCAGATACCTCCTGTCATCCTTGCTCTTGCCGTGTTCAGGTGGAAATGGAAAGCCCTCACAGGAGCCTGTTACTGATTTATTGTGTCAAGTGGGTACCACAACTCAATACATTTTACACATTTTCTTTATTAATAGTTCAAAGCAGCAACTCCATAGATAGAGAATGGTTTAAATCTTCCTTCCCCGTCACCGCTGCCCCCCTCGCCGTGCGGGGCCGCGGCCGCCTCACAAAATGGCTCCCCGCGCGCTGCCCGGCGCTGAGGGGCGGCCCCGCGGAGCTCTCCATGGTGGCCGCGGGGCCGGGCCGCGCCTCCCCTCCCCTCCCCGGCCCCCCGGCCTCGGCCTGGCCCCCTCGCGGCCCGCTGGCGGTGGCGGCGGGGGCGCTCCGTGCCGGCGGGGGCCGCGGCCGCGCCGCCCCTCCCCGCGGCGGAGGCGCCGCCCCGGCGGGGATCGTGCGGTGGCGCGGGGGAGTTTGGCCACGCTCCCTGCCGGCCGCGCTGGCGGCGCGGGGAGTTTCGCCACGCTCCCGTAGTCCCCTGGCGGGGCGGCGGCGCGGTGCATGCCGGGCCCGAGGCGGACCGACTGTCCCCTGGCTGCGCGAGGAGCTGCGAGCCGCGCCTGCCGCCATGTTCCGCCGGGGCCTGTAGGCGCCCCCAGCCCCGCCGCAACGCCCCGCGCCCCTCTCCCCGCCGGCCCGGGGGCGGAGGAGGCGGACGAAGGCGCCGCCGCGCCCAGCAGCAGCCGCCAGCGGAGCCCGGCAGCGCCCAGCGATGTCCGCCAAGGAGGGGAGCAAGGTGCTGCTGCTGCCGCCGCACGCCACCAGCGAGCGAGCCGTCAAGGGTGAGGCACCCCCGGCACGGCACCGGGGGGTGGGGGGGGGGATGGGGGACACGGTGCGGGGCCTCGGCCGGGGGTGGCGGGGGAGGCGGCCGCTGTGCGGGGCTCGGAGCCGCGCCGGGGCCTGTGGGGGCCGCACAGCCCGCGGGTGGGCTCCGTGGGCCCGCAGCCGGCCCCCCGCAGCCCCGGGGCCTGGCCCGGTTGTGCCCGCAGGCGGTGACAGCGCGGGGGGCAGGCGGGGGGGAGCCGCTGCCTCCGCTGCTGCTGCTGCTGCTGCTGCTGCTGGGTGTCGGCCTGGCGCTGCCGGTGCTGAGGAGGAAACTCGCCGTGGTCTGTTTCTTCCCGGCCTCCCCGGTGTCAGGGTCTCACGGGGAGGCGTTAAAGCCGAACGCTGTGCCTCGCAGAAGTGAAACGTCTGAGAGCAGATACAGCCCTGTCACACCAAGATGGTCATGGGGCCGTAGAACATGATCCGTGCTCCAGAGCATGCCGTGTGTCATCATAGCATTTTGAGGGGAATATTCCTTTGCACCTGAAGTGCTCTGAGCATTTCTTGCTAGGTCTACGTCTCCAGCAAAGAGGGTACCATTGGTTGCACTTTAAAGAATTCCTGGTTTTTGTTTACTCAAATTGCAGATATGCTCCCAGAGCTCTGATGTCACCCTGTATTTACCCATGACAGTGTGGACATCGGTGTGAGGCAGCAGACCTGGGCAATCAGAAATTCATGGCTGTATACAAAGCGGCCTGTTTTTCAGATCAGAATTCCAAAGAACACACAATCTAACCGATTTCACGGGAGAGGAGATCTGTTCGTTTAACTTAATAGGGGTTCTTGAGAAACAAAGAGGATGTTTTTGTCTTTAGCAAGGCTTAATCAGGGCCTTGGAATCCCATAGTATGTTTTGGAAATCAGCGTGTTTTCCAGTAGGCTGGAAACCTTCACTTGCAATAAGTTGTTACTCATTTTGGATTGCTTAACTTGTTGATTTGTTTGAACAAATTGCGAGAGTAAAAGTAGAAAATGGTAGAACTAGCCTACTAGGAGCTTGTATTAATTTGTGCTGTTGGTGTGAGACTGTTACTTTCACATACAGTATGGTGTTTGGACTTGCTGAATGCTTGTACCTTTACAGCAATCCCTTGTAACAAATCTAAGTTTCTCAAACAATGCAGGAGAGCTACTGGTAAGTGATTAGCTACTTCAGAGTGCACTGGAATACCTGCTGATTTCCCAAACCTTAATAGTTCAGCTTATTAAATGCTACCTATGCATCTGGTTGTTAAAAATGGTAGTTAAGACCTGCTTCATTCTGACAGGATTACAGCCTGGGGTTACAGTATTTCTTTGGACCTGGGTGTGTGGGATACAGAACTCTTGTAATCAGGCTTGATATCGTCATCTGACATAATTACAGCCAGTTAAACGTTCACATAGCACCATTTTTCTGTTCTTTCTGGTGACCTGTCCTGTCTAGAGCTATCATGCTGAATCACTGGTTTCTGGAGAAAGCCTGGCCAGCTGTGCGAAGCTGTCTGTGTTCCTTGTAGGAAGGACAGGTTTTTCCACCACCCCCCATGAGATGCAATGCAGTTTGAAATATTTTTTTAGACAGCAACCCCAGGGGTGCAAGATTGCAGGTTATGTCAGCGCTAAGCGGGAGTATCTATGCAACAGAAATACATTTGTTGAAAGCATGTTAAAATGTGACATCTCTGTTCACAAATAGATGTGTTACCTCTCACATACCAAGATATGTTCGCCATGCTCCTACCTATGGTATGGTGAACAGATCACAGATGGGCTGGTATGCTTTTAAAACAGGTGGGCCCTCTGCTTTTGTCAAGACAACGCTCTATAGCAGGGGACCTAAAAGTATTAATGTCTTTTAATGGAAACATGTGGACTGGGTGGGTTGCTGAAAGTGTTAAAGATGAATTTAAATGGTTAAATAATGCCATTTTACTTCTTGAATGTTTATAAATCATTGTTGAAATAGGTGATTTTTTTTCATAAGTATCAAGTTATTTATTGATAGGTACTGAAGAATTTATTTACTGTAATAAGTTTTTGAGATTCTTTTAAGGGAATAATTTTTCATCAAGAAAATAGAAAGCACTATAGGACAAAAATATATAGAGGTGTTCTGATTTTTTTTCATGCTGCCAGTTCTGTTTTCTGACTCTAGTTGCTGAGGCCTTTCATTTATAATATCTTAGGTCCTTGAGAACAGCTGCAGAACTTGGAAGACAAATGCGGTAACGTTACCTGGTGTGTCTGCGCCATAGAGTATTGGTCATTGTTTCAACTTTCATGGATTAGGTCTTCAACTTTCAGGTATTAGGTCTTCTGGGGAGGAAACATGAATTCAGGATTTAATGCTCACTGGTGTTTGCATTGTTTTATCTCTTGCTTTTATTTTAGCTTTATTTTTCTTCCTCTGTATTACTGGGAAAGGGGAAGAAGTAAGAAACCATCGAAGACAAGAGGCTGTGAGAAATTAAATCCTTAATCATTAATAATACGTGTTGGCAGAAATGAGCTAGAGATGCTCATCCAAGAAAAAAAATGGTTAAATTACTGTATCATCAGTAACTAATCTCTTCTAATAAGGAAGGGTAATAATTAGGATATGCCCTTCCCCATTATATTTTGACCTGTATATTTAGGTATTCATCAGAAGTGCGTGTGTCTGGAAGAGCACCGGAAATGTTATCAGGTATAATGCTCAACATTGGGCATATAGATAATAATATGATAATAAACATAATAATTATATGATAATAAATATAATAATGGTTTTAAATATGCAGTGTATGCAGTCTAGCTGTGTTGGGCTGGCATGCCTTCCACATACGAGTTGTATCATCACAGATCATTGGCTGCTTTTATTAAACGTATATAAAAAGCTCAAGCTGTCTCTGTTCATTTCTCAGTTAAAATGTAATTCGTACTTGAATTTTTTCTTACCAACTGATGGGTAGCTATAGAATTAAAATGTGTAAAGTCAGTTGGTGGCATTTGGTTCCCAAAAAATGTCTAGTGGCAAGGCTTTTGTTGCTGCCTTTAACAGAGATGAGGAAAGGTACATGTCTTCTGGATTCAGTGTTTTCTAAGGTGCCCTCTTCATCCTTGAAGAATGATGCTTAGCATTTCGTTGCCTTGTGGAAGTTAGCACTTTCCTCTATTATGTTCTGTCAAAATCACAGAAAAACCACCTTTTTAAACTGCCACTGATATTTAACTGCCGTATCTGGTTCTTTTCTTTTTTTTATGTTTTGTGATGATCCTGAAAATGGCAGGGGTGAGCCTTCTCTGGCGTTCCTTTGCATGAAAAGCACCTGGGCTTGTGTGACACACCTGTGAGTAGCTATGCGGCAACGTGGTGTTTGGAACACTGCTCTTTGTCTGCTAGAAATGTCTCACCAGGATTTGGGACACAATCTGGAGTGCCTTGTTGCTGAGCTTGTGGAGGTTTTTTGCTAAATTTGAAGATGGTGTCTGTTCTTCTGGAGACGGGAGGCTTCAGTGTTCCTTTGTTTTGGATAAAAGTCATGATGCAGTGTGGTTGGCAAACAGTCGTCGTAGTAACAAAATGATAACTTATTGAAGCAACTATTCAACGAACCCCTAAGAAAAGTAACCCATGATTTAGCCCTGAGCAGGATCATTAAGATAATTAAGATACCAATAGCTACTTTTTTTCCTGCTACATGGATGTCATTGTTAAAATAAATCACTGTAGTATTGAACTTCAAAATATGGAGTCTGAGTTAAAGAAAAAGAACCGGTAAAAGGATAAAGGTTTACAGACAACATGAAGACTGTTTAAAAAATATAGTAAAGGCACTTAGAGTGCCTTTATGCTGCTGGTTAGCAGTGATTCTGAAATAATCCAGGAAAGCAGGAGAGTAGAGAGAACATTAAGAAGTCATGCTTTGAAAAAACATCACAGTTTTTGGTCTGGGAGAGGAAATGGAATGGAACTGAATTTTGACAAGTTAGTGTTTGATTGGCCTTATACTTTCTTTTACATTTCCTGAGAGGGTAATTAGAGTGAATGAATCTTAAACAACAGCAACAAACTCAAACAAGCAAACAAACAAGAACAACATGTAAGCCTTAGTGTCAGTAGGGCCAGCTGGTGCTTGAGGTTTGGGACGGGAAGGCCGGAGCAGAAATCTGGCAGCTACTTTTGTCTGTGTTTGTTATGTAAAGACCTAACAACTCTTTCAGACAAGTCAATTTTTTTTTTTTTTTGCTGAATGGGACTGAAGAATTCTCACTGAAATGTAAGTGGTTTCAGAACATATCAACAATATGAGTGTTTAAAAAAAAAAAAAAAAAAGCCCAAGACCAGAAGATATTTTTCTAGTGGCACTAATGGAGTTCTTTGGGGTTTTTGAGTGCAAAATTGCTCATCTATTTTCCATAGCCTGTGGCATAACTCATCTTCTGAGTCTGAGAAATGGAGCACAGCAGCATTTTTAAAAAGCTCCAGATTGCGCTGAAGAGCTGTAGATCAGTAAGTTTAATTTAAGCAGACTCATAGCACTTGTGAAAGAGTAGACTAATTCAGTCCCTGGCGGAATATAGTATTAAAGAAGAGAAGGGATGGTTTTCATAGAAGGAAATCAAGAGAAATTGTTAGATTTTTTTTGCAGTAGCCAGTAGTCTGATTGATCCAGGCAAAACTGTTCATTGGGTACCCTCATCAGAGTCTTTAAAGTAAGCAAAAGAGGAAATGTCCTCTTTTGGATCAGAATTAATTGGGAAAGATAATAGGTAATAAACTTCCACGCTTGAGGGAGATTAACGTTTGTCTTCAGAAAACAGAGCAAATAGCAAAATAACACTTACTTGGGCTAGTTAACTTCCAGAGGTGTTTCAGAACGTTTTTGTTAGACCGAGTGACTAGGCAGCGAAGTTTAAGAGGCACTGTTGTGATAAACGCCAAGGAGCAGACACTACGAGGGAAAGAGCAGCCCTCGTTTTGGTGAGTGGGGAACTCAGGAAATAAATGGTAGGGTCCATATGGATAGTATTCAGAAAATACTAGCTTGGTGGCAGTTGAACAGGCTGATGGGAATTTAGAGTTTACTGGAAGATCATAGAATCAAAGAATGGTTTGGGTTGGAAGGGGCCTGAGAGCCCACCTAACTCCAACCCCCTGCCATGGGCAGGGACACCTCCCTCCAGACCAGGCTGGTGTCCCTGCCTATGGCAGGGGGGTTGGAATTAGATCAGTTTAGAGAAAGCACCATCATCAACTACATACATCTTGAGTTATATGTGCATCTTCAACAGTAGCGTGTAATTTTTGGTCCCCCTTCCTGCTTTTCTGCTTTTTCTAGAGGATATGTTCAGCAGAACAGAGTGTCTTTTATGCAGGGTGGAACTAAAAATTACAAATCTGAGACTTGGAAAAAGGGTAGATGAGTAGGGGGTGGTGTTGGATATTGCTTACATTGTGAGTGGTATTTAATGGAAAAGATTAATAGGTAACAACTGCTATTTTTGTCTCCCTGTGAAAAGGAGAAAAGCGGTACGTTTTTTCTGAAGTGAGTATAAAAGAAAGGTGAAACACTTTTTCATATAATGTACAGCTAAAATTCTGGAATTCATAGCAATTATATTCATTGAATGTGAAAAGTATAAATGTATCTATTGAGGGTCTGAGCAAAATACTGAAAAACAGTCCTACTTAGTGGTCATAAATATGATGACGCTTACCTCTAGAGGAAATCCTTAAACCACCCTGCTTGGAGAATGGAGTATGGTGAGGAAAAGCACTATGAATCCATCAGTGCCAGAATGACATTTAAGCACTAAATGGCCTTCAAGCATAGCACCCTATGGTCATTTTTATGGATTATCCTCCCATTAATGATACTCAGGCAAATAATATTTTTACTGAGATAAATTTTCAAGAGTATTAACCAAATTAATGGGAAAATTACACAGCATAGAAGGTATTATTATTAGGGCATATCAATTGTTTCATCTGAGACTTAAAATTTTATGGAACTTCTAAGGCTGCAAGTACATGCTATGTAGAAATAAAATAAATAGTGCCTGCGGTGCTTTTGTAAGGTTTCAAGGTTTACAGGGTCATTTTTCTTTGCTTTAAGAATTCTTGACATTGTAGCAAGAGACATGCCTTTAAAGAAACTTGAGTAAAGGGATAATTTTTGTGGCATTTAGGAATAATACCGTAATTCACGAGGAACTGACGTTGCTGAATCTGTGCTTTGTTGTTTGGGATGAATAGGGAAACTTGTATCTTTTGACGACTATTGATTTGAGCTTTCTGGTTCAAGTAGTAGATGGCTGCCCTGTGTTTGTGTTTAACTAATGTTTTCAAGGTTGCAGGTCCATAGACCATCTGGGATGTCTTCATGCCATTTCTTTTCAAATCTGTCCTGCCGAGTGCAAGAGGACAATTGGATCTATTCTGTCCTCATAGGAGTCATGGGTACTGCACTTCTTTGTTCGTTATAGATGTTGGCACAGAGGGGTGAAAGCTCCAGGGACAGGCTGGAAGATCATCTGGGAGTTAGGCTTTGTGCTTCTTCTGAATGTCAGTATGTAAATAGCCATGCTTTTATACAAACCAACACACGCACCTCTGCCACCCTTCCCTTCCCAGCCCCTCACGAAAGCCCACAGAACACAACCAAAGAACAGAAGGAAAAACAGGCTGTGGTGGTAATAAAACAGTTGGCAAAGTGAACGTTCCTGGCCCATCTTTACAGGACACCATAGTTGTGCCACTATGACGCATAGCATCCCTCTCCACAATCTGATACTTCACGTATACCTGCCACCAAGGCGTCGAGTTGTGTCCTTGCATTACGTTGGAAAGGCTTACACAAACACCGTGTCTGTGTTAGTAACCCTGGTAATGGGAACTGTGGCTTGATCTGTGAAACTAAAAACACTCTTAGAAAAATGAAAACTGGGCTGTTGGGCATGCTTTTACAGCCAAAGCTAGGTTTATGGAACATGTCATGGGGTCCTGATTATAGAGGAAAAATGGCTGGTTTTCTTTCAATGACAGAGAAAATAGTTCAGTTTTAAGGCCCAAGGAGCAGAAAATACTTTGGTTGTGGAAGCAGAGTACCTCGTACGGTTGGTCCCTGATGCTTTTTCCTACCATTTGTCTAGTGGCTTTGATCTCATCTTGTTTCATGAGCCTGTTCCAACAGAGTGCCTCTGATACAAGCCAGATTTAACCACCGTTATTAAAATGGGCATATGTATCAGTGTGCTTTAAATTTACAGTATCTACACGTTAGATTTTATTAGCAGCTACTGTTGTACTGTAGCAGTTACTAGGCAATGTGAGATCTGCTTTGGGTCTCGAAGTAGCGTGTTTGTGTTAGGTGCCATACTGCACCTCTCCACAGGGATTAGTATGTTGGGTGAAGTGCTATGCTAATGTAGCTTTGCTGCTTTTGAACCTCTTTACAATGTACTGCAAATATATCCATTCAGCTTGATGCTAACTCTTGAATCTATGTAACATGCTTTTTTGTAAGATAAAAACGTACCAGATGTTTCTAGAAAGTCTGCCTGTAGAATCAGGTTTAGAGAATTGTTTTTTTGCTTTTGATATCTCTGTTCTAAGTAGTACTGCAGTGTAAAGCAAGATCAGTTGTTTTCCTCTTTGCAAATACACGTGAATAGTAATAAAATAATCACAACCTTTTTGCTAACAAAAAAAGAAAAATTACCCACTTTTTTTTCTCCAGGTTTAGTGTTTAAGATTTTGAATCAATATACTTAAAATTACATCATCAATACATATTTTAAAAGCAAAATTGACTAATTTTGGCTAGTAAACAACAGTTTGTTTTAGAAAGTCCGGACTGTTGTTGTGAACCATGACATCACTGTTTTGACAAAGATCTCTACTTTTACTAATAGGACATAGTCTGTTATTTTGTACCACAGTGTGTACTGCTTTAGGGTTTCATCTCGAAATGCGTATCCATTGCTTAGCTTTGCAGGGAGTGGTAGAAGGGAATCCTTTAATGACCAGCACCATGTTATTTCCTTCGGGTAATTCCTCTTAATTACCATTCCGTTACAGTCCCAAGAGCACAGGTTATGAACAAAGACTTTGTAACATGGATTATATTTCTGTCTTGGAATACATCATGCTGCAATTCTTTTACCTTAGGCTATAACATTCTATTACTACTTCATCAAAGGTTTAATTAAACCCATTAGTTTGCAGAAATTGTCTAAATGCTTCAAAATTATCATACTTAACCTATTAAAATGTTATTTGTAATATTTTTTCAAAGGTGTGAGCTCTAATATATTAGCTATGTTAACTATTATTGAGACAAAAATTAAGTATGGATCTGAAAGAAATGTTTTTTATAGTAAGTCTTGCTGTTTTATTCCAGTTGGGTGGTGCAGATTAAACCTTTATTCTAAAAAATATCCTTCTTGAGCAATAGGAAATATATTTATATATATGTATATTGCAGAAAAGGATTCTTTTAAATTCGGAGGAACTGATTTTAAGACCGTTTTTTTCATGAGGCAAATAGAGCTTTATAGATGCCTAACTACTTCCGACAGTAACACGATTTGGGGGCATTAAGGATTACCGCTGGATATGCAGTTTTCATTTGAAATATAATTTCTGTAAATATATTAATTGAAATAATTTGATACAGTTTTTCCCAGACACTAGACAGAAACTTCTGCTTTCAGTGTCACAGAAAATGCAGCTTGCTAGTTGAACTCAACTACCAGTAGTTGTTAAAACAGAATTGTTTTTTGTGAGGATCTGATCTGAAAAATATTACGTGGACAGTAGAACTTTGTTAAGAGAAGAAAATTTCTCCTGCCTTGTGCTTAGAGCCCTTGCAGTATTTCACACCTGTCACAGGGATGACATTTCAGCACCATCTTCCTGAGTGCTGTGGCCGCTGGTAGGCCACAAATCCGAGCATTTTGCACAGGGGCAGAGAAGATCAGCTGGCCACAGGTGGTTCTCCCCCACACCCTGCTTCTACCAGAAGAGTCACCCAAAAGCGAGAAGGGTTGTCTTTCACTGAAGTAGGTCGTTATCCAGGAATGATGCTGGGACTAATGAAGCACAATTTCTGCAAAACTGAGTCTTTGTGTTGATCGGCTTTGGTCCTGGGAAGATACAATCTCTAATGCTTTTGTGACATTTAGGGCAGGAGAAGCCTACCTCATGAGTTGTCAGATATCTCATAAAAGGGTGAGCTCAACTTTGCGTTGCTGAAGGCACTCGTGGTCCCATCTCCTCAAAGGACCCGCCTGCTTTTATAAGCTTCCATGAACTTGACACCTGCCAACAGACGCCACGGCCCTGTTTTAGTAACTGGCTTTCTCACCTAGCGGCTCGTGTTGTGCGTGCTCGTTGGCACACATTCACAGCGCGTACGGTCGGGTACTCGCACCAGCTACGTTCAGGATGGACCTAGATTGAGAAGCACAAGTTCTCCGTCAGTCTTACGTGACTGGTTACCGGTGCCTCGTGTGACCTTTGTCGAGCTCAGCTCTCCAGGCTCTGCTCCTCCCTTTCTCCATCTGAACTTCAGAAAGCGTCGCTTCCTAGTTCTGGACAGTACTGTACAGTAATGGGCTCGTGCCAGTACCCCAGCGCTGGTGCCGGAATCCAGTCATGGAAACCATATCTGGCAAAACAAGAAAAGAAACAGACCTACTTCATTAGATAATACTTGATCTGCAGTTTACGTGGAGCAGATTTTGTGGCACAAATAGCATGTTATAGCACATGATTGTGGTACAAATAGCATGTTTAGAAAAAGGGGGGGAGTGTCTAAAAATAAATTGTGTTCAGATTAATATAAATTTCCAAACAGTAAAAAATAACATTAAGAGAATATAAAGATTGCAAAGTCAAGCTCAAAAAACAGTGGATGCTAGCATAGAGGTTGTATGGTCATAATTAAATGATGCTTCTAAAAGTGAATTACATTCCTGTCCTGCTGGAATGAGGGATTTCTCTTTTCAGAGACGGATTTCTGTTTGTAAATACTTGTTGTACATGGAACAGAAGTGGTTGTCTTCTGATTTCTTAAATACATTAAGCTTGTTAGCATTTGGGCTACATGGAATTTTAACACTTCCAAATGAAACCTGACTGATTACTAGAGAAGGCTGGAAGGAAAGGCATGCCGTTTACTTTTCTTAGTAAAATGTTTTATGTCCAAAAACAAAGTGCCAAACTTGTTCTACACTGTGTAATGTCAAGGCAAGTTTTTCAGCTTCTTCGGCTTATGAACCTCTTTATAAGAGGAAAAATAGACAATTATGCAGTTTATTTTCTAATATAATTTAGTTTCAGTGAGTATATGTATGTGATATATGCATCAGTTGTTTTATTGATGGATTTTTATTACAACAGAAAGGTAGCAATATGTTGCTAGTGATCTAGAAGTCAATTTAAATGAAGTCAGTGAATGCCTTAGTATTTAAGAATTGAATCTGGGGTGTAAAGTTTTACTTAAAAACTTAACTTTTACTAAAGTTTTACCCCCCAATTGTCTCCGACATTGTGTCTAGTATATGGACAGCCTCAACTCAGTTTAAATTCTTAGAGACAGTGCAACAGGAAAATAAAGAAAACAAGCTCAAAGAAGGATTTTCTATCCATAATGGTTATGCTGTAGGCACCCCAAATTACAGATTTTTCTGGTAGTATGAACTTGTTCTGTTGCTTAATCAGTGGTTTGACAGACCTTCAGGCTGTCAGAGTCCATCCTGCAGCCTTTTTGCCATTTGGGGGCTGAGGGAGTTGTTTTGCCTTCACCTTCTCCATTAATGCTGTCATACACCTCTGTTAGAGCCCCCCCCCCCCCCCTTAGTTTTCATGATTTTAGGCTGAAGAATTGTAGCTTACCTTATTCCTATAGCAGAAACCATTCTAACTTCTTGTTTTTCTTTGTTCTTTGAATATCTTTTAAATTATTCTTTCCCTTTTATAAGATGGGTGAGCCAGAAATACCTACTGGGCTTATCAGTGGCATAGTTGTATCTTTTGTTTTTGATTCCTTTGCTAATAACTGTTTGTTCTGTTGTTTGTTTGTTTGTTTTTTGACTTGTCAGTATAGAGTATTTTCATAGAACAATAGGAAGGACCTTGCTTTTGAATAGTAAGCTTATAATCTGTGATTTTTATGTGTAAGGGTATATTTGACTTCTTTCATTAATTCTCAATCATTCATATGTAATGTTTTTTTTCTTCGAGCCATTCAGTAGCATGATTTCTTCTGTAGGTCATCCTAACCTGCCCTATGCTTCATTGTCCAGACTATTTGTTGCCATCTGAAACCTGCAATCCTCCTCGAGTTACCTTTTTTTTTTTTTTTTTTCTCAGTGTAATTTACAAATATGTTAAATAGCACAAATCCTAGTGGGGCTAGGTAGTGAGCTTCCTTTCCATGTGCTGGCTATTACCTCCCTTTGATTACAGTCCTTTAAACAGCATTGTGTCCTTTTGTTGCTAGCTTTGCAGTTTTTCTTGTTTGTTAATTTGATTATTGAAGAGTCTTTGATGATGGACATATTTTAAAATGACTTTTGCAAGTCTGAGTGGATATTAAATGGATCTTATCCCCAATACTTGTTGAGACCTTCAGAGAAGGCCAGTGTATTTGGGAGAGATCATGTCTCTTTGAAAGGCAGTTTTGACTCTTCCAAATGTTATATATACTACTGTGCCGTCCAGCACAGTATATTTTATAGCTTCTATGAACTTGCATGTTATAGAGGTTAATTCTGTTAATACATACACAGATAATGCTATTCCGTCCAGCTTTTAATGATGTCATTGAGTTGATTGATTGAAAGACAAATTTGCTACTTTGCATAGCAGCTGTTCCATGATAGATCCAGTTCTGTTCCCTCTAGTTGGAGTATATATTTAGAATTGCATTGATATGACTAGTGTTTCTTCTTCTTAAATTTTAGCTGTCCCTTTTCCACCAACGCATCGCCTGACATCTGAAGAAGTTTTTGACACAGATGGAAAACCCAGGGTTGACATTTTGAAGAACCACTTGATAAAGGAAGGTCGAGTTGATGAAGAAATTGCACTTAGAATCATCAATGAGGGTGCTGCAATATTACGGAGGGAAAAAACTATGATAGAAGTTGAAGCTCCAATCACAGGTAATATTTCTAGATGATTTCGCTCATAATTAAATTAAAAAAACGGTCAGATTTTTTCACCAGTAAAATTTCTCTTAAAAATTGTTAGAATAAAAATTCTTTATAATCTTTTTGAATAATCTTCCACGATTTCATTTGCTTAGCAGTACTCATATGGTCTGAAAAAATATACTGCACATTATTGTGCAAAATGAAGGCATTAAACCTGTTAGGAAAAAATAGTGTAATCAGTATTATAATGACAAAAGAGAAAGTAGTTACATGCTGGTAAATTATGGATTTCTAATTCCTGTAATAGTGTAAATGGGAATAAGGACATCTCTGTGGAATAGAAAAGTGAGATCAGAATTATTATGAAATCTAAATACTTGAAGAGAAGCTAATTGCTGTTGTTTGAAGCAAATACTGTGACCTGGATTTCTGACTAAAAAACACACCTTGTAGTTGCCCTCTAGGTGAGAGTGACAACTGTTTGTAAAAGAGTTCTTCTGAGGGTAGTAGTTCTGGAAAGTATTGTAAGATTGTTTTGGCATCTTTAACACAACAGGACTAGACCCATTGTGATACAAAACTGCCTTTTGAGGTTTTGGGGGCTATTTTCCTAGTTGGACTAGTTCTGTTTCTGTTTGACCTGGATAATTACAGAATCACAGAAAGATGGTATTACTACTTTTATTTATAAATAATCCATACTTGTAGAAAATATTTTATATGACATAAATGTCAATTAAAATAATGCATGTAGATTTGATTTTTGTGTTCAAGTTGGCCAGTCTTTAGTTTGAATGTTATATCTTTGAAATGGACCTTTGTAAAATAAGTGTATCAAAAGCTTATTTTAGGGTATCAGCTTGTGTTAATTTGTTAGCATCAGGTAAATGAAAACATTTAAATAATAAGTCACTATTACTGACATTTTAAAGAAAATTAAACTGTTGAAATGGTAGAAATAACTAAATGAATGAACTGAGTCTCTTGATGCTCCAGATCATGCTCAAAAGTACAGTATTTTCCGTATGTTTAGAATTCTTATATTTCAGTTCATTCAGGTAGTTATCCTGAGTTACTGATGTATTGGAAGCTGAAAAAGGGGGAAAGTTCTTGCAGTGTTAGAGTAGAAATCTTAAGAAAAGTCACACACAAGAGGATATATTGTATTTGGTCTACTGTTTTATAGGTCACTGTGACAATTGGTTTGCTCCAAGGGAATAACAACCTTTCAAGTGTGCCATATCTGATATTTCTTTTCAAAATTAGAAGTATTTTTTCCCCCCAAATTTACTAATAAACACTGAGAAGTCAAAAGAGGCTGTTGGTAAGCTGATCAGTGACATTTTGCATCAACAGAAGGCATAGGCTCTTGAATGTCTGTTAATTGTTATCAGCAATACCTTCATGCAGAAACAAGAAAGTAGCTCCTGACTTCCATTGCACTGGAAATTCCTGTGGGAATGAGGAGTTAGGAGCACTTCTCTTCTATGTGATTATTTTCCTGATTGTGAGATGACCTGGCTTTGCTGCATGCTCTTCAAAGTCTTCCCATCTGCTATCTTTGGCACTTCTGCCTTAGGTTGCTGACCACTGATCTTGTCCTGTCTCATATTCTAAAAACACAAGAAAAGTCCACTGTTGAAATAGTGAACATGGTTATTTGAAGGAGAAAAGTAACTGAGCAAAGAGAAGATATGATGATATTAAAAGGTATGTTAGTCTGACTCAGAAACAAAGGCATATTCTCCCTGCTTTTTTCAGTCCCACGTGGACACAGCAAATTGTTGCAAAGCAGAGTCATAATACCTTTTTCAAATTCATACCAAGGCACATTCCTGAAGATAGATAAGGGGTTGGGGAGGACAGTAAAGAGCTGTTGACTGACAGCTTTCAAGACTTTGATGCTCAGTGCATTAACTGCTTTTGAGGAATATTCTGCAGTCAGCCAGATGCAAATCTGGTTATTATCTGTGTGGTCATAGGTAGTGAGAACAGTGTCTGAATGAAAAGCAGACGGTGAAGCTTCAAATCTTTGGTTATTCCTGTTTTATATATCTTTTTTCTCTTTATTAGAAGTACTTTGTAGCTGTTAACTATAACTTAGTAGCTTTTCTGTTAGATTTTTTTTTTTTAATTAATTTGAACAAAATTTTTGCTTGCAGTGTGTGGTGATATTCATGGCCAGTTCTTTGATCTAATGAAGCTGTTTGAAGTGGGAGGATCACCTGCTAACACAAGATACCTCTTCCTCGGTGACTATGTAGACAGAGGTTATTTTAGTATAGAGGTAACTGAATATATTAATCTGTTTTGTCCTAAATTTTTCTATAAGCACACCTTCATGGAGATTTTCAAATGAAATTTTAGGTCTGCTTTAACATGCGAATGTGTTCTTCTTTGCTGTGCTTTGTCCTAATACCAAGGCCTGCTTACAGGAGGATATTGACCAGCAGTTTGGACTGTCATCAGACTTACTCATTTTTCGTCCTATTTCTTTAGCTAGTTTTTTTTGTTTGTTTGTTTTGTGTTTTATTGTTGTTGCTGTGTTGTTGTTTTTTTTTTTTAAAGTTGAATTCTATAGCATTATTATACATAATTTTGTTTCTTTAGTAATATGCAGTAAGGTACATTTGTAAGTTTGGAGAAAGGTGAGTTATGACTGGGAGGTCTTTCTCTTTTATTAAAAATGTTTATCTGTACAAAGAAGACTCCTTTCACTTACATAATCAAATGTTATTTAATAATTATTAATATTTTTCTTTACTAAAATTCTGAGGGCCATTACAGATACTCCCGAAGGATGACATGTATCTGCCATTAAGATATGTTATATTATGGAGATATTCATGTATTCATACCAATTAGTTTCATAGCTATGATTTTTAGACTTTTCTGGAGCTAGCATGGAAATTTCCTTAGCTTGGGATCTTGTCAAAGATACCAGATCTATTAGAGTGGCTTAGCATTTGAAATAGTATTTTGCAAAGCATGGTGTATGAGACTTTATATTAAAATGGTACTGTTCTAATAATGCGTGTGTGTGTGTATACTATGAAGGACATGCACAGTATGTTTTGGGATTCTTAGGGATAGTAGACAGAAGATAGAGCAAGAATGATAGCCTCAGAATGTCATTTGTAAGGAAAAATTACAGCAGACATTCCCTATTTCATTTGATCCTCATGGCTTGTTCTTGATGATGACAAATAATGTAATTGTCCTTGAAAAGACATTTGCATAGCAGCAATGAACTATTGCAACAATGCAACAACTTTTCAGTCATTATAGTTAGGAAAAACTTTTGAGCGATGAACGTGCTTGAATATTTCAATAAGAACAGTCTCACTTTTTTTTTTCCTTCATGTGTTCATAATTTAATTTTTAATATAATATTTGGGATGCTAAATACACTTACAGAATACATAAAGATATGCTAAATATACTCTTGAAAACCCCTCCAAGGTTCTTAAAATGCTTGTCTCTCTTCGTTGGGATAATCTGTGTCTCTTTCCCAAAGTGACTATTGGAACATCAGTAAAGTACATGGCAGATTATCTGCATGAAGTTGAAATGCTGTAAGTACATGGAGGTTTGCATGTGCTTTGCGAACCTGTTGAGAAATTAAAAAATAGTATTCTAAAATCTTAAGGTCAGACTTTTGCCTCCAACTTTTTGCTTAAATAAAATAAGAAAAAACAAATCGTAGGTAACTTTTTGCTTGTTCATCTTTAACATTTATGAAATGTGAGTTAACCTCCAGGTTAAGTCTGAGACTGTTCACATATGGTCACTTCAGATTCTCTTTTAGTCCTTGGAAATGTAATACACTTTTGGTAAAATATTTTATTTTTCACAGAACAGAGAGGGTGAAACCTTCTTAAAATGTACAAAAACTGAAATTTGATTTTTTCACTAATAAATTCTTTAATCAGTCTGTTCTGAAACGACTTTAATTGCATTGATATTTTAGTAGTAAATAATTCCCAGTTAAACAAATGCCTTAACTCCTAATGGGAAGGATCACTTCGTGTTTCCATGGTTCTATAAGACGAATTGCTGGGACCACTATGAAGGTCTTCACATAAGTGTATGCAAGTTCTTTTTTTTTTTTCTGCACTGAAAGTAATGGATGATAAAGAACTCTGACATTAGTCTGTATGTAATAATAAAAGAGAAATACGTTGGTACAGGAACAGTTCAAAAATGGTCTTTGTTTACTTAGTAGGTATCATGCTTGAGAATATGGTAAATTTCAGCAATTTAATTAAATGTAGTATTTGTTTATTGAAAGGAAGGAACTGCTTTTCCACTCTTGTGTTACAAGTCTTTAAGGTTGCCAATATTTATAGTTTTTTCATACAGACTGACTCAAAACAGTTCACAATTGTGAAATTTGCCAAATTAGTTCACATATTCATCTGATGATAAGCAGTCATTTTATCACAAACCGATTATGCTTGCTGCTGGGAAATGGTTTTAAAGAGTCTGGGAATTTGCAAGACATCAAGATTTTGCAGTTACAAACACATTGGGGGAAAAATGGGTATGATTAGCAAAATAATTAATTTGCATATTTTTACTAAGATAAAAAATCAGTAATAGTTAATCTAAACTTCTCAATAGAAGTCATTGGTGTATTTGTATATATGTATGTATTGTTTTTAAAGTGTTCCTTTGTTTTCTTTCTTCCTTCATGTACTCATTGTACTACGCAAAAAAAGTTTGAAGAATGATACCTTCAGGGTTCTTGTATTGGTTGACAATATGGTAGTAATAACTTGTAGGTGACTTCAACGTGGTCCAGAACTACTGGGATTTTAATTTTTCTGTGCTCAGTTAAAAATACAAGTATCAAATTTGAAGATAAGAAATACATTTTGGGTGTTTAGGAATGACAGCGAAAACAAGCTCTAAACTTCAAAAATTGTGCGTGTTTCACAACACTGTTTGCTACTAATGTTGCAATGATAACAATACATGGAAACTTACATACTCCTTTGAATTTGGTGCTTGATCAGTGAATGAACAAGCAGCTTTCCAAGTTCTGGGAGGGTGGGGAGATCAACTCTGTCCATTCCTAGTTAAAAACACCCTAGCATGATGTTTTTTGTTCGTTTGTTTTCCTGTCTTTAGTAATAACTGTTTGCACTCCTTCTTACGCCAGTCTTTAGAATTATATTTTTGAAATCAGATTTTATGCACAAACACATACATTATCTAGATGAAGGAGTGTTTGGTAGTATAATTCTGTTGAATTTGACTTATTATTGATTGTCCAGTAAATACAAATATTTCTTCAGCATTCTGTGCATTGGTTCTTAGGAAAAGTAATAATTTTTGCAACTTGGGTCCAAAACCAGTGTGTTGATTCAGGGATGTAATGTTGTATTTCAGAATGGCACATTAAGGTGTACTTACATTTGAAGCTGTTAACATTCTTACTCAAAGTTCTGAGTAATAATAATTTTTAAAGTGTAATTTACTGTGTATCTTTGTTTTTCAACAGTGTGTGCTGTACTTATGGGTCCTGAAAATTCTCTATCCAAGCACATTATTTCTTTTGAGAGGCAACCATGAGTGCAGACACCTTACGGAGTATTTTACCTTTAAACAGGAATGTAAGTACTGTCTAAGAATGTACAATTAGCTTACTTCAAAGCTACTGATCTCTGGTCTCTCATTTTGCTTGAGAGGTGTTTGTTAGTTTAATCAAATTTTTGCAAACAAGTGGAATTACGTGAACTTTTACAAACCACTGACTTATGTAGAATTGCTTGATGGTAAGTAAGGCATTGGAGTGCAAGCATGAGAAGACTTGTATTTGTAATGATACATTATTGAGTACATTTTGATGCAACTTGTTTTTAAAATCCTTGAGAGAAGTAGGTTATTTTTTTTATCTTGGCTATAACCAGGAGCACAAAGTAAGTTGCTGTCCAGTATTGTGGAGCCAGCAAGAAAAATAACCCTGCTGCTGAATATTTTTTTCCATTTGGGAATTGACTTTAACTGTTCTTCTAAAATAACTCTTTTGGTGATGCAAGTTGCATCTTAAAATGCAACTTTAAAATATTTGTTTGTTTTAATATGTTTTAAGTGTTCATTTTGTGAGGTTGGCTCTTATATTTATCATCTACTAGATTACTTTTTCCATGGAACATGGAGATGAACATGGAATTCTTAACATTTTACATTTTCTTTCCTGCAGGTAAAATAAAGTACTCAGAAAGAGTCTATGATGCTTGTATGGAAGCTTTTGATTGTCTTCCCCTTGCTGCTCTTCTAAATCAACAGTTTCTTTGTGTTCATGGTGGACTCTCACCAGAAATTAATACACTAGATGACATTAGGAGAGTGAGTATTTTGTGCACTTGAAAATAAGTGGAAATACAGATATTTATGATGATATACAATTCATGTATGTGAAGTTGTCAATGTATTGGTTTCTGTTCTTGTCTGTTTTGACAGTGTAAATCGGGATCTGAAATTGAGACCAAAAGTTTTTAAGTATGATCCTGCTAAGCCTATCTAGCACATATTTCATTACTTGATCTCAGTTGGGACAGCTTAAACTGTTACAAAACACACACAAAAACCCTCAAAAATTCCACAGTCTCTTGAGATTTGTAGTGCATGTAAAGAGCTTCATATCCAATCTAAATAGTGTTTTTATTTCTTTCTAGATGAAAACTAGAGTTCTCATGGCTTTTAGAACTAAACTTGTAGAAGTTGTAGTCTTGAAATTGTTTGGTATATCAAACATCATATTTCATTTATGTTTCTTTGAAAAGTTTTTTTTTGCTTTTACTCTTTTGAACAAAAGGATTTTTCTCTTTTTTTGAAAGAGTATGAAATTGCAATATTTAGTAGAAAGTCAGATTGCTATTTAAAATGGTAAATTTGGCAGGCAATTAATTAACAGTTGTCGAATATTTTACATTGTAGTAAATGTGCTGAGTATATCACATAAATAATAATAATATATCACAAATAATAAGAATGAGAACAAGTTTTTAAAAATGAACAATGAAAACACTGAATAGTTTAATAGTAATTTAAAGGGAAGAAAGTTAGTGATGAAATAAGGTACCCATTTCTAATAAATTGGTTTCAGCTTGCATGGAGTGCTAAAGTCAAATGAAGATTGTATTGGATGCAAATTTTCAAGTTCAATTGCTTTTGTTTTTGTATAATCCTTTTCAACTTACTTTAGTTAACACAGCTGGCATCTTGAATAAAGGACACAGATCTTCTTCCAGGAAAGAGTATAGATATTTTTAAATTTTTGGAAAGCCGGCATCCAGCCTGACAGGAGTAATGTTTTGTTATATTGGATCTTATTTTCAAAATTTGGATTATTCAACGGGGGATAAAAAAAGATAACCAGGTGTTTGAGGACTGGAAATAAAACTGCTTGAGCAGAATCCCTGCCTTCCCTAGGTCATTCCTGCTAATGTCTTTGGAGGTCAGGTACTAGAGATGAGGGATGGGAGAAAAGAGTGCTTCATCTTATGTTGGATGAGTGCATGAGTGAGTTTTGTTTTCTTCCACGGTTCCTGGTGTGGAAAATATGTCGTGACGTATTTTCTAGTTTCCTAAATTCTAGGAGGAACTGTTGGATACCGGATAAGTTCTATTGAAAAACAGAACTTCTGAGGAGACCAAGAAAACAACAACAAAACTCTTTTGTCAGGCTTTTTGGACAGTCAGGTCTTACAAAACTTAAGATGTACACCTCTTCTGTAAAGATCCAGCTGCTCTAAAATCTTTATCGGTTGTACTGAGAACCTTTCCCCAAATATGCCATTGCTACTTGGTCAGAAAATGTGATAATATCTGTAATGGCTCTGTAGTCATTCAAGTACTGTTTCACTAAACAAAGAGAAATAAGAAAATTATACCTTCTTCATTAAAGATTCAAAAGGAAGAAGACAATAGTTTGTTTTATGTGTAATAGTAAAGATTGCTTTAGAACATTTGTGGGTATTCTGGTTTTAGATATATAGAGCAAGACCTCTAGTTAAGGAGTCTTGGTATAACTAATGATTTCCCATAAGATGACTTTTTCCCTACATATTGGAATATCTTCTATAATTTAATGAAGGAAATTGTGGTTTTAGTATATATGCAATATCTGAAAAATACAGAGAAAAAAGGGGCTATTGTGTTGCATTGTGTTCACAGAAGTTGGTTTTAGCAGCATGCAAAAGCAGAACCTTTTGAAGTGTGTGTCCAGTCTACAGTACATGACATTCTATCACCTTCAGTGGTTTGTTCTGTTGTAGATGTGAATTCACAGTTCTTTTACTTCATGAAATGAATTTTGGTACAAGAAACGGAGGCTATAAATAAAATAAAGGGTTGAAATTCTGAAAGTATTCCATAATGGGAAGTCTAATAGCTGCATTTGGCATAGATCTGATTAAGTTTTATGGCTTCCGTAAGATTATTAGTTTTATGTTTATGATGAACTTAAATGAAACTACTATTAAAAATAATCATAAGCCTTTTCATGCGCCGCTTATAGAAGATTTTACGTACAAAATGAGTTACAAAGTTCCTTTTGGCGAGTTGTGGAAGTTAAAATAGCTGCATCGTTTTCAGAAAAGGGGGAAGTATTTACAGAGTTCTAAAGGGAAGTACATAAGTTTGGAATCAAGTTTCAGTTTGCTGAATGAGTGTAACAAGCAAACTGTCCAGCAGCTGATAAACTTTTTTTGTAGACTTGAATAGGACATGAAATATGATTTTTGAAACTTAAACAGCAAGCATAACTTTATGCTTAATTTATTTTCTTTGGAATTATTTATCTGTGTCTGATCTTAATTGTTTTGGCAAGGTAGCTGGGAGTCTTGCCTGCTGTTACTCCTCTTCTACATAAGAGTGTACAAATAACAACGCTGCTATAGCAGTAGAGGGGTTTCTTACCAAGTCAGAATTTTCAAAAGCTGAAAGACAAAACAGAGTCTGAGTGTTAGAGAAACTTGTAATTTTGTATAAGCATTTTTCTGTTTTTCCTATTTTTTGTTCCTTTTGTGAGAGGTGTGAATGTATCCTTTGTATTTTGCTCCATGCATATCCAGATCAAGACCATTCCTGTTAGGATTAGTGACAGCTAAAGTGTAGTTGATAGCAGTTTAAAATATGAACAGTTGGTTCTAAGAAAATTTTGGAATTATAGGTGAGGATGGAAGAAAAAGTTTTATATGCATATGGAACAAGGTATGTGGAGGCCTATTTCAAAACGATGCAAATGTCAGAGAAAAGGG
Organism: Anas acuta; assembly: GCF_963932015.1. Lineage (NCBI taxonomy): Eukaryota > Metazoa > Chordata > Aves > Anseriformes > Anatidae > Anas > Anas acuta. Next base: position 17,385,646 of record NC_088985.1, read on the forward strand.
AAAAGTACATACCTAGTTTAGTTTCGTAGTATATAAATATTGATGGCTCCTTTTATTTTTTTCTGTCTTCATTTACTGTATTTTGTGTTTTCTTAGAAGTTTCTCTACTACTTGTGCTCCATTTTCTTTTTTTACTTCTCCCTTTCCTTGGAATTACAGGCTGTCCGGTTGTATCTTATTTTTAAATTCACCAGGTTTTTGTACTGACTTGGACCATTTCAGAGGCTGGAATGTCAACGGATTTCACTTAGAAATCTTACACAGCCAAGCAGAATGATGTGAGAAGAAAATGGTAGAAAAAGAGAGGAAGAATATTTACAAGCTCAGTGGTGTAAACGGCAAGATGTACTGAAGCAATTTGCATTTTCGAGGCAATATTAACATGTACAGAAATCTGTATGCATTGTGCAGAGAGAAGTGAGAAGGCAAAGCGAGTACATTGTGCCATTCTGAGGAGGTCTTAGCTCTTCTCACATTACAGATGAAAAGAAACATGGTCAGAGCTTTCTGGAAAGTAGCACAAATGAAACAAAGTCTGGAAAAACACTTTATAGAGCCACGTCCAATAGGATTGTGATTCATTTTTGTTTTAGTCTCAAGTCTTGCAACTAATCAAGTTTCAAAGTGTCAAGTAAACTTAAAAGGCAATTCTGTAGGGTTGGCCTGTACTTTTACAGGCTCTAGGTTACATTAGGATGAGTTATAAGCTTGTGTGTTTATGTGTGTGTGTGTATACATATATATGAAAATCTGCGTTGTATATTGCTTCTGATGAAAACCACGTTTATAAATGTAAGACAATGTTATTAGAACTGTTCCTAGGGCCATTTTTTGTTGTTTTTTAAAGAATCATCTGGTAACTCTTGGAAAAAGCAGTAGTCATCGGTTGGCAGCAGTTTCAGGAGCTGCATTAGAACTTGGCATACAATGATATTGTAAATTTATTTAAATTAAATAGGTGATGCGAAATGCTCGTTTTATATCTAGGAAAATACCATACACTTGTGATACAAGTGTGATGTGTGAAATGACTTCTGTAAACAACCAAGACAATTGTATACTATTGTAAGCCTTCTGGTTTATTAGCAGAAGTTCTTAATAAGGACAGATCTCCTCTGCAAACACGTATAGACTTCGGCTTCATCATCTGGCATAAGAACAGAAATCAGCATTAAGCAGCATAGGAGTCAACTCAAAAAAAAAAAAAAATCTGTATAGATGATTTTTTTTTTCTGAATGAAGTCTTATGTCAGTATTGACATTCAATAAGGTGATAAAACTACATGAATGAAATTATTGTTTTTGCTGGCGTACTCTTATTTACAGTAGAGGACAGCTGTCATAGTAGATATGACAGTAAAGCCTAACCAGCAAGATTGCTGCAAGTGCTTCTTATTTCCAAGAAACTGCAGGTTTATGAAACTTGAAGTAATCTGATTTTTATTCTCTGAAGTTCATTTACACAAATGTTATGTTTGTGTTGGTAGTGTGGTCACACATCTCTTTCAGATGTGTGACCGTCAATGTAGAGATTCTGTTTAGTTGATTTCATTTACACTGCCAAGACTACTGCTGAAACAGAATTCCATGGATCGTGACTCTAAGACTAATGATTGATACGAAAATGTCTAGATAAGGTTATCGGGTCTCTTAAAGAAGAGAGGCAAAGAGATTTTATTTTATTTTTTCCCTTTGAGTGACAAGATGATGGTAATTCTTTTGTTTAGTTCTTGTTGTGGCAGTAAGGCTTGATCAGTAAAGTGCCTTGAAATTTATGAGTGCACTCCTAGGCATCTCTTTATAATCCCTTACTTCTTTTCTGTGGTATTCTGAAATTTTCTTTTCTTTATTAATGTCTGTCTGCCACTCTTTACTGGCCTTCACATGATTTTTAGGGCTTTTAATATGTGATAGTTATCAGGAAAATTAGGTTAATTAAAACCTGTCTGTATCTTCAAGTATATGAAACTTCTCTGAAGGTCTTCTGCTTCAAAATTAAAGTATTTTTAATTTTCTGTTCCTTAATATATCTCCAAGGTTTTGCTATTCCTTAATTTGAGCATTCGTGTGGAGGTATGGTGCACTTCAGTATAGTAGCCTTGACTTCATAGTCCTAGTAAATTAATTTAGACTTAATTATTTTAGTGTGCATTAAAAAATGCTACCCATTTCTGTTTTAACACCAGATACAGCGATTGTTATTCTTGAATAAAATTGTGTCATTCTCAGTTACCTTAATCTTGCTTAGAAATATGTTAAGCTAATTTATATTGAGATTCTGCTTTGCTGTAGTCACAACATACTCAGAAATAGGTAATCATTAACAAGTGTTTTGAATTGACTTGTTCTTCATTAACTTTACTGCTGTCCACACTTAGAGAAACCTTAACCTGATTATTCTGATTTGATGTATGCAATCTGGGTTGAATAGAAGTGACATTTCCTTAAATTTTGAAATGTCTTGGGAAATATGCCGGTTTTTAGATGGTCTAGTGAGAGAGATGCTGATTTGATATGTATGTGAGTATATTTATTTTTTACAAGCTGACCTCCTTACTTCAAGAAATGTCTACATTATTGTTTCAAATGCTAAGAAAAAGTAGCTTGGGAGAGGTGTGTTGCTTGCAGCAGTGAAAACATTTTATTTATAATGTCTTCCTCTATCCATTTGGCTAAAGTCATAAGGAAAATCCTTGAAGAAAAACTCGAGAAAATTTGTTAGAAATGTTTTCTAGACTTTCAGCCTTCTACATTGCAGGAAACATCACTAAGCACAGAATTGAATCTTCCTTATTTAAATGCTTCTATTAGCTTCTAGACACAAATTTATTGCTGGAGGTTTAGAAACTTGATGGTTTAATCTACAGAAATTCAGGTACTTGCAGAAGTTGATGGACTGATTTCTTCAATCTGGAAGGAGTATTCCATGCCGGGTTTATCATCCAGTGTGCAAAATGTTAAACCACTGGACTTTTAATATTGAATAAATTCCAACAACAACTTCAGTTAATACCTGCCTTGCCATTATCTGGCAGGAATTTGTAAAGATCTGGACCTTTCCACTTATGTTACAGGTGGCAGCCTCGGGAGCTCTGATTTTCCAGGGCATGAGAGAGCTTGGCACTACTGCTGGTTCCATATTTGAATGGATTCCTATGGACCGTTAGACTCAAATTCACCAGGTGCTCACCAAACCTCCCTTCGAACCTGTCATGAAGAGTTAAGTGTTCTCTAGTACCATCAAAGTCATCTTCTTTGGTATGGGAGGTAAAGTGAGATAAATGCACTGTCCATCAAAGAACCGTTCCTACATTTCTTGGATAAAATCATCTTGTGAACAAACTCCAGCTACATAAAGATCAAATAAGCTTTACATTGAAACTGGGAAATCTCATTTCTGGGATGTCAAAGTTTGATTGAATGGTACTTAAACAGGGTATTTTCCTTTTACGTTAACAAATGTGCTGTCCTCCTTACCTCTGGCTCTTTTCACTGTGGTTACTAGTGATGTTACAGGCTGCTAGAGCAAGCATTTCCAAGTGGAAATCTGTTAAAAAAAAAAAAAAAAAAAAAAGGCAGCTAAAGGAAAGAAAAGCAAACAAACAAAGTCTCTCCCAAAATGCTTATGGCCCATTACAGCAGGGCTATATTTGAGAAATAAAGCCTGTATGAAAGAAGTCTAAGATGGCTATGTTAGTCATCTCTTCATTACATTTCTGAACAATCCCTTATGGAGATGGCTGTTTCAGGGGTTTGGTTTGGGTTTGAGTTTTTTGTATATATTTACTTTATTCTAGTCAGTGCTAATTATTCATGCTTTTCTTTTGCCATTCTTGTTTTCTGTACTGTTTCTCTTTGCTAATTCCTGGTAGTGTCTCCAGATTGGTAGATACGGCATGTGCATGAAAAAGGACCATCTAGTTCCTTGTCTGTAACTTGACTTTATATTACACATATCCATCAGTCTGGAATTTCTCTCTTTTCTCCTTACAACTAATAAATCCTATTGCTCTTAACAGGTTTGGTTCTTTTGGCATGCCTCTGCCTTATTTCATGACGAGGAGAGGAAAAAATATACAGAACCTATTTCTCTTTGATATGGTTGGGTTTTATTCTGTAAATGCTTGGTATTGATGGATATGTAGTCTAACAAATGTGTAAAACTTACAGATTTAATATTTAAAGAATCTTTATGCTCTTGCTTTTTCTCAAACAGTTAGATAGATTCAAAGAGCCTCCAGCATTTGGACCAATGTGTGACTTACTGTGGTCAGATCCTTCAGAAGATTTTGGAAATGAAAGTTCACCAGAGCACTTCAGTCACAATACGGTCAGAGGATGCTCATACTTTTATAGGTGAGAGTATACAAGGATCTATTTAATATGTTCATGCTAAGTCTTCCTGTGTATTTGATAGAGGGTTTCTTTTACTCACGATTGTTTTCATTTCACAGCTATCCAGCAGTTTGTGAATTTTTGCAAAATAATAATTTGTTGTCAATCATTAGAGCACACGAAGCACAAGATGCAGGGTAAGTACATTCCTTCAAGAAATTATTCACAGTGCAAAATATAAAAATAATTGCTTATTGCTGTAAGGTGTAAAATAATCTGTTTGGTTTTACAGTTATAGAATGTACAGGAAAAGTCAAACTACAGGGTTCCCATCATTAATAACAATTTTTTCAGCACCTAATTACCTTGATGTCTACAATAATAAAGGTAAGAACTTGTAATTAATATCTGTATGCAATGCTGAAATAAAAACGTGTTGTTAAAATAAATGTCTTACTACATAAGTCATCTAATGTCAACATTTTTCTGCCAGTTAAGAAATTAAAGGACCAAGAAATCCTGAATGAAAATTGTGTTGTGAAGTAACACACATGACATAAATTACAGTCTCATGTAAGAGTACCTTGGAGCTGACATGTGGGCAGAAGTTTCTGTTGTAAAAATTGTTGCTATTTAATACTTAAAAACGCATCACCTGGTGTTTTCCAGTCAGGCAAGGCTTTGCAGTGCTGTGAGTTTTCACTCCTCTGGTTGTCTTTAGTTTGTGAACTAAAGTAAGGAAGGGAGAAGGCACTGGTAAGTAGCATGTGCATGAGGTAGTTCATGTTGTGTATCATGGCATTTGAGAGTCTTTAATTATGGACAGAAGAAATTACATGTGGATGAAATCCAGGACAGTCAATTGTGGTAGGTACCTTGGTGAGGAAAGAGAAATGGACAAAACCCCCTGTGCTTATAAATAATAGGTAGTCACAGGGAAGAAAATAAGACATGGAAGATACATGTTCTGTGATCTTACAGGACAACAGTGGCTGTGTCTGGGAGATCAGGGAACAGCAAATATTGATCTAAATACTGATCACCTTTGGAAATGTTATTAGGGAGGTGTCAAACAATTTTTGTCCATACTCTGTTAGAGATGCAGTATAAAGTTGCACAGGAGACATGCTTAATAGTGCAGAGAAAGACATAAAAGTCAGAATTACAGAGAACTTAACTGTGAATGAATATTACTGAATATGATTTACTATACAATACATTGAATTTTCTCCCGCTCACCTCCGAAGAACTCTCACTCACCCAACCCATACCATTTATGTAGGGTGATTAACTGCATAGAGGGAAAGATGAGCTGTTGTTACTTGCATTTTAAAGTAAAGGAGCTTCAACTGTTTTTTTTTTTTTTTTTTTTATGTTTTTCCACCATCTTCGTGGATATCACTTTTTAAGAATCTTTTCCCCCTCAGCTATTCCCAGTGTAGTGCAAGCTTAAGTATGGAAAAGTGCAGTCAAGGCTTATTTAGCCTTGGAATGCTTTTTTTTTTTTTCCTGTTTTGTTTCTCTGCACTTTCTCCCTGATTTTTTTTTAGATTTCCCTGGCTTTATTCCACTCTGTAAGCCTGCATTCTGAGACTTCATGTTCCAGTGCGGGAAGACACATGCCAAGAGTAAAACCTGAGACTGGGCATGCTGCTGTTCTGAGTTAGGATTTTGTTTAAAATCCTTTTCAGGACTTCTTGAAATCATTGTTCATTGTAGACTTTTAATGGGATAGTACAGGACTAAACTGATAAGTAACAGTACTTTAAACTGCAGTAATCACAGTAAAATACAATCCAAAATTCTCCACTAGAAATCTATCATTTAAATACTGTGAAAGAAAGAGAATGGAGTATCTCTGCTTTTATTTTGTCTGTAGTATAAAAGTGTTTTTACATTTGTGATACTTGCAAGTTTTAAACAGTCTTTCCAAAATGTCTGAATTTTATTTTAGCTGCTGTATTAAAATATGAAAACAATGTGATGAATATTCGTCAGTTCAATTGTTCTCCTCATCCTTACTGGCTACCAAATTTTATGGATGTTTTTACATGGTCCTTGCCATTTGTTGGAGAAAAAGGTATGCAAGAGTTACACACCAAATTAATTTCTTTTCTGTATCTCCCAGTTTGTTGTTGTGAAGGGTTTATTTGTTTCCTTTTGTTTTTGTTTGGCTTGGGTTTTTTGTTTGTTTTAATATTTACCAAGTAAAGATTAATTTCATTATTTTTGTGAAGATGGTTATCTGCATTTGTCTTTATTGGGTAGACTTCCTGGATGCTTGATTAGGAAGAAAATTTGGTTGCTAAGCTGACCCTGATGAGGGTTTTTTTGGGACATAAAGATAATATGTGTGGGAAAAGGTAGACTGAAGTAAAACATGTCCTTCAGTTTTGGCTGTTTTCTTCAGCTGTTTCGGTCAAGATAACCTGGATCTAATAAAGGAAAAGTGTTAATACAAATTATAATTTCCATTGAGTGTATATATACCTGCATTGTTAGGATATACCTTTGAACTTCATTTGAAGTCAATATGAAAGGTGTTCATATTCTACAAAAGGCTAGGTTATATATAATAATTAATCTTGTATAGTTATAGGTGTAAACTATGTTGAGATGTTCCTGTAAAATTTTAATTTTATTAGGTAGCTATAACAGATTGACCTTCATTAAAATAACTCTTTTCAGTTATAATCTTTTCTTATAAAAGGTAATTTAGCACAGGTCCACTTTTTTCCCCTCTAGAGTTAATAACTCTAAATCTAGGACACTAGAACTCCAAGTAGTCCTCAGTTAAAAAGCAATGAGGTTAGAGGTTATTTGGGTCTATTTAAAATGTCTCCATGACAGGAACTACTCTTTTCATAAAGAAGATCTGGAAAGCTCTCTGTATTTCTTTGCAAAATACTCTAGAGATAATTCATTTAAGAGTCATACAGACCCAGGATTCTAGATTTGTTCATGTTGTCTTCATGTTGTCCTTAGTGAGCAGATACAAGCAAATAGCTTAGACATTTTTTATAATGGTTAGTCCTTTCAACATTTTTTTTGGTGATTTTTAAACTAAGGGACCTGATGTTTGAAAGGAGATTGTTTGTTTCTCTTGCCTGATGATGCAGTAAATAACCCTTTGCCATTGAAAATGTTAATGTTGTTTATTTTACTTTTGTATAATACTGGTAATGAGACACCAAGAACTATTAAGTAAGTTCCTCATTGCCCCACTGTATGCCTAAGACTGCTGGAATAATGGATCTTGTAATTTGTCATGATCTTTGGACACGTGCATACTTCAACTTTCAATGAAAGATATGGTGCCAATATTGTTTGGTCTACATTGAACAGATCAAAATAAGAATTATTTTTTGTACTTCTTCAGTAAAGTAGAGAGTAGCTTGCAAGAATGGTAACGAATAGCATAGCAGATAATGCCTGGACTGTATAAATTAGTCATGAATAAATGCAGACAAGAAATTACAAGGTTTTTAAACACCTGATTGAACTTCTGGAGTAAGTTACTAAGCCCTCTAGGAGGAAGGGGAAACTTAACTGTTTTAAGGAAAAGGCTGATGCATGTGTGAAAGATTGAGTGGTAGAATAAGGAGATTCCTGGAGGTAGAAAATGTAAGATTTTTGAAACAAGTTTGTGTATCCTCTATGTCAATGTTCAAGGAGAGTTTGAAAAGACACAGAGTTTGCACCATATTTATGCCATAATATTTTTCTGCTTCACTGCTTCTGCTAAATGCCTGCAGGTGCCAGAGATTAAATAGTTTTCACCTTTTATACCTAATTTTGAGCTGTCCAAATATTTTCCTATTTAAGTAAATTTTGCATAAAATTTACTTCAAATAAAGACTTACCCTGATGTAAAAATACTAATGCACAAGAAGAGAATTCTTATCTAAATGAACTCCTTGTAAGATAGGAGAGAAAGCTGTGCAGTGTTCTTTGGTAGGTGGTGTAATTTCTGGCTTTTTTTTTTTTTGTGAATTTTTAAAATTCTGTGACAGCGCACATCAAGAAAACCACATATTTTAGAGACTAAATTAGTGAGCAGAGTTTAGGAGGTGGGAAGTTCATTCACTACAGTTGCTGGTGACGAGTTACATCTTATATGCTTGGAAATATCTAAAATTCTTCAAGCAGTTAATTATTTTTTTTTCATATACAGTTACAGAAATGTTGGTGAATGTTTTGAGCATTTGTTCTGATGATGAACTGATGACAGAGGGAGAAGATCAATTTGACGGTAGGGATTAACTTTAGTGTTTTTTGGTTTTTGTTTTTTTAATGGAAAACACATGTGAAACAGTAATTGGCATAGTGGTACAATTTATTACCTGAAATTTGAAGAAAATTGCTGTCAAATTTTTCCTTAGGTGTTGAGAATTCTGGGGGAGGGAAGGGAAGGGAATTGTTTTTTCATGTTTGTCATCAAGAAGCAGTAATTGTATCCTTTGCAAAAAATCATACGTACTCTGTACTGAAAGCTGAAGCTTTGTGAAGAATTCCCAGAATTTGTTGGCACTTTATTTGAAAACATAACTAAACGTTAGTATTTAAAATGTACTAAACTTACTTTGCAGAACTACATCGTCTGATGTATACAATTAATAAACATCTAAATTGGACATTAATTATCTAGAATAAATTTATTATAAGCTCTTAATTTTCTTAATGATTGCTCTTCAGTGAAGAGTTGATAGAGGCAAAAACCAGATACAGTATTTCTTGTGGCAAAGTATATATAGACTATAGACTTGAAGTATGAAATGCGTTTAAATCTTGGTGTTTGAGCTTCAAGCATGATAGTTAGATCTGTGTGCATTGTATAACAAATATTCATGTAATAAATGGTAACATCTTGTAAACTATGATACAGTGGATTGTTAAGGAGATGTTTGCAATGAGATTAAGATGGTGATCAAGAGGTACATAGCATTGAGACAGTGCATCATACTTTTTTTTTTCCTACGGTAGTGCTTAACATCACACCTGAAAGTTTTTCAGACTTGCTTCATTCTGTCCAATAAGAGAATTAATTTGTTGGATGGTTTGATGACAGTGTAGGAAGAAGAAAAGTTTCAGCAGCCTTTGAGAAACACTAAAGATCATTTGTAAAGATATTAGAGATGTGGTCCAATTCTTAATGTTTAGCAGTTACTATGTTAAAATCTAGTAGCAGAATTGTGGTGTTCTAAAGTAGCTGTGTGTTTTATATAGGAATGCATTGGTTATGAGCCACTTGAACTTTGCTGTCATTTACATAAAAAATTAGAAATTGTTTCAAATGTGATTCTGCAAACAGTGAATTTGTTTTTGATGAAAGTAATCGTACTGAATTGAACATAAAACAATTATACCAAACATTTGCAGTATATAGTGTGTGGTGGTTTTCTGGGATGCTAGGATTTAGGTTGTCCAGTATAAAAGTACGCTCATCAGTTGATTGCATATGCCGTGTCTTACAGGCAATGCGGTACAATACAGTACAGCAGATGCAGTTTCCTAATTTGAATTATTTTTCTGTCTCTAACAATTTCTTTGCTTGGTGCGTATGTCTTAATGCCACCTAGGTACTGTCTATGCTTTATCTTTCTATGTGAATTATTTTTTTTAACTGTTGACTTTTCAAGCTTTCACTTGTTTATCATCAAATTTTAAAACACACTCTACAATTCCACTTCTTGTTCAAAGAAAACATTTTTAAGCGTTGCAATTTTCCATTTTCTTTTTTTTTTTTTTCACATTTCTTCTCCATTCCTTCCACTGCCAAGTTAAATATCTTTATTTTATTTGTCTCACTCACCTTTTTCTCCATCGTTCACTTCCTTTTTTTCTGGACTCTCCATCTGAAGAGCGACTCATATATGGCAATAAAAAAGGTACAGACCAGACAGAGTAGGAATGTTTTGAAATATGACTTCATAGAACCTGCTAGTACAAGTATTAATGCAGAAAATATCTTTGTGTTGAAAGACGTACAGCACTTTATTTTATTACCCGTTTTAATGGGATGTTTGTAAAGGTTTGTGAATTTTGTTATCAGAAGTCATATTCCAAGACATCTGTCTTTCTGTGCATGAATTTTTTCCTCCTTTCTTCCATTCCTTCTTTTTTTTTTTCTTTGTAGAATTTCATTCTCTTACCTATTTCTAAATCTTTATCTTTGGCCCTGCATGTGTAGGGAGCATTCAGTTGTCTGTCTTGATTTTTAATAATTTAGTTGTAAGCATTTTTTAAGATTGTGCATGGAATGTGTTTACAGTGTTCCAAAACCTGGCTTGTCTAGAACTTTAGTTTCCTTCAACTGAGATGTTAAAAAGATACTTTGTATGTGCAATTTTGAAAATGGTTTGATGCAAAATTTCAGAAGTTGTCTACTAATTTAAATTCATAGCATATCACCTGCTTTTCTGAAATCCCAGGGTAGATATTTAGAATTTTTCTGTGCAGGAAAATTCTTCTGACCATTACTTACCTAATAGTCAGTTTGCTCTCTGCATATATTTGCCACTTCAAGAGAGTACTTCTAGTATTTGGGAGTACATTTGGTTATAGGGATACTTGGAAAGTTTATATTAATTCTTTGGAGCATAATAGTATGAGCATTTCAGAACTTGTTTCTTGTGCAAGCATTAGGAATGGGCAATGGGAGAGTTCTTTGTCGGATCCCCTCTAATTTAGGGTGAGATCAAGACTTTCTTCTCCAGGCAGATGCTACTTGACTGTTCTCTGAACTAACCAGGATTCAGTGGCTAGATGTTGTGCAATGCTGCCTCCTGGAGTAATGCATTCTCCGTAATACCATAGACCAGCATTTCTCTTTTTATGGCATAGTGACCTGCCAGAGTAGAAATACGGGCCCTAGCACTGCCTGTAATCTTCTCACCCTGGATGTTACGGCTCTGCAGCAGTGTAGCCTTCAAGAAGTAGTTGTAGGTGGGAAGAAAACTGAGTGACTTGCATGGAAGGTGTATGGTCCCTTATCTGCCACTAACTTTGACAAAAACTCTGAAAAAGCTTTCTCATTCCAGATCATCAAGCTGTTATTTAATAGTGTTCAGAGAGAGAAAGTGAAAACATATAGAATATTAAAAAGTAACTTTTAAGCTGAGTTATTTTCAGTAAACATTGATTTTTTTTTTTATTCAGTCTATCCTCATTTTTTTCATTGGCTTCCTTTTTTTTCTTTTTTTTTTTTTGTTTGATGTCTGCAGTTCGTTAAAGTTGTTCTTTGTCTAAAAAAAAAAAATGTAACTCAGCAGCTTCTGGTTATATTTCATTTAAATGGATTAAGAGATTTGTTCTACCCCAGAATTCTTTCATCATGTTCATACAAAGGTCGTCTCTTCCTGTCTTCCTGCCTTTTTTTTCTTTGTCTCTACTACACGTTTTCCTTTTCGTGTGGATTTTTGTAGCTGTTGTTGTTTACCCCAATGTGCTCTTATCTTCTGTATTTCATTTGGTTTGGTGTTCAGGATTTGAAGTCCACTCACTCTTCTTCAACAGAAGGCCTTTTGCGTTCTTGAAGTGGTGGTCTGACAAGGTTGACTGTTGTGCTGTTTTGATATCTCCTCATCTGCCTATACTTTTTTAGGGGACCTGGGCTGTCCGCAAAAGGAAAGGAGGATGACTTTGACTATTATACATTGAACAAAACAAAAACCAGTGTTGAAGAAAGGCACTTCTGTTTTTATAATATCAGTGCAGGCAAAGGTAGCTTTCGTTCCAAACCCAAAGCCTCCTTTCAGAATTTTGTCTTCACTTTTATCTATCACAAATGGTATTTCTCTGCTCTGTGGAATATGCAGTATTTACTCCATATCTTTGGTATTTGTAATTTCTGCAAGTGATGCAAACCTAAGATGATATATAGAACATAGAATTAGTTGGTAAGGGAGGTAACACTGCAATTCTTTGGCATTTTATTTTGATTTTTAGTTCGTGCAGGTGTATGTTTTGGGAAGTTGACTTAAAAACCAGCAAATCAAAAACTGTTTTCTCATGGACAGCTGTGTAAGAATTAGCAACTATTTTTTTTTTTTGTGGCTTTAATATCTGGCTTCTGTATTGAGCTACATAGCTACGTCTTAATAAACACAGATGTCAGTGAATAATTTCATGCATAAAATTAGGCAGATGAATTATGATAGTTACTCTGTTGTAATGACAGTAATTTAGATGCTTGCTAGCTTTAGCAAATCATTGTGAACATCCTAAACTTTTTTTGTGTGTGTTTTGTGGACACAGAGGGTGATGATGGTTTTGGTGGTATTCTGAAGCCAGAATTTTATAATGTGGTGTTTTGTAAGTGTTTGGGTACTGGCCTCCTGTGAATAATACTGAATTTAAACAGTTGTATTGAATTTGATATGCTGTAAAATGGTGGCTTTGTAAATATCGATGAGCTTGAGACTCTCTCTTATTCCATTGAAAGTAGGTACAGCTGCAGCACGGAAAGAAATAATCAGAAACAAAATTCGTGCAATTGGCAAGATGGCAAGAGTCTTCTCTGTTCTCAGGTACTTGGGTGGTTTCTGCTTTCCTAAAACCCCTCTTAATCTGTATATTAGGAAAACAAATCTCTGTTCCACAGTAATAGATACCAAATGTTTTTCAAAGAGGTCACTGTGTATCAGAATCTTACTTTACATATCGATGCACCCCATCGATGTTGGTGTTTTTGTTAAAAAAATATTTTTAAGTTATTTTTGAGACATGCCCAGGCATTAACTGTAAGTGTTGGAAAGGCAACATACTGAAATCAAAAGTGTGAAGGAGAAGATCTGGGCTGGCTGGGAAAATTTCTGTCATAACTGAAAGTTCAGGACTTAGTTTGTTTGTGTTGTTTGTTGTTGTTGTTGTTTGGGGTGGGGGAAGGAGGAGGTTAGTTGCTGGTTTGGGACTCTCTTGTTTGTTTGCTTCCAGCTTTTAAAAATAACGTTTTCTCCTACTGATCTAGATTTAGAGATTTCATGATCACATTTACACAAAATAGAAGTAGTATGTTACAGTACGTGTATTGTGTGTGTGTGTGTGTAGCTTTCCACAGACTATAATTGTTCAAATAGGGATTATTTTTTTTGAAGTTGGTATCTCCTGAAGCACAGACACGTTCAGTGAAATTGTGGGTTGTTTTATGGCACTGAGTTATGCACAGTACCTCATGAGGCATTCAAAATTAATGGACCTGCATGCGAATAATTGCTTCTAAGTTATTTCAGAAGTAATCAGTGTTTATAACTCCTAGACAGGAAAGAATAGTATGGCATAGAAATATTTGTTGATGATTAAATTGAATTTGTTGTTGATTAAATTTGAATTCTTGTAAACCTTGACATGGATAAAGGACAGCAAAAACAGGCTGTCCCTTTCCCAGTTCCTTATTTTGCTTTAATACAGGTTTCATGAGCAGGTACTTAAGTTTTTTGTACTGTTTTTTCTTACACCAGGGAGGAGAGTGAAAGTGTGCTGACACTCAAGGGTTTGACTCCCACTGGAATGTTACCTAGTGGAGTGTTGGCCGGAGGACGACAGACCCTGCAAAGTGGTAATGATGTTATGCAACTTGCTGTGCCTCAGATGGACTGGGGCACATCTCACTCTTTTGCTAACACTACACATAATGCATGCAGGGAGTTTCTTATGCTTTTCAGTTCTTGTCTTAGCGGCTGAAATAAGCATAGTGTTATGTGTTAATCAGGCAATGTGAAATGGATACTTAACCAGGGTATAAAACTAAAAGCAATTGAGTTCAGCCGTGTCAGGCCACATTTTTCAGACTTCAAGCTTCCGTAGTTTACAATTTTTCAGGTGATGCAGATGTCTCAGGTGGAGTGACCTTATAAATCTGATATTAAGGTATTTGGTTGTTAAAGATACAAGAATTACAATGTAATTTTGCATCCTTACTTGTCTGCTTTCCATTAAAATGATTTTATTATGTATTAGTATTTTCATTGACGATATCAAATTCTCACTGATACTAATCTTAACAAACAACTACAGGCTGCAGAGTTCCATATTACACTCCATTGATAGATTGAAATGTGCTACGTTTTGTACCCTGGTAATTAATGCCAAAGTTTGTTCTCTATGTTGTTTGTCAAATGTTCTATGTATAATTGACCTCCCTGAATTGTCCTTGTAACATGCTGTTTCCTTCCTCTGCAGATGTAGCTGCTTTCTTAGATCTGTCTGTCTCTCTCTAGGTATAGATGTATGTCTGTATAAGTGTTAAAATTAAACCACTATCCCAGACACTTGTCTGTCTCTTGATGTAGAAGCAATGTTGTAGCACCTTGTTTTTGAGGTTTGCTGCATTTGCTGCTGCACATTGTCTGTGCATTTTGAACAATAATGTACTTGAAAAGTATTCAGTAATTGTTATAAAATCAGTTGAGAATAAAGGGATTGAATTTAAAACTTGTAAATAAATCAAAATAAAAGGGTGTTATTAAGTGTGCATATATTTTTTGCATGAAAATAAAAAGAACTCTATACAAAATATACCTGTAATCTGGCTCATTGAATATTTTGTAAAAGGCTTTTCTTTTTTTTTTAGTTTGTTGAATCATTGGATCATATTTTTCACAAGGCCCATAAACAATTAGCTAGGCTTAGGAAGAACACTGTGAGATTGTACCAAATATATTACAAAATGAAGTCCAGGTTTCTGTTCACAGCGGTGGATAACTAAAATATATCCATCTGAAACTGGACTTCCTATCAGCAGCACTCAACATAAATTATTCAATGACAAAAGATATATCAAAAGATATTTTTATTTGCCAATCTTAGGTTTTAATAGAACGTATAAAAATGTCATATTTGACCAATTAATTTTATAGCAGTTGAAAGACTGTGATATATTGATGTGCTGAATACCATTTTTTCCAAGAGTTGCTGCTTTTCTCATTTTGGGATTTAGGATATTTACGTGTATACTTTTAAATTTTCTATGTAGCGTTTTTTTGTTTTTAAACCCTTTCACTACATTTTCTATTAAACTATCAAAGCTGTTCTCTTATAGCTTTGAAACATGAATGTCACATTTTAAGTCATTTCTCAGTGGACATATAATGTCTGCAAGTAAGTTTATATGTCCAGTGTGTGTATGTGATTGTTTTGTGAATGTCTATAACAAGAAGTGATGTTTGTTTCCTAATTCATCCAACTTTTCCAAAAGCATATGTCCTAGTTTTAATTTTCATTGTTTAATAAGTTACTTTATATGCTTAAAAGAGTTTGTACTCCTCTCATTCATTTAAGAGATTTAAAACCATGTTGCATTGCAAATATTAGAGAGGATCAAACTGACTAGAAAATTTTTTTTAAATAAAACTTTGTACCGTTATTGAAAATGTGGGTCATTTGGAAAGTATGCAAAATGCATTTTGGATTTTTGTGGGTGTTTTTTTTTTTTTTTTACTAGAATTTTTAATGGCAATATTCCTTGAAGCATTACATTAATATACCTCATTTGTTTAATCATGTTGATTGTTCAAAATAACTCATGCTGTTAGTTCTCCTTAAATTGCAGTAACTTCTTTTTACCGATATGAATTCTACTGTCTCGTTTTTCAAAAAGAAGTTTTCAAATTTGCTATGCTCAACTGCAAAACTAAAAGTAAACCAAAAATAAAATAAAACTTTACTAATTGATACTTTACTAAGCCTTCACAATACCAGTGAATACATATTCTTGGCGAAATATGGTCACTGATAGCATAGTATGATTTTTGTATTACAAATTTTTAATTACTTCTTGAAGTATATTGTAGTGTGTTGATCAATATACTATCAATAACTTATCTCAAATCCCTAGATTTGGGAAAATAAATAATATTCATTGTCGTACTCTTTTTGCTTATCCTGTTTTATTCATGAAAAAATTCACGAAGATCTATGTGGGCTGTTTCCCAGTAAATCTCTAAGAAGCTGAGAAAGTTATAAGAAATTGGAGTGTATGTCTACATTCCTCTAGAGATCTGGGCGGAATTTTTTTTATCAGGCCAAAATATATGCAAACATTGCATATGTATTGCATTAATGGTGTCTTAGTTGCTCTGAATTGGATTATGTTCAGATCCAGCTTCATCTATTGGGGTAGTAAAATCTGAATTGGAATAGTATTTTATTTTGAAGCATCAGTAAGCACAATAAATTCTTAATGTCAATAACGTGTTTTGTGCTAAATCTTTGCCTATACCAATACTGTTTCAAGAATTTGTTCAACCATGCCTGCTGTCTTTGGTAAGATAGAGGCCATTCTCATAGGAGTGAAGCTTGTTGGCATTGATGGGATGCAGAGAAGGGCACCAAAAATGTTAATCAAATACAACTGCTTTATGGGAAATGGTTGAACAGATTCTTACTGCAAAAGAGAGAATTCTGAGGGTAAAATAGAAATTCTAACTGCAGTGAAAACATTAAACAAAGACAATTTTGAAAACCAGTGTAAAACTACATCCTATAGAAGGAGTCAATATCTGATTATTTTTTTTTTTTTAGAAACACGTGGATATATTTTTTGAAAAACAATCAAAAATTATTTCTAGAGAGCTTCATTTTACTAGGATAAAAATACACTTTGAGAGATTATAGCCTTTGATATGTCTCTATAAACTCTGGATTTATGGTTTTGATTAATTACATTACTTACGTTATAGAATCTCAAATGTTAATGACCACCCTTAAGTATCATTGCTTAGTGAACTATTAACTGAAATAATCAACCTTTGTTTAAAACAACAAAACCACCCTAAAAAGCCTTATTCAGCACGTAAAAAGCCACAAGCCTAAATTTAAAATTTTAATACTTCGACAGAAATCAGTTTAATTACACAAATACTTTTTGATCAGAGTCATTGCTAATGTTACTATTAGTCAGAGTGACAATGAGAATTTTTTTTTTGACTTTATATCAGATCTGTCTCCTAAGTAAAACAGGGCGAGAGTTGGAGTTGAGAATGGAAATGCTTAAAATTTGCTGGGAAAGTGAGAATTTTCAGAATGAAGAGTTCATGTTTATAAAATATATTAATATGATGCAGTATTTTTTCTAGATTTATGAGGATCTATCAAGGATATCATTTTAATTTAGAGGTACCTGCAAAAGAGAATCCAACAAAATTATATTCCAAATTGAGTTTTTACAGTGTGTTTTTTAAGTATTGTATTTTCCAGTCAGTTTGTTCTTTTATGTCAAGGTGGAAGTTATCTTTTCTTCAGTGCATTGTATATTCCAAGATATATTTTGGAGATAAGGTAGTGATAAAAGTAGAATGAATTAGGAGTAAATTTTAAAATCTGTATTATGAAGCTACATAATTTACAGAGATAAATTAGTATTCGTGATCTTTTCAGGAAAAGATTGAAAACAAAGACTTCACGGGTAACAGGAAATGGTGGAAAGAGGTGGTTTTTCTGATGTAGTTTTATATTTACATGGCAAATTGGTTATAGTATAAATATATGTATTTGGTAACTTTCTAAAATAATTATTTTTTACAAATTGAGAAAGCTTTTTCACTAATGTAAACATAAATAGTGATCTGTTCAAGTGGCTTTTTGATATAATTGGGATTCCCCTTGCCTCTTTAGATTTGCACAAGATTTTTTTATTTTTATTTTTTTTGGCAGCTGGGAATATGCAGTATGTAAAAATTAAAACACTGCATTACCCTTAACATATTCCATATTATTTTATTAGGAATTCAAGTTTTTTATTTTATTTTTTAGAGCATCTCAGTGGAAATGATAATTTGATGTAATAGGTTAAGGCAGAGTGTAGGCAGTTGACGATACATCTGCTGTGTCTGGTTTATGCTCAGTAGGAAACTAGAAGTACTAAGCTTTTAATTCACCTTAAAGAATTCTATTCTTCAGCACATACTAAGCACAAACCTAAATTTAAAATTTTCTTCTTATTAAAATTTTCTTAATTTAAATAGTTTGCCTAACACTTGCTTGAATACTCCTTAATGATATCCATTGTTATTAATCTGTATCAAGCACCACGCAAGTAGGTTTACAACTATGTATACAATTTTTTGTTAAAGAATATTATTTTATGAGATTAAGAGGCATGGTAAATAGTAGGGGAGGTAAAAAGTTGTTACCATTATTTAAATTTAGCTACTATTTAGATCTTAGTTATAAGTGGTTTATTTGTCTGGTCCAATAGAAGATGATTTTGCTATCCTAATAGCCTTATGTTATAGCTTTGACTTTAGATCTAAAACAATAAACAATGGAAAAATCTTACACCTACTACATTACAGCATTTGTCGTGGTTACTTAGTTCAAAAAACAGAGTAAACCAGGTTTTTATTCCTATCCACATAAAGTTATCCACCAAGACTGTTAAATCCAGAGCTCTTCCTGATCTAGACTTTGTTGTGGATTCAACTGAACAATTTATGAGGCTTTGTAAATATCACTTGCTAAATTTGTCTTTTATGGTTTGAATTTCACAGTTCAGTTCTCAGAGACACACATTTAAGCATAAAATACGGTGAGAAATTGAATGACTAGTTTAACCTCAGGGAGCTAGCCATAACAAGAAAAACATGTTATTAGAACACTGACAGTATTGTATTTATTGCATATTTCCTGGTAATTTAATGAAGCTCAGTAATATATTTTAATCATCAGAAAGGGTAATCTCATAGATTTTCTTTTTAACCATACCACAACTTTAACATTAGTTGAGATTTTATGTTGCTGCCTTTAAAATACATATATATATATATATTTTAGAAATGTGCATTTAAAACCATAAATGAAGTTCCAGTAATTAGTGTTTCTCTTGATATACTTTTAGTTGATAAATTGTAATAGTTAAAATGTAGGAGAAATTTCACTTTAAGATTAAAAACAACCCCCAAAACCTTAATTATAATTTTAAATAATTGTAATCTAATCTGGCGTAGCATACTATATTAAATTGATCATTGCCTTTTCTGCTATGCGATATTACACTCTTCATCTTTCTCATTCATTTTGCATGCATCTGCTCACTTCTGTACAGCCACTGTAGAGGCAATTGAGGCTGAAAAAGGTATGATCAGAGTCTTTGCCATTGGCAGAGATCTGTGGTGTCTGGGAGGGAATTCAAAAGTACTCTGTGTGGGTGTGTTTTACTTTCAACTTGCACAAGCAGAGATGAATCAACTGTATTGATTCATCCCTTTGACATGTAACATTCATTTCTGGCTTCAGGATGATGATTATCTTTTAATATTTTAGGGATATTCTTGGGGTTTGGGGTCTTTTGTTTGTTTTTACGAAATATGCAGTAGGTTTTGTATAATAGCATGTTGTGATATGTGGTGTTGTCTTGAAATCGTTAAAATGATAGTGTTTAGTGTGTTTTTTTTCTGCATTCAACTGCAAGGGTTTGTTGGAGGGGTGGGTTACCTGTTGAAGGAGGGTTATTTATGCATGCTTTTTTTCATAAAATCTATTTTTAATGGCTTTGAACGTAATTTTTAAATACTTCCTCTAACTGTTCTGGTAGTGCAAGACTTACAACTGTAATTTTTTCCCTATGGGTTTTGCACATAATTTGATGACCAAATTTATTTCCAGTATATAGGCTAACCTGCCAGTATAAGGCATATTAAATTCCATGGATTATCAGTGCTTCTGTGCTAAATAAGCTGTTGTATATACATCCTTTTTTAGCAGTGTTGAGTAAAATGCTATCCAATTATTTGGTATTCAAGTACTCAAATTCAGATTGTTGAAGTTTCTTCATAGACCCTTTAATTCCCTCTTGCTCTATATTCAATGAAGTGAATGACAAACAGCATAGCAATTGGGAGAGCTACCTTTGTGTGTATTCTGATTTGGTCACAAAGCACCATTTAATAACTGCATTGTTTGTTTTTTAATTAAGGAAGTCAGATGTCCAAAAATATAAACAAGGGCCATATTCTGTTCTCTCACACACGTGCAAGAGGTTCCGTTGTTGTGAGTGGAAAGCTGTACTTAAATCTCCAAAGAATTATTTCATCCCAAAGGCTTCAGTCTTACTATGTGGTCAACCATTTTCAGGTCTAAATTCAACTACAGACCTCATTCATTAAAATAATCAGTAGAAAAATAATGCCTATTTTCTATACGTATTTTAAATACATACGTATTTAAACGATTCCATTGTTTGAACAGAGTGCTAACCCAGTGATTGTGGTTGTGTCCATTTCCATCATCCACACGATTAGCACAGAATGTGATCCATATCCTGCAGTTTTGCCTGCATGAAAACTGCAGGATCAGGCCATCAACGTGTATGCAGGACATAAATCTCCTGGTACTTTTGTAACCCTTTGCTGCTTTGCCTCCACCGCACTTGCTGTGCTGCTTAGATCTTACTGACATTCCATTGAAGACAACGGGGATGTTAAAAGATGAGCCTGATGAACGTGGCAGCAGAAGCAATTGGTGCTTAGAGCTGGCCACACCAGGGACATGCAGAAGCAATCAAGTGGGCTTAAGCGCCTTGATTCCTACTTGCAGAATATTTGCCATACTTTGTTCTTTTTGTTATAAACCTAATGATAGCCATTGAACATATTAAGAGAGCAGATTAGCTTTTACCTAGTATAGATACAGAGCCACACATTTCTTTGGCTGATTTCTTACCTGTTTTTAAACATCATTTATTAGAAAAAGTATATGATTTCAACTTATTTTTCCATTACTGACATATCAAATTTGCATTTTGTTAAGCAATACGAGGATTCTCTCCGCAACATAAAATCTGCAGTTTTGAAGAAGCAAAAGGTTTGGATAGGATCAATGAGAGAATGCCACCAAGAAAAGATGCTCTTCAACAAGATGGTATTAATACTATAAACACAACAAATGCCAATGGA
Organism: Anas acuta; assembly: GCF_963932015.1. Lineage (NCBI taxonomy): Eukaryota > Metazoa > Chordata > Aves > Anseriformes > Anatidae > Anas > Anas acuta. The sequence continues at coordinate 17,406,870 of NC_088985.1, forward strand.
AACAATGGAACTGGCAACAACAATGCACAGTGACCACGTCAACTTCTGGTTTACTCACTTATGTCTTGCCTGAGAATTCCTAGATTACTGCTTTTTGATGTGACAACAGATGAAATAGCCAGGGGGATCAGCTGAAGCGACCACTTAGTAAGAGGTGGAAAACCATCTAACTTGATCCCGCTGAAGAAAAACCATCGTGCTTTTGAGACAACAGCCCCTCTCTTTACATGGTGACACGACCTCCTGGGAGCATGCTTCGTGGATTTACACACAGTCCATCGCTGGTTGCTGCATCTTCAGAAGAGATCTGAGGAGAGAATCGGGCTGTTATCACTAAAGCACATCTAGACTAGCATCTTACGCTTATTGTTGTCAACACTTTAAGTTTACAAATGGGATTTTCTTTCAGTAGAGGTAGCTCGTTTGTTTGTTTGTTTTTTTAAATCAGACTTTCAAATACAACCCTAAGAGCTAACTATTTATTAATGGACATCGGTTTCATGAAATGTCTTTAAAACAATAGATTAGAAAGGTCTTAAAATATCTGAGGCTGCAAAAACTGTATTTTAAATAGAAAAAAAATGCCAAAAAAATCTCAGTTGGTCATTCTGTAAAATGCTGACCTCAGGTTTACTCCTTAGATGTTGCTAATTCTATATTGTATTCACTGTATTTTTTAGTTACAGCTTATCAGAAGATTTCTATGTAGGAATGTTTATTACTTGAACACAGATTTTAAAAAATATTTAATTTAGAAACATTTTTGCCCAGCTTTTTCAAGACTCTTCCCCATCTTGAATTTTAAAAAAAAAATATTATATATACTAATTTTAAAAGTAAGAAAAATATGGAAGTGTTAATTTTAAGGTACTTTTAATTGAACTTTGTACATTGTTTAAGTAAATTTTGATTCATATCAAGTCTGTAAAGCTTGGCATTGTATTTTGTGTATGCATGTTTTCATTTTGCAAATATTTAATATATAGACCTATGATGTACATCTATAGGTTACGTAGATGTTATGGGTACTTTTACTTTATTGTGAGTATTACAGTTGCATAAATAGCTAGTAATCACTGGGCTGAATAGCTGCAAGCTTTTTATTATTTTTTAAGCTGCAAAGGAAATTGAAACTGTATTGGACATACTTTTTGTTCTAGGCAAAGCAGCGCGTAAGCAATTGCTCTGTTCAACTGCTAAGGCATTAGTGAAAGTGTAAACTTGAGACTGCATGTATTTTGATATCTACAGGACTGCTTGGTTAAAATAAAAATTGAAGCCCTGTGCTAATTTGTTCACAAATAATGGACTGTACTGATTGCCACTGTACTTTGTTACATATTTTGACATTTGCTACGTGTCCTTCTCATCCCCTGGAACACAACTTGAAACTTATGTCACTAGAGTTCATCTCCCTTTTTTTTTTTGTTTGCCATGAAGTACGATCTGTACATACCCCTGTCTAAGTTGGAAATTTTATGCATGTTCTGAACTATTCAAGTATTTTATAAACAGTAGCACACAATAAATTTTGTGCATGGGCTGCGGCTCTTATCATTGTGTATTGGTTTTATTTGGCATATTTAGGTCTAATCTGACTCTGACTCTGAAAATTGTTTTGAAATGAAATACTGTTCAAAACTTAAGCTATTGAAAATATAGCCTAGGAGGTGAGATTTAGCTTGCAAAGAACTAGTTTACCATAAATGCTATTTAATTAAAGTGTTACTCCTGATATTTTTTTCTTTTTGAGTTCTTTCTCATATACTAAGCACCTGAACATTTTCTGTGTGCTAGAGCAGACATCCATTGTTAGTTTGTACGGAGATGTAAGAACAGTGTTAGTTGTTTATAGAGAGGCTGTGAAGCACAGCCACATCTTGTATGTTGCTTTGACTTAGTGTTCAAGACACTAGTGAAGTGTGTTTGGACTGCTTTGGGGAGGGCTGTTTGTTTTGACAGTCAGCACAGTTATCTGATCTAGTCTTCTTGGTATATTGTCTTTGAAGTATGTAGGGCAAGCTGCTGAACAGGATGAGAATGAAGGTGAAAAAAATGTGACACTAGTGGGATTTTAATGTCTGATTTTACTTTATTGCAGATGTGTTCTGATTGGAAACTATTCTCAAAGTTTGTGTGCAGAAGATCAAGTCAAAAAATGGTAAGTTGTTTTTTTATGAAACAACCTCCATACTACTGAGCTGTACAGTCTATGTGTGATGTGATAGAGCAGACCAAACGCGAGCTACTGATGGCAAACATTATGATGGTACCTTCCTCCTTATAAGCACTAATGAAAACGTCTCAGCCTCACAAGACAGTATATCCATGATCTGATACTCAGATCTTAGTTCCCGTTACTATTCTGACTAGCTGGAATTGTGTACTCAGAAAAAATACAAATTCAGTCTGCGTGTGGAGCTCGCAGTGGTTGGAGAGAACAGCTTCTTGTCCAGCAGTCAGTGCTCTGATTCTCCAACAACAATCAGTTGTATGAGTAGTTGTTGCCAGGTATGAAGGCAGAGGTGCAGTAGAGGAAAATTTCTGGGCAATTTTTTTCAGCCTCTTCTCCTGCTGTGTACTTTTCATGTTGCCCTTTAAGCAAGCCCTCAGGTGACAGGATTGTGTCTGTGGACTTCCTCTGTTTAGGAAGCAAGTACTCATTTTTTGCTACTGTGTTTCTGAAAGGTGGAGCCTGCAGCTGTCTCTAATTCTTGTATTGTTGACGAGAAAAAAAAAAAAAAGTATCCTCCCTCCCAGAAAACCGTAAGTAGTTTTGCTTTAAATGTTTTCTGCTTTCGGTGTTTTAAGTGGGGGGAAGGCTGTGTGTGTCACCTGACTGTTCTTGGGTAGGAAGAGCAGAACGCTTGGAAGATAGCTTTGTGAGCTGAAGGATGCAAGCAGCAAAGTATGGCTGGTTCCTGGCTCGAGCTGGAGCAGTCACTGCTTTCCTGCTCCACTGCATGGGGCTCAGTGGGCACCCCCGGAGGGCCCAGGGACCTGGCCACGTCCTGCCCTGAGCTGCTGGATCTCAACAGCACCTGTAGTGCTGCGACATGCAATGAGAATTCACAGATGGCTGGGGACTGGGGGAGGTGTTCCGGCTGCTCTGAGAAATCTGAATGCATTTTAGTGAAACTGAAAAGCAGGCCTGAAAGTACAGAATGTGTTTGAGTGTGGTGTTCTGGGGTCATGCTAAAACAGGACTTGGTACTGTCGAGAAGCTTGCTGCCACCTGGTGAGCCAAATAGGGAAGATCAGCCTAATTTACATGCTCTGCTTGCATTTAGTTAAATGGTGAACATAATCTCACCATCTGAAATTACCTAGTGTTATATAATAGTTTTCCTTTCAAAGATAATTAAATTCCAAATTGTGAAATTGAAAAACTTAATTGTGAAGAAGATTGGTCTTTTTAGCAAAAAGACAAGTGTTTGGGATGGGGATGTTTTTTTCTTTGAGGTAGAATCCTGGTTTGAGTCTGAACAGTTTTTAAGAGGCATAGTCTCATAAATGGCTTTCTTTTTTCTAATGTTTAATCTTGAAACACCATTATGTTAGTTATATGTAAAAATTAGGCTGTTTCAGGGGCAGGATAGATAGTATTCTTCGTAATATTGTTCATTCTTCTCTTGCATCGCTTCATTCAATTTTTATTACCCATTTAATAATTCTTTATTAGTAGCATGTAAGGAAAATAACTTTTTGCCATAAAACATGTGAATGACATTAGGACATAGAAGTCTCTTCATCTGTTCATTTCCTTGTAGTGACAGCATGTATGATACAGATTGAATCAACATTCTGCTTTGCATGACAAATGCGTGGGGATATTTGAGTTGCATGAAAAGATGCAGGTGCATTAATACGCTTTAATTATTAAATTCAAAGTTTCTTCACATGTAAGGAAGTTTGCTCAAGATTAAAGAAACAAGAACCAAACCTCATGAGAGTCTTGGTTATGCTTGGAAGCCTATTGACATATAATTATATATAAACATATATATAAATTATATATATATATATATATATAAAAAACGTGTCTCTGTGTGTATATATATATACACTTGTATCTCACCGTGGATACTTGCACCAGTGATGACAAAAGTAATACGCAGTGGAATGTCCTTTAGTCTCCCCAAATCAACTTATCTGCGTCGTTCACATTTGGGTTATTTAGCTTTGATCTGACTCAGAAATTTTAAATGGGACTGTGTTTCTAAGTATAATATCAGAGAACACAGCTGTAGAGTGTTTTATATAAGTGAAGTACTTGAGTCTTTTTTTATAGTAGACTTGGTATCTGCCATTGTTTTGCAAAAACTTTTATGTACTTGGTGTGCATGAGTGAAAGGTTTTCCCTATTAGAATCAACCCTACTCTTGCTAGCTAATTCTGTTTGAGGACAACAAAAATAGAGCTATGCTGTTTATGTGAAGTTTCTATGTGTGTATATATATTTATTTATTTGTTTTACTTGATAAAGCATTGCTTAGAAATGTTAGGAAATACATTGTTAGCTGCTGGACTTCACAGCTGCCTGGGGACAGATTTGCTGTGGTTTTCGAAAAAACAAATGTACTGTCAAAGCTGTTTGTTTTTTTAATGCTATGAAACCATCCACATAGTCAATTGTATCATCTGTGTTGCTGTCACTTCCAGTTTGAATTTACACATGTTCTGTAGTGTTAGCATCTACTTACAGCAAATTACTGGACAATGAACAAACAGCATAACCGACTCCTTTACAAGGTGATTCTTCAAAATTAGGTTAGATTTTATTTTTTTTTTTCTGCCTTAATCACAATCATAACTAACTGCTAAACATAATTAACTTAAGAACTTAAATAGGGGGGTACAGTCAAATTCTGCTTAGGTACTTAAACAGTTAGTGTAATGTGACTTAAACTGAGCACTTGTTTTTTAGTATTAGCATGGAAGGACTTCAAAGAGGGCTTTTGTTAGAGAACCTGGCTGGGTTTTTGTAAAATGTTTTACGTCATCGCCTCAGGCTTTTTTGTAATCCATGGTTAGTTCAGCAGTTAAATTTAGATTTTTCAAGGAAGTCTAATTATGCAGGAGGTTGGCAGAGAGGAGATGGTTTTGTCTGGGCCAAAAGAACTAAGACTTAAGGCCAATAGACAAGATACATCTTTTATTATACAATAAAGAATATTATGTGCTGTAAATTTAAGGCAAGGGTAAGTGCAAAAAGCTTATTAAATCACCAAGAAGGCATCTTTGATTATATAATGTTTAAAATTACTCTTTTACGCCCAAGGGGTCAGTGTCTGCATAAAGCATGTTACATGTCCTCCAGTTTGTTTTAAAAATGAAAACCAACGAACAGATAATCCTCTTCTATTGACCAACAATTGCCAGTAGCAAACGCCTGTAATCACCACTTGTATCACTTGATATCATTGAAGCCAAAGTCTTCTGATACATTTGTGAGAACACCTGTTTAATTTGCACAAGATCGATCTGCAAAGAAAAAAAAAAAGCACAAAGCTTAAACATATGCATGATCTGAACTCTTAGACACTTACCCCTATCTCCCTCACAGACTATAGAATACCAGCCAAGGGTGTAATGTGCAACTGTGCACATTGTACAAGCCCTCAGTTCCCTCTACAGACAGATAAGCAGCTCCCAAAGCAGTCTTAACAGGTGCTCCTTGCTTTCAGAGAATCACAGAAAGGTTTGGGTTGGAAGGGATCTTAAAGTCCATCTGCTTCCAACCCCGCTGCCATGGGCAGGGATGCCTCCCACTAGACCAGGTTGCTCAAAGCCCCATCCAGCCTGGCCTTGAACACTTCTGCAACTCTCTGGGCAACCTGAGAACCTTACCTAACTTTGCTAGGACTGTAGTATCCTTAGTTCATGCAGTTGAACCTTTGGAGTTGAGATGCTTTTCTGCTACAGAGATGGGCAACCACATTTAGGAAGGTAGACATGTAATATCACTATTTAGCTAGAGATAATTAAACTACTATATGAAACCTGGCATTAAAACCAATTGTTTTGTTCATCCACATCTGAACCAGATGAAAGCTTTATTACAGTACATGATTTCTACAGCTGTGAAGGAGGGACTACATAGAAGGCTGGCTACATGTGAGGTCTACAGAGGAGAAAGTTTCTTACCTCGCTGCGAGTGACTATAATCCTGATGAGAGTGGAATCATCCGTGCCAGCTCCTTTCATAGAATAATAAAGTCTTTCTGCAAAAAAGGCTGGGCGATTTAAAGCACATTGCACTGCAATAAAGTATGTTTTTAGGATTAGTTCTAGTATAGTATGCTGTATGGTGATACCTAGCATGATGAAGTCAAGATTTATGCTGTAGACAGCTAGAGGTAGATATCAATAAAGATTCAATACTGTAGGTTACAGGAACTGCTTTATAAAGCTGAGTTTATTTTGTATCTGAACAAATCAGTTAACCCTTCACAAGAAAAGTTACAGTTATTACCAGTTAACTTGCCTAGAAGTGCTTTTGAAAGCTGGCTGAAACCTTAATTTACCAAATCTATGTACAGATCTTTTCTTTGGCTAGCTAGTACTAGGATATGAGGTATTCAACTTTTGGTCCATTGGTAGAGTCTCACTAGCAAAAGTACAAAGGTAAAAAGTTCTCATTCTCAAGTATCTGTGGAATTGATTTTGTTTCAGTTAGTTTCTTCCTTCTCAAAGCCTTTATTTTACATGATTTCAGAGGTGAATTTTTCCTGTAGAACTCTTTAGTAGAATATTATCTGGGAAGATTTTGTTTAATACAATAGGTTTTAATGGTTATGGCTGCAGAAATGCAGTCACTTTGTTAAGCATTGGTGGGACTTGGGCATGGAGTACTTGTTTCATTAGTAGTAAATCATACTGGTTCTCACTAACAGTGAATCATGATAAATTTGTAGTGCTTTAGTACAATAAGTCAGCAGGGAATAGCGAATAGCGAATTCAGAACAGCTATTCTATTTTGGTGACATTTGCTTTAGAAAATGCTGAACTTTTTGGAGTAGATGATGGTGGAGAAGAGAACTAGAAAGTAAATTGTGCCTAAAGGAGGTTCTTCTTGGTTCTGCACTCGTGTGGAGGTGGTTCAGCTGTCTGTGCTGAGGTGCCACACAACCAGCACCACTGCTCTGTTACACTGGTACTCACATAATTTTGCAGACTGCTGACACACACAACCACCAGCTCTAAACATTGACCCATTTCTGTGTAGTTACATGTCTTTCCAGAAAAGTGACAAGTAGTTTCTATGTAACCTTTCCTCATTTCAAACTGACTTCTTCAAACTAGATGCTTACTTTCTTCAAACTAAGTGCATAGTGAGTAATTTGAATAACTGAAGTTACTTTTGTATTAGTGGAGTCTCAGACTGTGTATCCATTTGCCATATGGACAGTGCTGAATTGGGTTCTTCTTCAATTACATTTAGAAGGTTTTATTGCCAAGGGATAAGGAGAGGGAAGAACGTATTACTTACAAATAGCCTTCAAGCCACGTTCCACGTTTCCAGAAAATTCTCGATCGATGCTGCTTAACAAATCACGATTAGCAATCTACAAATAAATTAGATTAACATGTGGATAGTGAAATGCAACAAGTGGAAACTTAATTCAAAAAATGCTGTACAAACTCATTTGAAATCAGTGAAGAACTCCTACCCTCGAGTATGCCTCAACTGTTGCTTTTAATTGGGGAAAACTTCTGCTTGCCAGAACCATATTAAAGCATGATTCATCAGTCCCAAGTTTTCCTTCTCCTGCTTGGTAAAGACGCTGAGCATCTTCTTGAGCTTTTTGATAATCCACATTTTGATTCTCATCCCGATTCCCCTAAAAGCAAAGATAGCAGATATTGAACATTGTTACATGGACAAGGCTATGTTTTAATTGCTTGAAGTGTAGACCCCGCACGCATATGTCCAAAGCTAGAAGTAGGGAGAGTAACACCAGTTTGAAATACATTACGTTGTTTTAAGGTTACGTTTTTGGTTTAATAATTCTTGTAAGTAGAAAATAGGACTTTTGGGCCACTTTTCTATCTGTAGTGTTTGGTTTAAGCTGTAGATATACTGTATACGTACTGGCACATAATTTTGCCTATACGTACCATCTCATAGGTCTAGTCTTTTTCAGGAGCTATGATCAATTCTCTGTTTTACTTAATAATGTAAGTTTTTCTCTTGATTTGTTTCTAGGCTTCAAGTTGCAAAGAATCTTCCCAAATGAACTAATGAATTATCTTACTGAATATGCACACCTGAAATATCTCAGGCTTTCTATTATATTTAGAATTTGCTAATTTCAAGTATGAATGTCTTTAAAAAGCACTTAGTATAGTTGTTATATGTCAAGTAGGGCTTGTGTGACATTTTATGTGCTTTGGGATTTGTTTGTTTTTTTTTTCTGCACAATGCATGGATGGATACTGCTAAATATACTGGCTGAGTAGGCTAAATACATGCTCTTAAATACTGTTGTGTCTGTAGCAGTTAATATTTAAATTATGTGGTTGTCAGTTACTGTAAAGTACTGGATTTATCGAAATAAAAATTAGCATGAGCTTCTCAAGCTTTGCTTTCTTGTGGATTTTGACTTTGTAATCCTAATACCTACTGAATAGCTGAACTTTCATAAAGGTAGAAGCAAACAAGATAGTCATAGAAATTCTAACAGCAAATAGGCAGACTTATCACAGAAATTTGGGAAGTTACATTTATTATGTATTTCTTCCTAAACTGCAACTTACTAATCTTCAACGCAAAAAAGAGCCCTATTAATGATACGAAATAAGCAGCCTTCAATGTTCAACTGAGTTCAGCAGCAGCACGTAACTAATTCTAGTTTTCTGAAGGGAGGGCTGCGATGTGACTTGGGAGGTAAGTTTTGGTTTACAGTGCCTCTAGGCTTGTTTGGGGGGTTCTCACAGATATTTTACCTACCATAAAGTTTATTGTATCAGTATTACCCAAATGATTTTGTTTATGCAAAAAAAGGAATAGTGTCTGGCTTTAACAGCAGCGTGGAACAATGGTTGTGCTATTTACAGTTTGATTGCATCTGCTCAGTAAACAAAAAAAAAAAAAAACACACACAAGTTCTCTGAGGTGAATAGGGTGCTCAATTAAGTCACTCAGATCATCATATAGAAAGGAAGCAACTCTTCCTTGAGGAGGGGCTGAGGTGTTTTGTCTTATCATTAGGGAATGTATTAGTAGTCTAGTGCTAAATTCTAACAAAACCTAGCTCTAGCTAAGCATGCACAGGCAATTCATTTACGGAGCAATTATAAACATATGCAAAGAGTGTATACCCATATCTTAACAAAGTAAGCAAGAAAAATTCAAGCTTACTTGGCACATAGATACAAGTAATCGTTCAAAGTGTCCAGAAGTGTCTGCTCTGATGTCTTGTTCGATATCCCTTCCAAATTCTGACTTATAGCAGTTCACTATGTCTCGTATTTCCTGGTTTGTCCTCGTGCAAAGGATCTCAATCAGCACTCTCTCCTGGGTGCCTACTCCCTGTAAGCAGAGGAAAAGAAGGTGTAACTGTAAAACGCCACCTACTTTTTGTTCTACTGTGGAGGAAGAAAAGCAGTCACCTGTAAATTTAAAACTCAATACAATCTACATTGTAAGAATGGTATTCTTGCAGTGTGAAAGCACCAAGTTTACTGTATGCTTACTTAAAAAGGAATGAAAATTTCCAAAACATTAAATTCTGCACTAGCTTAAGAAATACCCCACAACTGCACGCCCACAATGGTGACATCAGCCATGATAACAGGAAGAAGGTTTAGGAAGAAAATGAAGAAATTATTTGTCAGCCTTATTGTGGGAACATATCGGAGGAAGGCAGAGCCTTATCTCTTGCTTTAAAGGCTATTGTATGCATGTAAACCCTATCTTGATCAGTGTACAAGTGTGTTCCCCATTCCAAATGTGGCTGCTTCCTCAACACAGAGTGTCATCAGGAACTTTTCATAGATGCTTCCCTCTCAGGATAGAAATTAACTGGGTTCTGCGTACAGTCAGATCTTACTGGCGTGGCCCATTTCTATTCAAGCAAGGAGTAGATCTATGTGAGACTTCTAAGCAGTATTGTAATATAAATTAAAAAAAAAAAAAATAAAAGTTGAGTGCTTTTTGCCTCCAGTAAAGCTAGATCTCCATTTGTGCTCCATATTCTTTAGAGCTCCACATTCATACATGGGTTAAGTGACTTGTTTCCAGTAATCAGGCACTTGCTCGCTGCTGTAACTCAAGCAAGCAAGCTGGACATACCAGTTTACCTGAATGAAAAGTTTAATCCAAGTAGCTGATCTAAATTCCAGTGCAGTCTTAACACCTGAACGTGCATCACCTGACCTTAAGAAAATATTCTTTCATTTTTGTTCTGTTGAAAAACCTGAGATAATCCAAAAATATCTTTCTGTACCAGTGGCTTGTTCCCAGCAAGGAGAGGTATGTAAACTTCAATTTAAACAGTGGTTACAGCTTAAAAGCACCATGGCTCTTACTAGATTCTAGCAAAAAGTGACTAAGAGAGTGTCAGAGAACAAAATTCCATCCTGCAGCACTTCATCACCTGTGGTACATCTGCTGCAAATTGGCCAATCCTGCAAAACTTGGTCAGCACTGGGGCATAAAGCAGAAAATAATTTTAATCCCCAGTCTCTACATTTACTTTCCACCACAGCATTTTTCAACAATGCAGGGATCAGGTATTCTGTTCTCTTAGATGAGTGCTTTAAGATGGTTTTAACTATTTGTTCAGATGAGAACCGTACCTTCATCGCATGACGTAAACTCCAGGCGTCATAGTAGGTGCTAGGCATGAAGAGTGCTAGAATCAATTCTTCCACATTTCCACTTAACTCAGACTTCAGATCTTTAATTAAATCCTGTCCAATTATAAATATAAAAATTTAGTAATTATATAGTGTGGGGGCTAGAAAATATTTTGTGACACTGTTCAAGTGGCACAAACGTATCCCAAACCATCCACTTTGAGCAGCTGATGATCTTTTTGTGCTCCTGTTTGCTACAGCACATTGTTATCCCTACCATTCCCTATAAAGCACAGACATCGCTCCTTTCTATATGGATCATAAAAAAGGAAACAGGAGTTAGGTACCGGCCTGCACTTTTAAAATGAGCACAATGAGTGTAATAATGGCATGGCGCTGAATTACTCTAGCGAGCTAAGCCCTTGGTGTGGAATCACCACCATTCTCAACCAATTTCTCAGTTTGGTTCTTATGAGTGGAAAAAAAAATATTTTTGAGCTTGTTTGTGCACATGAAAAGCTCATTATTTTCAGACTAATACATAAACAGTTGATGCTTGATTATTTTCTTATCTAATAATCATAGCAAACTCAGAGAATCTGCTTGTTCAGTCAGGGTCCTAGCCAGACTCCCCTGTGCCCTCGCTTCTACCAGATATCAGAACAACACTGGTAAATAGCAGCTGTTCACCTGGTATGCAACAAAAAGTTAACCAAAAGAGGTGCATTTTAAAAGTGCCCCAAACCACTTCCCAGGACTAAAATGCAGTCAGGCAGTTATAGCAGCAGCTGAAAGTTTGTGGGTTTTTTTGTTTACTGATTCAAAGAGCTAGCAAACATACCTTGCCATACATAGTCTTGAAGGCTGCCTTGATTTTTTGCCTTTGATCATTGGAGCGGTTAGCTACAACATCGATGATAGCCTGCTCATCAGTTCCTTGAACACAGAAAGGCAATGTAAGAGCTTAATCATAGAATCCATGTGGTAATCCTTCCAACACTATGCATTTTATAATTGCCAGTTTGGGCATAGTTACCTAATACATGCATGAATATCAATTAGGTCAATTTACCAAATTTCCTATTTATCTTAGTCTATTAAATTGACCAAGTCATTTTGGAAGTGTGATTTTTGAGAAGATGAAATAGAAAATAAATAATAGAAAATAGAAAAAAAAAATACAGTAAAAACTGAAGCAAAAGACCAAATAGTCTTAGTAAGTTAGCCAAACAGAAATTTAAGTAGCTGTTGCTTACTTACCAAACCCCTTCATAGCTTTGCGCAGAATTTCTGCATCCCTGTTAGCATCAAAGTTTGGAGCAGCTTGAATTGTGCCCTGGGTATACTGAACCGTTGCTGCAGGCTGAAAATAAGAGCTGTGTTTAACTAGCTGTCCTGCACAATATAAATTAAAGTTAAAATCACAACTTTGGAGTCAGCGCTTCAGCAGAAATCACAGAATGGTTCGTTCCATGAGTTCACCATTTTTTCTAACCCAGAAGCAGGATGGCATTTAATTGTGTTCAACAGCTTGGGCCCACCAATGCCTTTATACAGTGGCATGGATGAGGATCGACATGATGAGTATACACAGGTACAGTGTTATGGTTTTGTTTGGGTTATATTCTGAGCGTAGCTGGGAGCTCTTGATGCAGAATACTCTGTACATTAACTTCATCTGCAAAGACATCTTTTTTGGTAAAGGACAGTTTGCTGCTTTCAAACCATTTGAGAATATAGGACTAATTTATACCCTTTCATATCAAACTCATTAAGAAAAGCTATATTAAAATGTCTGCATGCAAATATGCTTACATTTATTTTTTTCAAATTACAGAGGTGTAAATATGAATCCTATTGAAAGCAGTGGCAACAAATTACTTTTCTGTGTGGCCAAGATTGGTACTTTTTTTTTTTTTTTTTTGCCTTTAGCACAGCGTTCCTCTAAAATAACATCATGGAGGACCCAAATGCTGCAGTGAGTGACACAGTGCTTTCAGAACTTAATTACTTGAGTTTCCCCTTGCTCAAAATTGCCTCTCATAGCAGTTCTTCCTTGCATTATGGACAAGGACAATTATTGAACAATTGTTACTGAACAATGTGTAATGCTAACATCAAAATACATTTTCAGCCATCACATGTCCTTTCCTCTACGACATATCCCCAGCTCATATTCAGTCCTCCTCCCTACCCCCTGCCACACAACCAATTGTAAAGACACTGCTCTACCCCAGTAACAGCAAGGTGAAAAAAATACAGAAGCCACTTTAAGGTTGATTATAGAAGAAGATACAACACATACCAGACCAGGCATTGGTGACGGTGCTTGTCCACCACTATAGTCTATTGAAAATGAATTAAAGAACAAGATAAGAAATATAATTAATTCCTTTTATTATGTAAATGCTATCTAATCTGAAAATAAAGCCATTTACAGACTTGGTAAGTTACAGGTCTACCACTGCACAAAACCTGTTTGCTAAGGAACAGTAGTTTTAATGACCAGTAACTGAAGTTCTTGCCCTTGGGAACAATGGGAAGAAGTAATCACAGAAGCATTCTGGTATACACACTAGCAAGGGAATTCTAAAAATACTAAATTTACTGGTGGTGTGGGCGCTGGAAGGATCTCTCCTTATTAAATAGTACTATTCTTGACAAAAAACAATGTAGGCCATGCCAATGAAGAATGCATGTCCTGTGCTGTCTTGCAAAGTTGTATTACTCTGTTAAAATGTCTAACATATTAACAATAAATACTGAGAATTCATTGGTGCAAAAAGAACTGAAGGAATCTCATTTTGTGATCAAAAGCACTGTGAATACCAATGTTGCAACTACATTTATTATGCTAGAAGTTTATTTTTATCCATAGTACATATGTACAGTTATTTTTTTTAACAGCAGCTTAGTTATTAGAATCAGTGAAACAATGTTTAAAAGAAAGGTTTTGCTACTCTGAATTTCTTGCAGCCACAACTGACATGTTCTAGGATAAAAATGTTCTTAATGGTAACTGACTACTCAAAGTATAAAAAAAAAACTGCACTGTTTTTAAGCAATGGTGTGTATTCTCCTTTCCACTTCCCCCTCAATGCCCATGATCACCATGAACACAGAGCTGCTCAGATTCTGAAAAACACATCCATTTCTTTGAGATTAAGAGAGCAGCTAGATACTTGGTGAATGTTGCCTCTGGATTTCACAGTTCTGGTCAAATACTTGCAGTCTGAAGAACGACAAGCACCTAAATGACCACATCATGATCATTAACCAGTGACAGACGTCCCTTTTGGATGTAATGTATACAGATGGTTCTCATCTGCTCTTTACTGGTCTCATCAAGAAAGGTGGCAGGATGTGTACAGCATACAAACCTAGCTAAAAGTAGCAAAGATAAGGGCCTGTTTTGTTGCTACCTGTCTTGGGCTCTCCTAGTTTAACTTCGGATGCTTGAAGTATCTTAACATATGGCAGGGAAACAGCCACGTACCTGGAATTTGCGCTGGTCCACCTCCACCATAGCTTTGGACAGGAGGCTGGGGATAGCCACCAAAGGCAGGGCCAGCAGGAGGCACACCAAACCCAGGGCCTGCAGGGGCTAAGAGAAGATGGCAGATTTTAGCAAAAGAAATTTTGTAAGTGATTTCTGGCACAACATGAGCCAGGTTATTGAGCAGAGCTATGCAAGAGATTAATTTTCTTTTTCTGTGTGTGTGCAGTGGCCTAAAACCCAAAGGTATCAAGGCCCTGCTATCAGCATGCAAGTATTTATGCTAGATAGCAATCTGTCTAGCTGTCTAAATGCTGCTGCCTAAATTGATCACTGAACAAAGCTGCTTTTCATTACTACATCTACCAAGCACAAAGAACAGTTACAACAGAAATAACTCCCGAGTGGTGCTGTAACAAAGGACCTTACCTCCAGGGTAAGATGGCATTCCTCCAGCCTGGGGAGCTCCAGGGTAGCCCCCTGGGGCAGGATATCCCGCTGCCCCTGGATACCCAGCATTTGGTGGTGCCGCAGGGTAGGTCCCTCCTCCTGCAGGGGGGTATCCTGCAGGGTAGGTGTACTGACCAGCTGGCGGATAGACAGACTCCTGCCCTGTTGGCTGAAACACAAAGCCCAAAGATCTCTGTGTGCCCATTATCAGGATGCTAGAGTAAAAACTCTCAAAGTGTCCATGTATATAATGCTGTGATTAGATTTAGCTCTTAGGAACAGCATCAGTATTCCCTAAGCCTGGGTGTGGGCCTTCCGGATGGGTTCTCTTGCTCTTAAAAAACAGGTATTTAAAATCAGCTTTATAACACGTACCATATGGACTTAATACTTAGTGGAAACAGTCCTTACAAACAATAGAAGGGTGAGCCACACATTACGTACAGTACACACCCATTCTTGCATACAGAAAACACATAAAAAGCAAAATAGTAAAGTCTACCTCAGATGTTTTCCTCAGGTTTGGTTGCTCCAATATTTCTTAGCCCCAGATTACTGTGCCCATAGTACAGTGAGATCCACTTCCATAGCGGTAGTCTAACCTTTCTCAGCCTGACTCAACAAAAAGATTTTAATGGAATTTAAATTCACAAATCCAAAGTAAGGATCCCCAAAAGCCCTGCTGGGATGGCCATTATAGAAGGAAATCTTTCATATTGATTTTTTTGCACCAGTTATTGCTTTGGGCATCATGAGTAAGACTAGAAAACCTAGAATGACTCATCTAGCATTTAAAGGTTTTTTTTAAATTCATCCACTAAAGTTGGCTACATTTTAGATGCTAGCTTAAAAAAAAATAAAAAATAAAAATAAATCATACAATATAGTTAAAGTGGCAAGCAGGATAAATTACAGCTTTAGAGCTTTTCAGTATTTTAGCAGGATACAGTGAGCTCCATCCTTAAGTCTAGTTCAGTACAGCATAAAACAAACCATATAAAATTCCCACAATCACATTATCAGCACTGTACTAACAAAAGCATAGAGCTGCATCTAGCTTTGAAAAATGATGCAGGCATATCAAAAACACTGCAGTATCAGCCACACCTGATACGTTCCATCCGCCTGTGTTTTGTTGGAATATATAGTCCGTTCAGTCATGAGCTGAAGATGGAACAAAGTACTGTGGCTGAAGGATTGGGGGGGTCAAAGTCAAGCTACAGTGTCCTGTATCCTCAGAAAAATATTTACTTGGTGTTGTATGAAAGCTGCATACATGAGCTTGGATTGCTCAGCAGCTTTACTCTTCCTGAGTGTAATAGTCACTTAAGTTTGTTCAGCATCTCTGTAAATACTGTGATACGGGTACACATGTTATTTGGTAGAGACTGGTTCAGACAATACCTCTGATCCTGTACTTAAAGACCCTTCCATTTATGTAAGAACTACTGATACTTCAAAAAATTATTTGCTGAGATAGTTAGCTATAGAGAGAGAGAAAAAACAACCCACAAGACCAGGGCATCAGACCAAACCAGAACCAACCAACTGACCAAAAACCCTTCTGGAACAACAGGCAATATTAAAAAAATAGGTCATAAACTTCCTTCTTGGAATTCATGTGAGACAACTGTAGAGTCTCACTTGGGGATAGATATGTGGATGACAACAAAGACCATCATCTATAGCAAATACTTTATATGGACTAACAGCTGCTATTTACACACACACACA
Organism: Anas acuta; assembly: GCF_963932015.1. NCBI lineage: Eukaryota > Metazoa > Chordata > Aves > Anseriformes > Anatidae > Anas > Anas acuta. Next base: position 17,423,353 of record NC_088985.1, read on the forward strand.
GCATGGTAAGAAGGGCTACTGACAGCACATAAATGCATTAGGAGTGCAGCACATTTAACAGCCATACTTACAGGATAGCCAGGGAAACCAGGGTAGCCAGAAGGGGGATAGCCTGGGTATGACATTCTGGAAAGAAAAAAAAAATTGTCAGGCACTGTAGATGAGTTTGCAGTAGCTATTTGCTGGCTAATTACCCGTGACATCACTTGAACAACGTGTTCAGTGCATTCGGTATTGCTAAGAGTATTTGTCAGCTACTAAACCACAAAACCTTTCCCTTTTCCATACACATGACAGCAGCAAGCAGGATTCCGAAGAGAACCATCATCAACTTTGCAATTAACTGCTGCCCTTAATTAGTGTCAAAGAGATACTGACACATGGTAAGAGACCTGACTCCCTAATAATTCTGAAATAGAGATTTTCAGACCTTGAAGTGCCAGCAGAAGGGGGCTGAGCCTCTGCCAGAATAGAGACGGAAGAGTCAGGCTAAAGTAGGTCTCAATTCTGTAACGCATCAAGCATTTCTCCTGTCAGCCTGCACTCCTCCATTCACAGGAATAGTTCTTGTGAGGAGAGTAGTTCCTTATCTATCCCAGAGAAAAGGATCATTCGATCATTTGTGGTCAACTGTTACCTGCTTTTGGCTATTCTGATCTGTGTGCACCGCTAAATGCAGACCAATGATTTAAAAGATCAAATAAAGTGATTAAAAATAACACACACAAAATTTACGCGAGCTGTTACAGGTATGACAGCAGGACAGCTTCACTATGCACATGTTAATGGCAAGCTCAAGCATGGGAGGACCATGGTGGTTGAGCAATCACAACTCAGTTACTTTGACCTTTAAGTCTCTTTCAAAATTCCACAGTTGTCTGACTCCTGCAAAGCACAGTGACTCAGACTTTCTGGTGTTGATGACATGGGACATCCTTTAAAATTAAACTGCACCAGATGCTGGTCAGTGCACCATGAAAAAGGCTTGCAAAGATCTAAATTTTTAGCTAAAATGAGTACTTAATGATAAGAAAGAAAACTCTATAAATGGAGGTTTATAATCTAAATGTTTTAGAATCATTAAGGTTGGAAAAGAAATTTAAAAAAAAACTATTAGCATAATACAAATTTACAGATAAGCAGTGCCAAAAAATGGGAGGAAAAGGTCAGACAAAAGAAGTAGCAAAGGTGCCTAGTTTTGAGCATGCATGCCTTTTAGTGTTTCATTGACTATTCTGCCAAGGAATGCCTCCGTGAGACATTCCTGTCTTGCATAAAGGTCGCTGAAGAAGGAAAGAGGCGGGGAACCTGCTGGAGGGGGAGATCCCAGCATGAAACCCACCTTCAGAGCAGCTCCTCAGTAACCCATGCATATCGTCACGTGTGTAAGAACTGCTTGGGCTGGGAAGGGAGGAAATCTTGTGTTTTTTTTTGTTGTTTGTTTTAAAATTGTTTAAAAATTAATTAAGCTGCTATTTTTAGAATTTATGAAGAGAAAGAGTGAATTTAGTCTCTCTACAAATACTTTATGCTGATGGAATTGTTTTTGTTTCTTACTTTAATACTATCGCCCTCGTGCTCAAACAAAACACCAAAATGAGGAAGCGTCCAGGCATGAGTTCAGCTTCCCAATTTCCACCACACATCATTTGTAATCCCTCAACATTATTTAATTTGTGTAGGAAATTTCTGTTTCCTGGTAGTAACTATTTGTTTTAGTCACATTTTTAATAGAGGGACCTGGGGAGTAGAAGCAGAACAGGCCAGAGATTGTCGACCATGTCCCCAACCAGTTGGGCAAGGAGTTTTGACGTCATTAGCCACACTACTAAACATCTACAAACTACTAATGGCAGGGGAAAAAATCCTGTTAATGCTAACGAGCCAGATTCCCTGATCAGGGACTGGGAGTTACTCCCTGCACGTTTATAAGACAGTATCTTAGCTGCATAAATCAAAGGAAATTGGATATATAACTACACATGTAATACAGTTAATGACTATTTATGTTTATAGTTACTTGGTGGCCAAAACAAATGGTTATGAAAGCAGTATTCCTACTGCATTGTACCATTAATTGCAGAAGAACTTATTGCCTGAAATATCTCAGATTTAATGTGGAAAACATTAAAACGTAGAGCAAGTTAGTTCAAACAAGAGCCAAAACAAACTTGTAGAACAGTACAACTATACGGTCACCTACTGATAAACTAGGATCATCTCTTAGAGGGGGTGAAGAACGGTATGAGGTGTACTTGTGGATCTATGCTTTGATCATAAACACCACTAATTGCTATTTGTTTCCCTAAGAGGAAACTCCTTAAACCAATGCCCGTACAGTATTTACTGCTGACAGCTATTTGAGTTGACTTTTGATTCTGGCTCTCAACAACACATTTCTTCTGGTATTTCTGTTACTTAAACACCAACTGTAACTCTATTCAGGAACAAGATGACTAGCAACACTTCCTCTGGATTTCAGTGCCACTCCTCTTGCTTAGAGGAAAATACTGCCCATAAAACTGAATATTAAAAAATAAAACCCCAAAACTTCTGTTTTTCAGCTTTATATAATTCAATTAAAGTTACACTGTTAGCAAAACAATAACACGTAAAACTTGAAGGTGTGCACAGTATCATTTCCCCTGTTATTACTTTCTTTGCTTTTCATAGTGCAAAATCAACAGCTGGTGACTGCAGGTCAGCTGTTTTGACAACTGTAAAAAGTTTAATTTGTATGTAAATGGGACCCAAATTAACCACCTGTGTACACTGATGACAAAGAGCACGCTAAAACTGCTTAACACCTTCCTTACTGTCACTGTTTCAGTTCCTTTTCTAGGATTTGGATAATTTGTGACCCAAATTCTTTTGGGAATGGCAGCGTTTCATTTAATCATCCCCCTCTACCCAGACCCCATCCCTATTTCTTATTTTGTGTTTGTAACTCAGGAGGACGACAAAATTTTTGTCAGTTTCCTTGATCGTTCTGGGCGGTACCTTCAGTGCCAAGCGGGGCTTTGAGACTCGCCTCAGGTACCCGAGTCTCTGAAGACCTTACAGTGCCCAGCCAGCAGTACTGACTGGAACAGCCTTCATACACACATGGAGAGGCACGAATTCCCTTACACAACACCAAGTACTTGATAACAAACCGCAGCTGCTCCCCTGGCTCACCGCCTCCCTCACAGCACCTGAGGCCGGGCCCGTTACCGCCCGCCCAGCCGCACCGCCTCAGCCTGTGGGGGCTCCCGGCACGCTGCTGGCCCAGCCGACCCCCGGCGTCCCAATTTTTGGTGTTTTTTTGGTCAGTTGGGCGGGGCGGGGGCGCTGCCTGCGCAACACCGGGCGGGCGGAGGAGGGCCCGGGGTGGGGACAGGAGGGGTGGGGACAGGGTGCGGGCAGGGCAGGGCAGGGCAGGGGGCTCGAATCAGCCCCGAACCCACCCCCGGCGTCTTTAAAGGACCCCCGGGGGCCGCCCCGCCCAGCTCTGCCCTGCCCTGCCCATGGGGCCAGGGGCCACCACCCGCCCGGGGCAGGGCAGGGCGGTCACGGAGCTCTGCGGGCTGCCCCCGGGGGTCCGCAGCTCCCTGGGCGCGGCGAGGCGAGGCACGGCCGCAGGAACCAGCCGCAGGTAGCAGCTGCTCTGGTTGCTCCTCCCGAGGAGAGCGGGGCTGCGGGGCGGGCCGGCTCCTTGCCCTGCCGAGCCCCCGAGGCTGTGGGGTCTCCCCGGGGTCCAGGGGGCTGATCCCGAGCCCGCCCGGAGGCGGCGGGGCCAGGCCGGGCTGCTGAAGGCGGGGGACGCGCGAGTCTCGTCAGCTGCCCGCATCCCACCCCCCCCCCCGCCGCCTCACCTGAGGGAAGCCGCGGAGCCGCCGGCTTCTGTCCCGCAGCCGCCCCGCAAAATGGAGGCTGTGGGGCCAGGCGGGGCCCGCCCCGCCCCCGCCACCGGGCCCGCCCCGCTGCCCGCGGGCAGGGCCGCCGCGCCCCGGCCCGGGCAAGCGGATCGCTGCGGTGCCGCCCCTGCTAACCCAGGACCCCTTTTCCCGTCCGTGCAGGCTCGCCCCGTGTCCCCGGAGGCGGCGGTATGCGCCCTCCTCCCTTGGAGCGGCGGGGAGGTAAGCGGCGGGCGGCGGTGCCGCGGGGGGGCTGCGTGAGGGAGGCGCTGCCGCCACACCTGAGCCCTCGGTCACCTGCCCGGCAGGCCGGGGGGGCGGCCTCGGAGCGACTTCCCCTTGGCACCGGTGCCGTGAAATCGCACCCTAGCGCGTGTGGCTTTGAAATAGGTCTGTTTGCTAGCAACACGAGAGGGTGCAGCTCAAATCGCTCGTCCGGTAGCTGGCAGTCAGTCAGCCAAGTCACCTAGACCCCCAGAACAGCGCAGTGGCAAAGCACAGCAAGGACTCCATCAGGCCTGCGGGAGTTCCTCTTTTCCTTAGAGTTACTCAAGATCTAGGTCCCAAGAAGGCATAAAGGTAGGACTGTCCTGACTAACACACCCCTTTCCCTAGGTGAAATCTCTATTGTTGTCACCTGTGTGTAACTAACTGCTGTGGGAAGTGCAGTCAGTGTTTTGTGTCTATTTTTAAGTCTATTGTAATGCTTATTCATATTATATTTAGCACAAACCCTACACACACGTATTCCTGTCTTTACCCTGTGGCTAATTGTAAGAGATTCTGACCAGCAAGGTACAGTTTATGAAGGATCCACCCATGCTGTTATGCAGTGGTTACTTGTGATTATTCAAAATAACTTCTTCCTACTCTTTATGATTAGCATATGTTAGCAGTTTAGAGACTATTAAAATGCAAACAATCTTATCCTGTAACCTTGTGTGGTACCTGAATGCTAGATGCCAAGTAAAGCCACTGTTCTCTTTGTCTGTAAAATAGCATTAGGTGCAGGCAGCAGAAAATAGGTGGCTAATAATTTACCATGCCTGCCCACTTCAAGTGAAAAGCACCTAAAAACATATAAAGAATCTAATATAAATGATTTATCTTCAGCAATATTGGGCTTTTATCTTCTTTGTCCAGAACACATCATGAACAGCTTTAAGAATTTAATCCTTACAGCATTTTTCAATTTATGCTTCTAGCAGATGTGTAGTATACTTTACCTCTGCTAAGCTCATTTCTTTCAGAATAGGTATATATTAAAATCCCTGTTTCCATAGGAACCAAACACACTTATAAAACACGATTCTTTATCTCTTGTATTTAGTGGACTGTTTGGATTTGAACTATTCAAGAAAGGAACCATCTGTTTTTACAAACAAGTGGGAAAAGAGTGAGAGAAAACAAAATAGCATACATCTGAAGAATCCCAATCTATGTTCAATGTGTTGCATGTGTGTTTGTTAACAGGAATATCTGGAATGACTTTTAAAGCATTGGAATGGGACCATTGTGGTCATCAAACTTCACTCTATATTCAAGAAAATCCATTGTCTTGTTACCACAGTTGGAGCTGTATGTATAGGAATGCTTCTTAAACTCCCTAGAGTCAAGAAAACCTCCCAGTTCTAGAAAAATCAAGTTCAGTAAAATAGGGAGACAAACTGTTGCTCTTCTCTTTTGTAATAGCCTTGCATCTTCTGCAAAGACATGATACTGGACAGAATTCTGGCCCAGAGGAACTTGTCTCAACTATATACTTGTACCGTGTGCTATCAGTACATACAAAACAAAACTCCCCCCCCCCCCCCAAGTAATTTATTGCCTGTAGCATAGGGCACTAAATGCATTGCTGCTTCTCAATGATGTGTATCCTGGTTGGAGTCCTTCACGCTTAATATAAAGCATTGCTTTTGATCTTATATTTTAGTCAGTACAGTTAAAGGGGAAAGTTTCCTATAGTTTGCAGTAAGCAACAAGATCTGGTCAGCTTTGAACCATGGGTCAAAGTATAACAAACCAACAGGATACTGCAGTGATCCAAGTCAAAGTTAAGTACTAAAGGTATTTTCCCTCTTACAGTACCTTGTGACTGCAGTAATTAAAATGCAGATAGTCGAAGTTAGCTGTTGAGTTAACCTCCTGTGTGAACAGGGAGCAGAGCAAGTGCAGTTCACTCCAGAAAATGTTTGGTTTGCTGAAATGAGAGTTACTACCCAGTGAGTCATGTTAGGACTCCACCCACTGTAGTCCAAACATCAGGGTTTCACGCAAACCTTACAACTGCCGTCAGGATCCGCAGTTCTGCTGGGTGGAACCACAGTAAAAACAGACACTTCATCCTTACTCAGAGCATGCAAGGAGAACAGCAGGTTGTTCTGCTAGATTACTTGAAATAGCATGTCCAACAATTTTCACCATTGATATTTTACTCCTTATGATTAAAACCATGTATTTCGGATTCGTTACTAATAAGTAGATGGCATCCATCCACAGGCTCAAAACATTTTGCAGCAGACTGAAGGATTTTGCCAAGAAACTTAAATGACTCAGCTGACATGGCAAAGTTAGTGACCTTCATCCCAGTATACTGAAATAATCAGCAAATGAAATTGTGATTCTGGCAGCAAGGATACTTTTTAAATATCAAATTGCAGATTACAAGTTTTATTTGTTACTTTCAACAACATAGAACACTTACTCTTATCTCCACTTTCCAAGGCTTACAACCAAACACAAAGATGTTCATGTTAAAGATGAATCACTGGACATGCTGGATCAGGCTGACACAACGTTTATTCTGAATGAGGAACTCAGTATAAGTCGCTTGGACTTGACAAGAAGAACCTATAATTAAACTAGAGAAGACAGAAATTAGCATGACCAAGGAGGAAGAATTTGAAAGTAAGCACAAAGGCCATGTTGAAAAAGGAATTTGTTGAATTCTGCTAAGTTGGTCTGGAATCAGTTCCAAGTTTTCTCTTGATGTGAGCACAGAAGTTCTTAAAAGTTAGGAACAAGCCAATGGTACCTGCGGATGAAACTGAAGTATCACCAATACTGAGAATAATCCAAACCAGCATAAGTATGGGGATTGTTGTAACATCTAGATTTGCTAATTAAGAAGTGCTGTAACGCCAGGTCATGCATTTAAACTAATAATTTCTATGGTAATTTGGAGTTCAACTTCAAGTGACAGCAGTGAAAGGATTAGGGTGGTGCTCAGCCATTGAAAATGACAGACACCAAGAGGCAAACAAGAAATTTCTAACAGGGAAGTATTATATATTCTTATATCCATTGATCTATACACTGATACAGGTATGGTCTGTACCAACAAGAAAGACTGAAAATAAGTTTAAAATGGGCAGCTAAATGAACAAAGCATAAACAGGGCAGGAGAAGAGAGGAGATGCAGCTTAATATGTTTAGTGTAGCAAAAGGAAGGCTGCTGCATGATGACTATCTATAACAGAAGATGTATAAATACCAGGAAGAATATGAAGTGAAATTTAATAAGGGCAAAGGGTATTTAGGTGTATTTAAAACAGATTTTAAGATGTGGTTGGTCAAAACAGGAAAGAACTGAATTCATGATTCGGGAAACTCCCTCTGAAGTAAAGCTAGTGGATACAGGGAACCAGAGGTGGCGACAATGAAGTAGTGGCTGTTAAATATACCACAACTAGCAACACAAACTTCTTTCTCTATTCAGAGAAATGCATAGCATTAGCCTTTTTCTTCCATCACGTGAATTTAGGATGTCAGACTGTAATTGCTTTTTTTTTTAGCCAACACAATGCAGTTCGCAAGGACTTACTTCAGATCTTAGTCTAATCCTACAGTCACCATTACTAGAATTGTTCTGTGCATCATCAGTCCTAAGTACTTTACAGATGTCATAGGAAACCTGACTGTTGCATCCTGCCTATCCACAAACTTCTCATGAAGAATCATCTAATTGTCATCTGCAAACCCTGCAGCATGACAGAGCAACAAGGAAGCTAATTACCATCATGCATCTGCGATTTCCATTGTGGTATACAACTTTTGTTTCTACTGCTGAAACTGTAATCATTTAAGAAATATTGTGGTTTTAATAAGGCATTTCTATTAGAGTTCGTCCAGCAAGTATTTATTTTGGTAAACTACACAGAGGACCTTCATGTGCTTGTGGATTTTACATTCGCTTGCTCAAAGAGGCAACCAAGCACAATCTTATACTAGGAAGATGTCAGAAAAAAAAAAGCATGTCTGTATGCTAATTAAACTGCAGGTTATCAGAGGTTACCATGCTCAATGAAAAGACAATTAACAAATAATTAACAATAAAATTAAAAAAATAATAATAACAATAGCTTTGTCAAAACTATTTGGAGAAATGCATCCTAAACAGAAAAGGAAGAAATGCCCCTAATAGATCCAAGGACTCAGTGATTTACAAATAATAGCAAATTAGAGCTTGAAATCCTTGATGTTTCTTGACTCCCAAGTTTTTTCCACCAGGTTACTTATGCAGTTTCAGGTTTTTAGATGAGATTCCCTACAGTGGAGCAATAGAAGACCTTTAGGATTTCTTGCCTAGATTTTCAAACTTCAGAGAAGGCAATGCCTCTTTCTTCAGCCTCCTAAGTAATAATGACACAGCACAGGCTTTACAATCAAGCAAAATGATGCATTACAATGTGCTTGCAATATTGTCCTTCACAAGAGTGGCCACTGAAATTTGAAAATTCTGCAAAGCAAGGTTTTTATTTGACTCACCCAGTAACTGAATGAATGGAATCAAATATAGCATTTTTAAGATGGCAACTGTTTTTCTACTCCGATTCTTTGTATTTGTCACTGTGACGTCTAGCATACAGCTGAACCTACAGATTATGGGCTCTTCTGACACGCCGGTTTTGCAGTGCATCATTCCACACAGGAAGAGACAGCTTCAATCCCTCGTAACGCATCATCGTTCATCTTCAGGTACTTGTAAAGACTGTGGCAAATTCCACAATATGTTTTCTATAAGTAATGATCACAAATTGATCTTTCTTCTCAGAACTTTGCATTTCGTACACAGCTGCTGACTAAATACAATAGCTGTTCAACTTGAAATCTTTCAACTCCGAATCTTTCTTACATGTTAATTTTCTTAACAGAGAATGACAAGAGTTTACTACAGAGGGACAGATCAGAGAAATAATATGCTTTTTTTCCTCTGCTTATTGCAATAGTTATCGGAGACCTATCCAGCTTTGCTGCTCATTCTTTTCCTCTATCTATTTCAAGGCTTATTTTAAAAAGAACACTGTGACCTGAAAAATGTGTGTAAGTGGCCAAAGATTGAATATTAAGCTTAAAGAAGAGAAACAAAACATCAGTGAGACCAGTAAAAACGAGGCAAGTTTTAACACATTTAATGCTCACTTTGAAAAGAGGTGAAATCTTTGCTGTGCTTTCAGTTTTCAGGTGCCTTGCCCTTGCAATTAGAAATTAGAATTTAGCACTGAACCACTCGGAATTCCCCAGATAGGAACAACTAGAACAGAATTTATAGATTTTTAATGGGTTTTTCACTTCTGGATGAATGTGGCAAATTTTGCACAAGGGTATTTGAGGTGAACACTGGTTTTGCAGCTTTCTCTATGATGTTTCTAATTCATTTATCAAAACAGACGTGTGCAAATGCATCAGAAATAGTCATTAGTACATAAGCATGAACAAGTATGTTGTAGAAGAGGGGTACTTCTACTGTATTAGGTGAATCCACTGCAGTACAGCTGAACAGACTACCAAAGATTTTATATTAGCTGAAATTGTAAAAAGTTACAAATCAGAATGGCTTTCCTTCTGTTAAAATTAATTCCAGGTGAAATAGGTTTGGGGGAAAAAATTGGAAGTTTCTGACCCAGCAGTACAAGGGTCATGGAACAGGGAATTCCTATTTGATGGCATCCCTCACCAAAGTATATTGCTGTGCTTTTCTTTTGCAAACAGGGAAATTCCAGTAGCAATGGTTTGTGAGGTTTTCTAGCCATATGAACTTAGTTGTTAGTTCAATTCTCCGAAGCCCTACTTTATGAGGGTGTAATTCCATTATACTTTATTTCCTTTCCTGAAGGATCAAATATGCATAGAAATAATAGAGCAATGTAAACTGAATCTGGTGTCTCATATCCCATCAATGAAGGCCATATATACAGCACCATTTATGAGCCAGTGACTGTTCTGTAGTCCCTCTGGAAAAGTGTATTATGTGCAGTGCAAGACGCCTCCCTGTGTGCTTTAAAAGTTAGGGGGAAAACACAGAAAGCTGCAGAATTTGAGATGACTTGCATCCACTTTAGTTTGCATTCCTGATACCATGTTATCCCCTCTTTCCTCCAAAAGGGGATTCATTATACAAAAAAAAGAACAGTTTTTTTTTCTGGACAGGTGTTCTTGCCAATAAAATTGAACCTTTATTTCAAATTCTTACAATAAAGCTGTATTTTGTAATACAAGTAAATAAACCCAGAAGACAAAAAATTCACTTATTCCATTTTAAGATTGTGGGCTCATCCAGTCTGCATGAGTTCCCATTCATTACCTGCACTGCTAGGGCTTTTTCAGGGAAGTAGAAATAAAGACATAAACCAAGTCATCTAGGTAATTAAGTTATGGTCCAAGGCAATTTGTACCACCACAGAAGTGATGATCTGCTCATTCTTGAGGCTTTTTGAAGGAAGGGTCGAGTGGCAGAAGTTTCTTTATAAACTCAGAAGTTTTTCATTGAGAGCAATCTGTGACTGCGTGAGGTTTGCCAAGTAGGTTACCATCAGCAGGTCCTGAGAGGAAGGGAAATAAAAGCAATGATCAGAAATATTAACAAAGATTATAGCCTATTATGGAGATGTGAATTTTTAACAGCTGTAAAGCAGTGTAAAATCAGCTACTGGAACTATTGCTGTCTTCAGTGTCCTGCCCTGAGGAATGCTTCCCTCACAGGAAGGAGGTTTTGGTATTCCTGGAACATGAGACACTACTTGTGAAAGTTTAACTCTGAGTTCATCCATGTTAACCAGGCAAGTCAAAGGGTATAAGCAAAATTAAAAATTATTTCTGGTCTTGCAGACTAAGGATGAACAACAGATTCAGAAACTTAGCCTTCTAAAAATCTGTGACAGAAATGAGGTAGCACACTAAAACCTTGCTCATGCTCTAAGTGTCATGTAATGAGACAAGAACTTCAGCTCAGGCAAAGTAAGGTGGCAAATCACCAATTATCCTTGAAATCTATAATGCATTAAGCTTGGTAATTCATATTTTCCTGCCACTCTAAAAAAACAATCAGCACTGCCTTTCAGATTACTTGCATAATTCATAAGTGCTTTTAAATTAATTCTCTCATTTGCAGTTGTCTTTAAATTATAATGAGCTCCTTCATCCACCTTCAGCTTTTAAAACATCAAATTAGAGACGAGAAAGGGCTGTATTTTCTATGAACATGTTGGTATGAAAGAGTAGTTTTGATCATAGACAAATCTGTGTCTGTAGGACAGATTTTCAAAATTACTGGCAATACACTGAAAAAATAAGACAACAAACTTACATTAATGTTGCTGTTTAGCATTGTCTCAAAGTCCTCTGCTGAAATCTTTGGCACCTGGTTAATAAGATCCATCAGGAAACGCCCAACAGTGTTGTCAGCAGCCACTTTGCCTGACTGAAATAAGAAAAAAAATTAGCGTAAGTAAAACTGTGAGTTTATGATCCAGAAAGAAAACATACAAAAAGAGAAAATAGATGTGTAATCGTATTATCAAACTTATCTGCTGGGTCATTAATAGTTGGCCTTACCAATACATCCTCTGCATACTGCAGCACCATAGTGAGGGTATCCTGAATCCTGGCTGAGGCTGACCCCACCTGTTGTAAATCACTGGACAAGCCAATCACTCGATTAGGGCTAAAACAGGTCTTCATGATAAGATCCACTGGAAGCAAAAGAAGGATCAGTAAGAAAACTGAATGCCACTGAAGAAAACTTAAATCCTTAACTTGTTGCAGATTTTTAGATGGTTAAGTAAGACTGTTTAATTCCCTGCGGAAAGGCAGTTTTACCAGGATTAAAAAAAGAAAAGTACTTGAACAGTGTCACAACAATGGTTAGAATCAAAATAGGAAGAAAACATTCACCTCCTATCCGCTCTGTATCATAATAAACATACTTCACTGTTAGAGGTGTGAACATCACGCCCATAGTTTTACCAGGGACTCCCATCGGGGCACTAGGAGAAAAGAAAAAGTTTTCAGTATTGACATATAAAAGAAAGGAAATATACTTCCATCCCAGTGATCTCTATTAGCACTGATGTCTGAGCAAGTGTTGGTTACTCATTCTCACTAAAATCAGCAATATGAAGACCCAGAATAAGTGAGGACAGAAAATCAATACAGGCGTATTATTAACTGCTCATTTTTATCTAAGAATATTCCTAGCTGGTCTGACATTTGTTGACATGACAACATGAAGCGCTAGGTGCTATCTTAGCCAGTTTCTTCTGGCTTGTACAGCGCTTATTTTTTCTATCCTGGAATACTCCATGCTCTTTGAGAAATCATTTAAGGGACAAACAAAAATTCAAGAACAAAACTCCGTATTATTATTGAGAGTATTTAAAGTTTGTTTATGCTTTCAGTATGGAAGATGTCATGGAACAGCTTTCTTTTTGAAGATGCACAGGCAGAAAGCAGAATGATTTCTGCTACAAGAAAGGCTGGGGTTTTATCTTGGAAGGAGGAGAGTTCTTCAACAAGTACGGGGAAGAACAGTGAGGTGGAATAGTTTCATTTCATAGTATCTAATCTCTATTATCAGTTGATAATTGCAAATGGAAGGGGATGAGGGGAAAAAAGACTGACCAATAAGATGTTCTTTCAATCACATTCTGATTGCACTAGAACTTGGACTGCTGAGCAGTAAGGCTCAGTGAATAAAGGCTAGCATTCAGAGTATGATGGAAGTTAATGACATTAATACTAGCTATATGAATCTTGTGAAGCGCCATGAATATGTTCAGAACACTGTTAATACCCAGTTTCCCACCCACAATGAGGAACCACCTTATGAAGGTTAAGTCTTTCAACGTATATACACTGGTCAAGACATTTCAGTGGGAAGAAAGCTATGATCTCTGGCTCAGTTATAGTTCAGCTACTGCACAGTATTGTCCAAAATAGAGGATGCTGCAGCCCACTAAGTTTCTCATTATTCTCATATGGTCTTTCTTGGTAATTCAGACAGCCCCTTCCCAGAGTACCTGACATAGGCTTTAATGCTCATGCGTGAATTCTGCAGACTTGTGTCCACAGTCAGGTGGATTGGATTGTGCGCTTCCCGGCTGTAATACTCGTGGATCAGGACAGAGTGTTCTGTGATGTCGTGACCTGTTGCATACCTTCAAAAAAGCAAACATTGAAGAGCCATTCTTCTAACATTCAAGTGCCCAGCATCTGGTATTTAACAGCTTTGTATCCTAAAACCCTAATTTCCAACCACTGAACTGCAGAGCGTAGTAAGTACAAGTGTTTTAACTAAGGAATTTTTAACTTTATGGCCAGCTGTCCAAGAGTTTTAGGATTCAGGCTGGGCACATGTATGCCCAAAATGTGCAAAGGTCTTTGTAGTACCATCCACAAGGAGTCCAGTCGTCATCAGACACTGAACAGTCAGTTATTGGTCACTATGCTCTGGACCAAACCTTTATTTCCTTGCAAACAGAAGCATGCCAAGCAAATTTGGACCACCCAAGTAGATCTTAAACAAATCACACATCTCTGTTCAGGAGGCAAGACTTGTTCATCTAGCTCCTTCAGCTGCTCTGCAATTAGCTTCCCACATACGCAGAAAAACTCCTGTCATTAGAAACGCACTTTGCCATGCCATTAAGAGGTTGCAGAGGAAGGTAGGAATTCTGTGCTTGCAGGATTTTGCTCCACAGGAACAGGATTAAGCTATTTTGTAGCATCAGAGAAGAGATGAAAAGCCTAACAAAGCTATCCACGCACACACACGCTTTGTCCCTATTGCACCCTACTGGACTTGCTTGGCATCACCAAGTCCTGCCACCTTTTCTCAGCATCCAGGTGCTCAGGGTGACATCAGACTCCTCATGAGGCCTTTGAAGCTAAACTCGAAGCTACTCTTTTATGTTCTTCACTCCAACCAGTCACCTCCCACAGTGCAGGCTACATTACAAGTGGCTAGGCAATAGCAGATCCACACAAGCATTCTCTTTATCACTTTTGTGATACTTTTTCTAGACCTAAGCAAAACCAAACCCTCCAGGACTCCAGATGTGTGTGTCCTGTTCTAAGTTATAGCACTTTTACAGCTGGCTGTCTAACAGGGGCTGTCCTGTGAGGAGGAGGAGGTATTTTGAGCAGCGCAGGGACTCTCTCAGAACTCACCAGCCCAGGATGATCTCGCTGGGCGACACCTTCTTGTGCAGCTCGTACATGTTCTTGGCGAACTCCATATCCACCGCCACCTGCAAAGCGGGACAGGGCCGGGTCACCCCTTTGCGGCCACGGGGGGCGCAGGGGGGGCAGCCCCGTCCCGCCCTACCTCATCCTCGGACTCGTTGTGCGGCACGGAGAAGCAGTTGGTCACCTCCACCGAGTGCTTGTCCACGGTGCCTGCGGGGAGAGGGCGCGCTCAGCGGGGGGCTGAGGGGCTCGGCGGCCGCCCCCCCTGCCCCCCTGTCCCCGTCCCCGCGGCGCTCACCCAGCAGCGTGCCGATGACCCGCGCCGCGCCCTCGTTGCGCCGCTCGAAGCTGTCGACGATGGAGGCGAGCACCACTGGGTGCAGCCGCACCACGCGCCCGCCGGGGAACGGGCCCGACAGCGCTGCGGACAGCGGCGGCGCGGGCTGGGGCTGAGGCTGGGGCTGAGGCGGCGGCGCCGGGGTTGGGGTCGGGGTTGAGGCCGGGGCCGGGGCCGGGGGGGCGGTGGCGGCGGCGGGGGGAGGCGCGGAGGGGGCGGGCGCGGCTGAGGCGGCTGCGGGGGGCGCCGCCGGCGGGCTGGGAGCCGGGGGGGCGGCGGGAGGCGCCGGGGCCGCAGCGGGTGCCGGAGCCGCCATTTTGCGAAAGAGAGAGGGCAGGAGGGGCGGCGGGATGGCGATTGGCTGAGCGGGGTGTCTGTCACGCAGCGCCGCGTTTCTATTGGGGGAACGGGTGCGCTAAGGACCGCCTTAGGTGAGGGTGGTGCTCCCGTTGGGGCCCAGCACGCTGCTGCGGATGGAGCATGGCCTTGGTCCCGCCCCCTCGGCGCCGGCAGCTTCTTTGATTGGGCCGTGGCTCGCGCCGCCTCCCTGCCCCTCAGCTCGCTCATTGGGCGGCGCCGCTCTTAACTCCCGTCCGTCAGCCTGAGGCACTCAGGCGGCGCTGCGCCAGCGCGCAGCGGCCGCAGGAGGGCGGGGGACGCGCTGCCGGTCCCTGGCCCGGCCCTATCCCAAGCCTGCCCCTGCCCGGCCTCGCTCAGAGCCTGCCTCACGCAGCCTCCGACGGCACTACGGGAACAGCAACAGCAGGTGGCTGCAGCGCTCGCTTTTCGCCCCTAGCGGTGCTTTCACTCGAGGCTGTTGGTGCTCCTGGGAGCGTCAGAGGAGCCAGCGGTCTCTCCCCCTGAATAAAATGCGCAGTGGGGTGAGGCTGTGCCAGCCAAAACCTGCATCAGCGCTCTGGCACTGCTGTGCCCGTCGTGTGGGGCTTTAAATAACCCAAAACATCTCCAGGGCGCTGTTCTGCAGGACAGAAGAGCGCAGAGGGGCTCCCACACCTCTGCTCCCTGTGGCTGGGTTCCCTCTTCAGCGCCTTCCCACATCACAAACTGTTTGAGCAGGGGGCTTCTCAGCTCCAGCTGGCTTCATTAGCTGAGGGACAAATCCCGCCAGGTGGTAAGCAGTTTCAACCTGACTACTGAAGCATATCGGGAGCAGCCCAATAAAAAGAAAATACTTCCTACTCATGCTAGCAATTTGGGGAACACCTGTAAAAGCCACGAAGGAGAGTAAATGCTAAAAACAAGCAGTTTAAATTTTTTCCTAAAAGTGCATCCCCTAGTGTGTGCACCTGTGAAAACTGGATCTCCTGTTAGGCTTTCACAGTGAACCCTTCACTTCCTATAGGCGTGCCCGGTCAAATTGCGTAAGGCGTTAAAACCTTCCTGCTCCAGGAGCTTTGGTGCGTCACTGAGAAGTTTAATGTGTGAGGCGTGCTTGCTAGAAAGCAGCTGTTTGATCTCGTTTTGTTTGCATCAAACTAAGCCTCAGCGCTTAATTTTGCATAGTCAGCGGAGAGTTCATGTGAAGTAAGCAAGTTCTTTAACATCTGCCCATTATATCTTCACATTGCCACCTTTAAAATTGGGCAACTTAATACACACCTGCAGCTGTGCTTTGAAACTGGCAACTGTGACACTCTTTGTTTAATACCTTGGCATCAAGCTGCTGGACAGCATGCCAGAGAGTGCATGTAGTGAGTTAGGATGGGTAGCCTTTATCTCCAAAGTCAAAGATCTGCGGTCGTGCAGAGCCTGCTTTGTACAAAGCTTGTATAAATCTTTCTGTCTAAGGGTAAGAAAATCAATCATGGGAGAGTGCTTGGAGCAAAGGCGTCCAAGCTATAAAACTGTTTTTCTTTGCTGAGTGACTGGTGAAAAATAGAGACCTTCATAATTAATATCGTTCTGTAAATGATCAGTGTACAGTCTGAGGGGAGCAGTTACCAGTGACGCATATTTGTGGTGCCAGTTGTTGAAAACCGTGTGTCCATCTCTGTGAGGCAATTAAGATGTTTGTATACCACCCCATTACAGTAAAATTAACATGTTTGTATACCACCCCATTACAATGAAGTCTGTCTGGAGGAGAACAGAAGACACATTGTCACATGAAAACGGATCAGTGTGATAACACAGGGCCTTCTGATTTTCCATTTTTCCTTGCTTGGTTTCCCTGCATCTGATTTTGACAATGAATATAATTAACCTTCTATCTAGCTTTCGTATGATTTCGCAGTCCTTATGTGTGACTGAGTCATGATTATTGCATATGCTGTTATGTCAGCTGCATTTTCACAGATGATATGTAATTTCTGTATCAGTGGCTATCTTCTCATCTTGCTTGTATTACTGGAAGCAGCAGCATCTCTTGCACTAGAGGAAAAAAAATATTGTGTTACAGGTAAAATAAAATATTTACAACTTATTTGACTTCTCATTTCAAGGCATAGTTTTATCTGGTTAGTTTCGTAGGATTAGATCTGGCACTTTTATTCTGCTATTAAAAAATAATTTTCTGTTGTGTCTAAGAAGTTAGGAGAGCCTTTCTGTCATTGCTGCCAAGAGAAAAGTCTGTCACTGAGCTTGACATACATTTCATGTAATCTTTCTTATTCTGGAAAAAAATAATATCAAATCTCATTTTCTGAATCGCTTTGGGGTCAAAGGAGGGAAGTCAGTTTTTCTTCTTGGGATCTCAAGTCTGTCTCCATCCTTCACTGTGCTCACAGAGCTCCCTCTTCACCTTCACTCACAGTCAAGTGGCCCCACTTGTGTTGTCTCTGGGTTATCTGTGTTTTTCAGGACCCAAATGTTCTACCATCTGTTCAGGCTTCCTTCTGTATAGGAAGTAGTGATGGGCAGTGGCCTCTCTTTGTTTAATTAAAAAAGGTAGTAGTTTTCTTGTTTAGTCTTCATGGAACATCTTACTCACCTGCTTCCCGTGCTTTTGGGATTGCTAGTAGATGAAAGGTGGTTGTTGGCAGCAGCCTAATTTCTAGCGTAATGGGTCAGCTGATTCATCTTTGTGTTAGCAAGAGGAATTCAAGCCCTTCCCCACATTTGCATAATGTTTTACAGGACTGCCTTAATTATCAGAGAAGAGAACAGGGAACTACTGAGGTAATGCTAGAGTGAAAACCCAAATACTACCAAAAAATAATGAGGTGTACTGTTAATTGCATACCACACTGATATAAAAATATCCCTTCTCTAAAGTTAGAGTGATAACGAAAGTTATCATCAGGTGTTCAAAAATAGCACACCGGAGACTGCTGTGTGCTTGTTAGTCACTATGCAGAAATACAGAAATCCAAGCTAAAATAGAAGTAACTTCACAGAATAACTGGCAGTGAAGAGTGACTGAGAGAAATGTATGCAAGCTGGCATATGTAGGGCAACAGATACTTTGTAGTTAGAGTTTTAAAGTCACTGAAGATGGGGAAATAGAGACACATATTGAACAAAGGATGTAGGTGGAAATTTAAAAAAAAAAAAAAAACAACAAAAAACAGAAACCCAAGCACTAGCAAACCCCGAGAAGTACAACATAATTGGCTGAGGCAAATGTTGACATTTTTAAATTGTAGAAATGTGTCCCCATGCCATTTATTTAGCTGTTCATTATTCTTGTATGTACCAAATCCTTTGCTTCTGATGGTGGGAGCTAAAACAAAACAAAACAAGAATATAATAAACAAAAAATAAGGTTGGAAAAGACCTCTAAGACCATCTGGTCTTAACTGTCCCCCAACCACCAATGTCACCCACTACACCATGTCCCTAAGTGCCATGGCCAACCTTTCCTTAAACACCCCCAGGGACAGAGACTCCACCACCTCTCTGAACAACCTGTTCCAATGCCAAACCATTCTTTGTAAGAAGAAATTTCTCCTAACTTCCAACCTGAAGAGGCTGTACAGTAACCCCCTCAGATATCAGTGAGAATATATCAGTAATAAGTTGGAGCAGGCTTTTCCTGAAAATAGAGTGGGTTTTGAAGTTTTGTTTGTTTGTTTGTGTGTACTTGTTTTTGTTTTACTTACTTATTATTATCACTTATTTATTATTTTATTTTATTTTTACATGATAGCCTGTTACCCAGGAGAAAAGGAAGTGGCACATTGTAGCACATTAAATTCTGACATGCAGGGTAAATGCTCCGTGTCTGGAGGAACAACCCAGAAATGAAAGAAAAAAGAAGGGGCGGGGGGAGGACCAGAAATACACTGAGAAAAATAAAAGAATCAACTGAATAAAAATGCAAAAAAGTGGAGAAAAGTAAAATGAAAATTTTTTTGTTAGTGAAAAACTGGAGGATTATTTAAAAAGGTTGCAATTAAATAAGAAATGACAAAGAAAGTTTAAAGTTTAGGAAGGAGAGACAGACAGGTATATGGACAAGAGAAATCTTTATTTATAGAAAGTGTGAGGTAACAGAAAATTCCAAGAAAATGGAGTACCTTCTGATAAGTGAGCGAGAAAAGCTGATACTAAATCCCAGTAAATGATTATAAACCTCTCATTTTCTAAATAGAGAAGGACATTTCAGAATAGCTGCCAAGGATAAATTCTGAAAAAAAAAAAATCATTTATTTCTTTGCCATATTTACATCTCTTTTGTATCAGAAAAAGATGCCACAGATTGCCTTGTTAAAAGGAGGAAAACTTGTTAAATGCAAAAAATAAAAAATTCTGAGCTGTTTCAAGGCACTGAAATGAGATGTAAGAAATTACTCCATGGCCCAGAGAACAGGAGCTGAGTTTGTAGGTTTGAGGGGTTCTGCCTCCTTGTTTTTTCTGGAGTTATAGTAAACCTAGTACTTCAATAAAGAATAGATTAAAAAAAAAAAAAAAAGTAATTTTGCACAATCAAATATATTCCTTGAATAGTTTAGAGAACAGTTCTCGTACTTTATCATCAGATATATCGTATCTTGAATAACTGCACTGTATTTTGAACTGTTAACTCTAATGTGTGTTGACTTTATCACTACACTTATCCCTAGCTGCGTTAGCTGCTTTTGCAAATGCTCTGAAATATCCTTAGATGGAGGGTCCTGGCTGTTTTAATGTCCTGGCCAAGACTGTATAATTCTCCAAGAATTAAGTCAAGGTGCTTAAAAGGGCAGTCTTTCATCCCCTCTTACCGGTGCTCTGTTCTGGCTGCAGGGTGTCCAAACACCCACGGCAGGCTCTAAGGCTGCTCAGATGGTGCTGGAGAAGCCAACAAGGCAGGATCCCTGCGCAGGCATTGCCCTGTAAGTCAAGTGCCATACCAGCATGTTGAGGAAAATCGGAACTAGTCAGTAGCGACACCCCAGCTTACACAGACACATTGCAAACATTTGCAGGAAGAGAGATGTTGCCAGAGCAGTTATCTGTGAGGCATTTGTCTTACTTTAGGCACTGTACAGACCATCATGAGGGCTTCAGATCCACTGAAGGAAAGGCACCAGGAACAGGCCTTGCCGTGTGTGCTGCTGCGCAGGCTTTGCTTTTGAGAATGCAGGAGAAGTGCCAGGAGGGAAGCGCGGAGATGCAACAAGGATTGCCTGTCTCTGCGTGTGTACAAGGGACAGGGAAGAGGAGCTCGGATTTGGGGAAGGTGAGGCTCGGTGGTGTACCCCTGCACCCTGCTGGCAGCTGGCCATGCCCATCATTGCTGGCAGGTGCTGTTTTGTCATCCGCAGACACCCGAACCACCACCTTTGTAATCACTTAACTCTGATTAATTAGTGACTTAACTCGGCCTGGTTTGAGGTGAGTTGTGTGAGTAGAAGTTTGTGCGTGGTGCTTTTGCCTCTCATATTTATTGTAGATGTTTCATGCCAGTTTCTTTCTTCAGTTTATAAAATTAAGGTAGGATCATGAGGTAGAATTAACTGAGGTGAAATTAATGTTTCTGTGGTGTTTCACAGAAAAATGGCACATGGGGCTGTAGGTATGGATGACATAGTGGTACAAGCCTGAGATGTGCTGTACAACCCCCGATTTAACTGAAATGTATGGTAATGAAAGGTATTTGGGGCCCTTGGTGAAAACACAGACTCTCCAGCTGCTTCAGGACATTCCAGCATCTGGATGATCTATGGCTGTGATTAGTTTCTGCTTTTGACTGAAATCATGCTCAGAGTCAGGTTTCAGGTCAGAGGCATGCTATCTACTGCTCGGGCTTAAAACTAAGAAAGAATGTGTTCGCACTGACCTCTCAAGGCAGTTACACACACTGCTTTGCAAGATCAAACTCGTGTCATGATATTACATTACATTCCTCCTGCCTACCCCCTGCAGTGAGAAGCAAAGAAAACCTAGATGTGATTCCTGGCTTTTCTTTTTTTCCTGTGTAACGCGGGGCAGAAGTGTGGCAGCGCTACTATCCTCGTGGTGTAATCGCACTGCGTGAGGCAGGCAGCCTTCAACACAGGGCCCCTTTGGCTGCTAACTTGCTGCTACTGTGCTTGGCTTGATCATGTTTGTAACAGAGCAGTGCCGGTGTCCTTGTGTACCTACTGACAGCCAAATAGAGTGAAATATAACGTCACTGATCGCAGATACGCATGGTAGTCCTTGTGCAGGCAGATTTCAAATATTAAACATTTTTCACACTTGTAACACTTAGTGCCATTTGTGGGAAAATGTAATCTCTTCCCTCCGGTCTCTTGGTTTTACAAAATAATTTTACAGCTCAGCTTTGCTTCTCTTATGAGCAAGCATGTCCTTTCCTTGGTGTCATTTACAGCTTGGGTCAAAGTCACCACTTTCCGTTCACTGGAGCCCAGACCAAAATCACACGTGACCCCAGAGGCCCTGAGCTGGGCCCTTGGGACTGGTGCTGCGAGCGGCGTCACTCAGCACAGCTTCTGCCTTGGTGTCTTGAGGTGGAACCTGCATACGAGGTGAAATAACTAGACTGGAAAATCTGAATTGCATTTCATGGGGTAGGGAAGCCTGCCTGGAGATGGAATGGCAAAAATCCTGCTATTTTGTGAGCTCCAAGGATTTTGTTTGCAAACTCTGAAGTGATTTTTACACCATTAATGTCTGACAGTGTTGTCTAGTTCCTTTTTTTTTTTTTTTTTTTAGTATAAAGCAGCTGCATCATGATAAATATGGGGGCAATGAGGGAGAAGGTGAGAAGATAATCATCTGCATACAGGAATGGGAGCTGAGGCAGTAAAATCTAGGGGACAGTTACGATATAGGAGCTTGGGAGACAGGAGGGCCCATTGCGTTTCTGTCACTGGCATCTTGGGTAGGAGCAAGTTGTCCATATAGCTGGAGCAGTGGCAGAAGCATGCTTTGGGCAGTATCCTAGCTCTTCTGACGTAGCATTTGATAACAGTTAGATAGTGTTATTCCGCTCCTATCTCTGCCACTGACTTTGGGGAAGTCATTTAACATTTATATCTCAGTTTTCCACTTCTGTCATACTGACTGATGATATTCGACTGGCTAAGTTTGCTTATAGGACACCCACAGACAGTCTTCAGAGGAAAGACAGGAAAGCCCTTGCTCTTTGAGGAGACAGCTTCGAGAGGAAGCTGGAGAGTGCATTTCCTGACCTAGAGACTGAACTTTGGAAAGGGAGGAAGCGTTCAACTAGCCTAGGGGAGAGGAGGAAAGTAGCTGTCTGTGCTGTTTTCTAATAATAAACAGAAGTAATTCTTTAGATGAGGTGAGTTCATGCTGCTGAGACCTCAGATATAGCAGCAAAATATGATTGTATTTTATATCAATCCTGTTCATCAGGAAAGCTGGGGCTGTGCTACAGTATTTGCAAGGGCTGCTTTTGCTAAATGCTGTCCCAGCCAATCAGTCTGGATCTGAAATGCCCCAAGCACTGGCATATAAATTCTCCTTCTATAATCTGTTTGCTAATCTGCCTTTCTGCATCAGAAAGCAAGATTCAGCACTGTCTGAGAGAGCTGCACAGGGCTGGTTGGACTGATCCGCACGAAGAGCTAAATTCCAAGCTGCTCAATACTCCAGCAGAGCCCCAAGCCTCTACCTCTCTGTTCAACCTGAGTTCCTGTGACAGGTAGAGGAGTACATGAACATAAGTAATTAGGCTGTTCCGGTGAGATATCCAGGCCCCTTCTGAAAAGTGAGATTTTGTTTGCAGATACAACTTCACAGATGATTTTGTACACACAGTGTAATTTGACCTGAAAACTTCATCATTTCCAGGGTGGGTTTTAGGTGTTCTGGGGATTTTCTGTTCTAATTCTCTCAAATATTTGCCATTTAATACTCTGGATTACATCCCTCTGCATATCTTTTTTGCATTGGAATAAATAACAAGAGCTGATCCATCACTGAAATACCAGCCCGGTCATTTGTTTCCAGAGCTGCCAGCAAGGCTGCCCTCTGCCAATGGCAGAATTTATGAGACATCCCTCTCCATGCCCCGTCATCCCTTAGCGAGCTCTGTCTAGAAATCTGTCCTTTTCATTCTCTGCCTTCTCAAATCTGCAGTGGATTCTGTCTCTCTTAAAAAATACTGTAAAACTTCCCTCCCGGATCCTTTTGTTGGTAGAATTTTTCCATACCAAATCTAAATATACTTCCCCACTTTAAAATGTGTTTCCAGGATCATACATTTCATCTGTATATGCCTTGGGATATTCTATGGAGCCTCTTAACAGATTGGTCCAATTTAGTAAGTACATGTTATCTGAAAGACCAGCCTTTTGCATTTACAATTGCTTGTCCCTTTTTAGCAAATCTGAGAGATAAATCCCTTCTTCATTTCTGAAACAAAAGATTTTTGAATGGTAGGAGAGGCCTACCCAGAAAAAGGCATTGTTTTGACTTCTTCATAAGGTGTCTCCCAAGGGCTCTGGATGGTAGGAGCATGTAGGTTTTGTAGCCTTGAGAAGTACTGTTTAATATTCATTCCTCTTATATCTCACTTGACATTTTAAAAATTGGGTAGCCAAAAAGTTACTAGGAGATATTTTTCTGATAACTTTAGGCCAAGGGACATACCATGGAATATTTACAGTTTATCTGTTTTTTAGATGACTGCCCATATCTGGAGCTTGGACTCCAGATATTCACTCCGTAGCCAGTGGTAAAATACGTACCCTCAGCAGGTGATTTGGGCACCTTGCTGCAGTCTAACGTAGATGCTCTCAGTTGCCCTCTGAAGGCAGTTGTCTTCCTGAGTGTTGGTTGTATGGAGAGTCTGCAGAGCCTACATGTCCGACGTAAGCATCCAATTGACCTGCTTCATACAAACTGTCGGAATGCAGTCCTAACCTGTGAAAAGAAGATTCCAGCATGAGACAAAGTACTGGGATTGCATAGACCCGAGGCCAGCTAGTGCTGGCCTGCAGGAGGGCAGCTCCATTCTGAATATTTGGGAAAGAGTGGGAGGCTGTGCTAACAGCTTGCTTTTCTGTTCTTGCTTCTGCACTCTGATCACCATATTCCAGTTCATTTATGCATTCTTTCTCATTCTGAGCAAGCCTGCTGCTATGGCTTCAAATGTCTGTAAAATACAGCTCAAAAAAAAAAAAAAGTATTATAAAAATATTATCTCTATTAATTATCTACTTTCGCAGGAAGGGTTTTGTTTGTTGCAATGTTGTTGTTTCCTTTGCTTATATTTTAAACAATTGAATGAGTGATTAGAAAAAGAAGAAGTAATGCTAAAGACTAGTTTTGAAGGTAGTATAGCATCTCTCCAGCAAATGAAAGTCTGGAACATTGGACAAGGAAACAGAAGCTCTCAGAGAAGTAGAGGTCAGACATATGTTATGCTCAGTGGAACTGAGTCAGATTTTTCCTCAGTCCCTGCACTCAGTCCCTGTATTGGCTGACATCACCTTCAGAGATACCTAGCGTGTAGGAAAAACTATGCTTAGGGGCACGGATGGAAATATTGGTCATTTGAATGTAGCCTGGAGTCTGTCTGCATCAGAAGAAGATATGGATCACAGCACCACCTTGCCTTGCAGAAGAATTATGGAGATAATTTTTTTAGTTTGTTAGAAGCTCAGATATTCTGTTCTGGGAGATATATGAGTACTCTAGATAAATAAAGGGAGTGAAAAAAGCTTCTCTGCAACATTTCTTCTTTAAAGCACTTCAGAGACTGGCAGTCTGCAACCTTTCATCAGTGTTTAAATTCAGTCTCTTGAAAAGAAAAGCATCTCGCTCTCTGTGGTAGTTTGCTGTTTCTCAGTTTGAAACCAACCCCCAGAGGGTTTCTTAAACAGCTGACCATTAAACACAGCAAAGAACAAAGATCAATTGAAAACACATTTAGATGCAGCTTCCTGGCCTGCTTTTAATTTATTTGAATGAGCACTGGGAATTATTACCATGGCTATTTTGGCCCTTTATTTGTTCCATAGTTTTTCATATAAACAATCAACTCCAGGGATGCCCAACCACTTTCTGGATTTATTTATTTTTTTAATATATATATTTAATCTTTTCCAAATATTCCCAAAGTTATCGAAGGATTATATTTTTAATGCAGAAAACATGTTAAATAGAAACATGTTACTGGAAACAGAACTATGCTTATGAGCCTAGAGGGACTTTGCAAGAAATTTGTTTTGCAAACAGAATTTGGGTTGTGGGACCTTAAATGTTCAGTAGCCTCCTGAGTCCGGGATCTGGATGATCATCTGCTCACCTGGAGCTCCACAGGCACGAAAGGATATATGGCTCCGAAGGGTTTGCAGTACAGATGGAAATAAGGAAGAGTCAGTGGTTTGCCTGAGTGTACTTGTGCCTATAGGGGGCAGGCAGGGAATCCTTAATGTAGCTTGTAGCAGCCTCTGGGCATGAAAACCCCTGAAGCATGTGCAGTTCTGTCCACGGCTGTTCTGAGACCTGAGCTCCTTTTGTTTAAGGTGTCATGCCACAGTATTGCCACCAGACCTGTGAGGCCAAACACATGGCTTTGTTGTGAGTCTTGCAATATTTGCTTGGTTTTGTTTCTGGGGTTTGCTTCTTTTTTATTTTTCTTTTTATTTTTTCCTTTTGAAAGGTTACAGGAATGCTAAAGTAAGTGATAATATTAGCTTTTAGATTTTTTATGGTTTTAATTCTCACCATTGCAAAGAAAATTATGCACATTATATCAAATTACTATTGCTTTGTCAATACGCAAAAACTTTCACACACTTCTTCAGATTTTAAAACCCCTTTCACAATTTTGGGGAGTTTTAGTTAGGATATTTGAAAACTTTGAAAGGATATTTGATATGTTGAAAGCTGATGGCAGTATAGCATCACTGTATCACTGTCAAGAAGAAAAAAACAACACACCAACATACATATGCAGTTAGACCAATGCATGGCAAATCCAGTGGAAGTGCAAGAAGCCCTAAGGCCATGTCAGCAGAGCAGCCTCTTTGGGTTAATACACTCTTCTCAGCGGGGCCACTTAATTTCTGTGCTCAGGCAGCTCTTATGTAGCGTGCCCAGGCTAACTTGCTCAACTAGCACAGCTGCCAGGTGATCCGTCATATACCATCTACAGCGAGTTTGGGGGCTGTGGACAAAAAGGGTGTGTATGGAACAAACTTCTTCATGTCTGTGGGAGCTTTGCACTTTTTTTACAGGTAGGCTCACAGAAATATGGATGTTGTTGGTTAAGACTGGCAGAGCTGTTGATGGTTGGCCACGGCAAGTTAGCAAAACTTTCCCTTGGTGTGCCTGTTACCCCTGGGTGCCTGTGGATGCCAGGACAGAGCTCTTCCAATTTTACTTAAGTTAGTGTTCAGTGTTTATCATCTTTGTACAGCATAGGAACTAGAATTATGTTTCCTGTGCAATAGTAGGCCTTTCCTAAAACTTAATTCTGACCACGGGTTCATAGCAGTACTGATTTGAGTGATTTAATTGTTGTTCAATGCATTTGTTTTGTCAGCTGAAGGCAAATTACAAGACACATGCTATGCAAACACAACATGGCTCTTAATTGTTTTAGGTGCTATGTCCAGCTGCTGTCACTGCAGGGGGAAATCATCTGGGTTTTGGGTAGAACTTTTGAAAGGTCCCAAGACTGCTCCAGTTAGGGAGAAATATACTGTCCTTTAATCAAATGTGAACCAGGGCTTCCAGGGACTGTAATAATGTCTCAAGTTGAACTTGGCTCTTTTGCAGCCCATCAAAAGAAGTCGTCCTTGACAAAAACAATATTTTAAATATCTGCTCACAAGCTCTGGAGCCAAAAGGTTGCTATTTCATTTGGCTAAATACCTTCCCAGGAACACGGCAGTCCTGAAGCTGAGCCAAAATAAGCCCCAGCAGATGCTTAGCCTAGAGAGCACTAGACTGAACAGCTAAAATTGTTGAAAGAATGGGAAGGACAGCCGGCCAGTTCTGCTCCTGATTTACCGTGTGGGCAAGCTTCATCTCTTCTGTCCCACTGCTCTGCCAGCTACAAGACTTCTCTGGTCTGCTTGCCACCTCACTTCAGCTTCTAGGGCTTAACCCAGTTCTTGCTGTAGTCTCCAACAGGCCTTCTGTACATGACAGCCGAGGAGTCCAATGTCATCCTTTCCTAATGGACTCTGTTTAGCTTGAATAGTGGGAACTCTTTGCATTAAGAGGTTCTGCTGTGGCTTTCCATTCCTGCTTTTCATAACGCATCTAACACTGGAGCTTGTAATAATAATAATCATCATCATCATCATCATCATCATCATCATCATCATCATCATCATCATCATCATCATCAGATGAGATTCAAGAACTGTGAAAGCTGTGCTACTTTGATAATTGAGATTGATCTACTTGGCTACACAGCTCTCCTTTCCTTCCCATTTGCTGGTTCTGGCCTTGTCAGTCCTCATAGGATGCTGTCTTTGTGCTCAGATCTGGTGAGAAACCTACTAACTTTCTTGGTGTGTTTTTTCTTAGTGCAACGTAAGGGTTTGGGACTCTGAGGCAAGGACAGAGCAGGACTGTGGTGGCCAGCAGCTGGATTGGTTTGGGTTGTTGTGGAAATACAGCCTGATGGTGCTATTCTAGGACAGTTTCTCTGAAACTGCAGCATAAGGACTTGGTCATTTACCAGGTCCTGGAAGTGAGGAGAGGTGAGGACAACCAAGCTGAACAGCTTTCCTGGGGCACAGAGATATTTGATCAATAACCAGAACTGTTCAGACTGGAGGCACAGATCTCACCAGGATCTAAGCAGCTAATCGCTGCGCTTCTGGAAACAGGCAGTCACTCTAGATAGCTTTGTTTGAGTTAAGAAATAGCAAGTGTCAGCGCTCAAGGCGAAAGCTAAATATATACTAGTTGTGCTTTGTGCTGCAACAGAGGCTGGGGCAGATTCTTATCTCGCTGACTTTGGGGTATGCTGGAAGAGGTCTTCTGTCTGGTGTAACTGATAGCAGGGTATCTTGTGAAATTGATGTTTTCTGGAGTTTGAGGGGAAGAGGAGTGGTGAGGAAAGAAGGGCAAGTGGCAAGGATACCAACCCTGTTCAAAAACATCTACATTCAAAGAAGCAGGTGGGTTTTGGTATGTGTGGCTCTATTTATTTAGACTAACTTTGGCACCGGGTTTCTTCCTCAGACAAAATTCAGAAGGAGCTTTGCCTTAACTGCTCCTGTGAAAGCTTTGCCCATGGAAATCGTATGTGATTAATGCTCCTTTATATAAACCCCAGCATGTCCGAATCTAAGGTAATCTTCCATAACTGTAACTCCAGAATCACAGAGGAGAATGGTGCTGGGAGAAAGACATAGATTGCTTCAAAATGGGAGTCATTTGCACTTAAAAATAGCCAGCGTATGCTTTGGCAGAAGCATGCTGTGCTCTTACAGGATACAACCAAAAAGAGGTTAGTGGCCAAGCAGTACTCATTGTGAACAGGAGATGTCCTTCAGAAGGTGCTGGCTCACCTTGTCTCCAGTAGCTTTTGTTGGGCAAAAGGGGTCCCAAAGGCACAGAGCTGGGGTTTTTGCAATCTGGGTAAATGAATATCCTGATAGTACTCTAATGAGGTGGCATAAGCAGGCAAAGTTCTCGGGAAGTCAGGACCCAGGGCAATACACTGAAAAGCTCAGCTTGACTAAGAGCATCTGACTCTCCTATAAGTCTGTAGTATGTAGCAGTGCTGGGTTACCAAGAGTGCATCTGAGGAAAGAGCCCTGCCAGAAAACTCTTGTTCCCTATGTTTCCTAGGGGTCAATTTGGGCACATCTTGAACAAGATTGCTGCACTGCAGACTGCTTGGTTTGTATGGTTTGGCTAGGGCTGCTGTTGGGGGATGTTTGAACTTTGATTCGCTCACTGGTCCAGATCTTGTGAGGTCTGGTAGAAGAGGTTTTCTCTGTCCTATGTTTAAAAAACCTTAGTGGTTTGTGGTAAAAACTGGAGTATTGGCTTCAGCTTCAAGTTAATGAAAGCGTAGCAACATGCCACAGGGTGCAGCAATTGACAGACGATATACTAAGAATTGTTCAGTTCCTGTGGAAGTGGGAATAAACCTCTGATACCTGGTATTAAAGAACTCCTACAAGTTTGGCTAAGGCTCTTCATTTAACAGTGCTGGGTCTAACACGTAAGTTAGCCATTCAGGTTCCATCTAGCAGAAGCTAGATGTGGTTGCTTTGGGGTAACTACAAGGAACTTTATCTTCAGAGAGGGACTTAACATAATCTGAAACCAGCTGTCTCTCTTTCAGGGTAGACAAAGTCACAACAAGAAAGAAATGCTGTTCATGGAATAGAAAATGCCATGGGGAAAAAAAAAATGTCTCAAGGAGCAGGCATGTCATTCTCTGTAATGGGATGCACATGTTTTTCCTCCAGTTTCTCTCTGACCTTGTGCAATATTTCAATTCAAAAAAAAAAAAAAAAAGCAACTCAATTGCTGAGATTAACTTCTTTGGTGTGTTTCAGGCAGTTTTGAGTGCTACCATGAAAAAGACATTCGCAATTCTCCAAGCACTTACTGCTGCTGTACAAAACCGGAGTACAAGCAATATTTATTCTTGAGCACTGTTAACTTGCAGTGTTTCTGGCACACAGGAAATCTTAGCTCATGCGTATACAAGTTCAGAATAGAACCACAGCTTGCAGCAATGTGAAAATCAGAAAATTTTACATGCCCCCTTGTAAATGGCAGCTGCTGACTGAAGTCACCTGTTTGCTTCTTACACAATGAGGTGCTGAGCAGCACAGAACAGCTGAACAGAATAGGGATGACTCCAGCTCTACCAGTGTCCTCTATGTCATTAATGTGATCTTACTTGAAGATGTGCTTGGGTTTCTCAGTTTTCTTGGACTTGAAATTGGCTCATAATTTAGCACAGATAAGTGCACTGGCAACTAGAAAGGAAATGGATGCAATAATACCTCTTACTTAGGACCTTATACCAGGGCTCTGTGATCCTCTTCTGCTCCCTTTTGTTGTTGTTGTGTGGGTTGGAAGTGAGAAGGGCAAGGACACAGATGAATTAAGAAACACAATGGCTGCTTTGTTCTTGCAGCTCCTAGCAAATTAGGGTATGCTTCTGAAAGTCTAGTATGACACAGATGAGACCAATTTGTTCTTCAGTTAAAGAAGATAAATAGCAAATGTTCCTGTAAGCTTTTTTTTCTGATCATGTTTATGCAATTTATCACATCTTTGTGATTTACAACCCTCCTGTAAGTGGAGGACAACATGTTTTAGGGTAGTGAAGTCCTTAGAGCTCTGGCAGCTGATTTTGATCCACCTAATAACAGAATTTCATCTGCTTTTGATTGATCCAAGACTTTTCCCATGTATGACAACGAGCTGCACTTGAAAGTCCTCAAAGCATTACTTCTGAAGTATTTTGTTTCCAGATAAACCTTTCTTTTTAAAGCTGGACTTACTCTTCTGAGTCTTCTAAGGTATTGATCAGGCTTCTGAACATGTTCTTTGAGCACTATACTAGTGAGAAAGGTAAAAGTGTTTTCTATAGAAAATTACACGATTATTTTTATCAAAAGCTGTCATACCTCCACCTGCCTGAATATGACATCAGGGTAAGTCAGCTGATGGTATAGCATTGAATAAAAAAACTCTTTCTTACTTAGGATGAATTGGAAGTGTTTGTTTTTTGTTGTTGTTGTTTTCATTTGTTTGTTTTAAATGGCATCATTTGTGTTGCATCCTCTGTTTTAGCTGAAGTTTCCTGTGCTTGGTTTTGCTGATGGGTTTAGTGGTATTTCTGTCCTACAGGAATAAATTAAAGTTTACCTCCCCTTATGATGTAAGTGGCCTCATGAGGTGGGACTTCAGGTCAGTATTAAGCTTTATTGGGAGGAAAAGAAGGTTGTGTATCAGCTCTTCAACTGCCTCTCCATATGACCGAGTCTGACTAGATGAAAATTGATGGCTTTATTTTGTAGTTGTTCTCAGGACTTCATGTGGGAAAGTGACCTTCTTTGTTGGGATTCCTTGCCTCTGACAGCTGTAAACACATAGCAAGTAAATATGAACTGCCACATTTAGTCGGTTTGGGTTTCTAGTCCAGTACCTTTCTCTCCATTAATACATACTTGCAATTCCTTCCAGGCCATTGCAAGGGGTGGGAAGACACTCTGCACCATGAAGGTGTCTTCCTTAAGGAATAAAAAAATGTTAGATGAAGAACCAAAACTAACATGAAATAACAAGCTCCTGAGTATGCCATCTGTTCCCCTTTCAAATAAAGGGATGTGGCTTAAGGACTGACTCCATGAGCATCTGAAGAATTGACAGATCCACCCTCAACCCAAACATCTCGGGGTGGTTCTCCTGTGCTCGGAGGGAGGGAACCAATTCCAGGAGAGCACTCCCCAGCGTGTTATGCAACCTGAGCATGCAGGCATTCAAAGCATTTCCCATAGGTGATCTTGATGTTTTCAACTCCCTAAGGAGGCCAGCCTTGGCCTCCACTTTGATGAACTCTGGCTGCCTTCCTGCTGTTTTGGGAGGTCAAGGGAGTGGCATCTAATCACTTCTGCAAAACCCTGTGTAACACCGTGGTGTGTGGCACTGTCGAGATCCCACAAGAAGGGATACTTGCACCAGATAGCAGTAAGGCAGAGCTGGCAAACAACAGTGAGCTGGAGGAGCTGGGAGTTTTGATCTGCAGCATACAGAGAGCCTTATGAGCTGTGCTTTCTGTGTGCAAGACTATGCTGTTTATTGATAAATATAGGTTTGATTTTTTAGGACAGATCTTGGAAGTATCATCAGATGTTTGAGACCACCAGTCAGCTCAGTGATCCTCATGTTTGTTGAGTGGGCATTTGATACAAAGATAAATACGGAAGGGCATTTACAGTGGAGAACACACAAGTGATAGTAGAAAGGTAGGGTTTTGCATCAACTCAGCATATCCGATACCATTGATTTGAAGATGTGTACCGTAGTTTTTCTTTCTAGCAGGCCGTCTGCCTTCTTGAGATGGAGAAGGACCCAAGTGTTTTCCAGAGAGCTGGGGGCTAGGAACAAGTCAGGAATTGGATGAAATGTGTCCAGTCTAATGGATAACTGATGGGGTGGGGGTGATACTAATGTTAAAACGTGAGAACTGAAGCATTCTGGGGATTGTCTGTAAAATTTCTGAATATATCAGGTGAGAAAAGCTCTAGTGGGAGGCCAGAGCAAAAGGGTAAGAAAAGAGATGAAAGAACTTGTAACTAATATCGCCTGTGTCTCTGGCTCCGGATGAACAGCAAGATCCAGATTCCATTGCTGTCGGGAATCTTTCAAATGTAAGAAAAAGAATCTGTGAAGAAGGAAGCACACAAAGCTGTAAGATGGTGGCATACTAAAATCCTTGCCACGGCTAAGAAATATGAAGTTGGTCTTAACATATCTACTTGCTAATTCCTCTTTTGAATTCTTGCTGCTCCTCGGAAAATTCTGCTTCTATCAATCAACTTCTTTATTCAGGAAAGCACTGTGTTTACAGTTCTGCAAAGAATTATCGTGGGTTTCCTGCAGGCTTGTAAACCAGCCATTTATTTCCTTTAGTCGTAATCTTATGCTTGCAAGAAAAAGGGTTTGGAGACTTGAAGTTAGGCTGAATTGTCTTCCTATTCCTTCAAAGCATGGTTGCAGGAGCTGTCTCTGCTTATTACTAGCTGACTGTGTTACCCTCAATGCTGTTTGCTTTGTCAGCTCTAGATGGGCTGCTCTTTCCCAGTTACTGTTGGACTGGAGATGGTAAGGGTCTGGCAAAATCACTTGAACAATGGTGTCTATTTAAATACCTGGATCTTACCACAAACTTCTCTTGATCATCTTGTAACCATAGGTCTGTATTTCCTATCTTCCCATCATATGCATAATTATAAGCTCTTTAGGATAGTGACTTTTCAGCTCATAAGGCTTTGAGGGCCACTCATGACCCTTAAGCATAGTATCAATGCTGTCACCAATAAAATGAACCGAAGTCATTGGCCACTGGCTCATTATTCAAGCCACGGAGCATGGTCAGAGCTGATACTTGCAGGGAACATATCCTAACTGAGCCCTTGGTGTAAAGCAAAGCACTATTTCTTGCTATTCTTGACATCAGCTCAATACTGTTATGGTGTGGTTTGTTTGTTGTTGTTTGTTTGATTGTTTTTCCAGCCAATATTATTTTGAAGGATGTTTCCTCTATTGTGTGTTTCATCACAGAGTACTCTGTTGCATTAGCAAGTCAAAAAAAAAAAAAAAAATCTAGCTCAAGTTTACTGTTCTGGAAATGCAATTTCTACTGGTATGAGCTAAAACTCTTCCAAAAATAACTGAGGGTTACATGGAATATACAGTTCCATATACAGTTCTGTTTTGACATTAGGTATATCTGGCATTATATGTTAATCTGAAAGATAACTGATCCAATTAAAGTAGCTCAACACCATCTCCAGCTGAGAGGAGGGAAAAAAAAAAAAACACACTATTTTTATACACTATAGCTCTTGGGCAACTTGGATTTGTGTCTTTTGGAACATTTTTTTTTTTAAGTTGGAGACCAGATGGAATTTTGGATCCCATTTGTTAAGTTTAAAATATGACTGAAAGGGCAAATCTGGCACGTAGGTTCTCTGTGTCTGCTGGTTCAGAACTTATTCATAAGAGTTCTTCTGAGAATCAATTCAGTAGCATTTTTGGAAAAATAATCTGATATTAATAGAATATTATACAATGAAACTATACATGGCTGATTCTGTACCTGACCGCTCCTTCATGCCCAGAATTTTTTTGGGCAATTGTCTGTGTGCTGAAATAACTGCCTGGAGAGGAAATTGGATAAATGTTTTCTGTCATGATACCTGTCTGAAAAGGGTCTGAGTCACTTACAGGGCGATATGGGACGCCTTCCATATAAATAGCAGTAGTTGCTGCAAAGCTGGTTGGGCATACTGGCAGGAGCTACGCAGTTAGGTGTGTTCTGCTGAGCACAAAATTGTTCAGAAAATCAAAGCAATTGCCGCAGAATGGAAAATTACTAAATAAGTGCACCATAGAAGACGTGAGGGTACAAACTTAGTATCTAGTCCTTCTCTTCATTCCTCATTTAATTTCCCCTTAGGGTGAGTACCAGTAAAGTTCAGTTTAAGTCATGAGCCCTAAATTTGTCAAAAGCACTTGAATAGAATATTCAATCAGTAAATATAGGTGACCTGAAAGACAGAGAAGATGGTTTGTGATAGGCATGTGAAAGGTCATATTGTTTAACCCTGCAATGGAGTTTGTGGTATTTGGGGTTGACCTTTCTCTTTTGGCAATGGAGAATATTTTCCAAAATAGGCACAAGCCAGAAAATTCCTACCCAGGAGCTCTCTGAGTTGAGTCCATTCCTAGCAAGGGCTCAGATTTAAAGCATCCAGTTTTGAGCTGTCTTGAGATAGAACTTCTTATTCTTTTCAGATGAGAAGTGGGGTTATTCTCTTGTAGTGAATTAAACAGTTGAAGAGAATTCTTATTCATATGTGTGTATATATATATATTTTTTTTTTCCTGGAGTTCTGAAGTCTATTGCTAAGTTGATGAATTGTCTCATTCATCCCCAATCACTTTTTCATTTCTGCCCTTCTCCACCACTACCCCTACCCCCCGCTCCCAAATGTCCAGATACTATTTTAATCATCATTTACCTAAAACCTATCTAGCTATGACCTTAGAAATACTGTTAGTACAACTGATTACAGTGCCAAACTCTGCAATAATTCTTTCTCCCTTCCCAGTTCAGATTAAAATAGGCAGTGCAGTGGCAGTGGGGAACATCTTGCATGCTTGACAGATACAGAATGGCATTTTGGTATGCTGGCTTACAGCAGGGCCAGGAGTTAACCTGGTTGGAATAATGGACAACCAGCAGAGTCAGAGATCCCCTTGATAGCAATCTGTTTCTGATGAAGGTCGTAAGGTTTTGCACGATACATTTGCTAAATAAATAAATAAACAAACAAATGCTGTGGCCCAATAGGCTGTTTGCTGCTTCCTACCACATGGAAGATTTGCATGCAGACTGCTTCCATGAGATAACATACAAGCAGAAAGAAGATGGTTTTCTTGTTTTACTCACCTTTTAAAAGCATCCTCTCAAGGGAATTATGGACGATGACTTTCAGAAAACAAGGAAAGCTTTGCTGCTGGTAGAAGAAATCAGAAGACAACAGATAGCAGAACTCTCTCATTAGCCAAGCTCAGTCTGTTTCTGGCTTTTCCCTGCATGTGTTTAGTCCTTGTCCCATTCTCTTTTGTCTCCCAGCTGTGGGACATGTGGGACTCATGGCATGACTTGAGCATTGATCTGAATACATAGTTCCCAGCCCTGTGTTCTTGTAAATCTGGCGTCCATTAACCACTGCCTAATGTGAGTTTTAATCCAGGACTGTAGATTACAGCCAGTGATAAACAAAATCCTTTCTCTTGGTGACTGGTAGGTAGTATTAAGTGATGGCAATGATACTCACCTGCTTGTCAAAAATAAAAAATAAAATAAAATAAAAATTAATCTTCTCTGTGGGCTCCTAACAGATGTAAATGGGGAATGTCTGGCTTGGTTGATATAATTACTGTTTGTTGTATAAACTCTGAAAACTGCTTATTGTTAGAGAAGAGGTGGGTGTAGCAATTATCCTCTAACAGGCTCTGTTAATTAAACAACAAAGATTTTGCCCAAAAAGGCAGTTAACAAACCAATACAAATGAGAAAGATTGGAGTTACAGGATCACTTCACTGTTTACAGCAAATATTTCTTAGCAGCAGAAGGTGGTGCCAGTGTCACTCTGTCATTTACGTTATGCAATGGGCAGCGCAGAAAACCGCCCAGGCTCAACAGGACCTGAAGCCATGGGTTCCTCAGGTGGCTACTTCTCTGCTGTTTGCTCCTCTGTCAGTAACTGGTTTGTTCGGTAGCACAGTGCTTTACGGGGCACGAAGCCAGAGGGTTCTCTGCTGCTTCCTGGAAACCTGATAGCCTGCGCTACTGACTTTATAGAGTTTGGTTCCTTCTTTTCTACACAGACTTCCCAACCATTTGTTCATTTGCATTCTGCCAGAAGATAACGCTCCTCCAGGCAGTTGAGACAATACTCTGCAGTGCGTAGTGCCAATGCAGAGAATGAGAGACTGCAGCTTCTCGTGAGCTGCTTTGGAAGAAGTCATGCATGTGTGTTGGAGAATTTTTACATTTTTGCAGGGAAAGGCTGTTGCAGAAGACCGCAGGACGCATCGCAGTACTCAGTGTAGTACATCACATGGTAATGACACTAAGTCATCACCAGATGTTTTAAGGTCTTCCTGGAAGACTGTTCCAGTGGTCTGTATATACTGCCTGAAAGGAGTTCAAAACCAGGCTGACAGTATATACATCTGAACTGCCCTTCTGCAGGCCAACATGAGTGTAAAATATATTTGAGAAGTAGCTTAAGTGGTAATTTGTTCTTGCTCTTTCTTATTTTTTCCTTTATCTTTAAGCTTTGCCTTATAAGTGTTATTGCAAGACAAAAACTGGAAAAGAAATTAGAAGGAAACACAGAAAAAGAGGCTAAGTGCTGAAGGTTGAGTAGCATTGCCATGCTGATTTCTATGCTTGCATAACATAGTCTGAAATGCTGGGAGCTGCTGTGTTCTTTGTGCTCTGTTTTTTTAACGTTGCACCTTGCGTAACAATATACATAACACGCAAATGCATAACATTGTTCATATACTGCAGTTTAAGGAAACTCCCATAGAATCGTGACTCCACTTAAGAGCAACAGGAATCCAACAAGTTGCTCTTTTTTTTTTTTTTTCCCCTCTCTCCCCTGTTTAACACTTCCCATAAAGGTGTTTAATTCTATTAAGAAAACTCTACCACTTGTGGATTTTTTTGATACCCCCTTTCCCTTTTCAGAGGGAAGAAGTAGCTGGAACTGTGAACACTTTAACTGATTACTGGTATGCAAAATCATCTCCTTTTCCCAGAAAAAATACTTGCAAACTCGTCATGCAGCATGAACTCCAGCTTGTTGTGATGGTAAAGTTGCCTTGT
This sequence comes from Anas acuta, assembly GCF_963932015.1. Classification (NCBI taxonomy): domain Eukaryota; kingdom Metazoa; phylum Chordata; class Aves; order Anseriformes; family Anatidae; genus Anas; species Anas acuta. Next base: position 17,460,540 of record NC_088985.1, read on the forward strand.
AACAGAGACGACCTTCTGTTCAATGGTTTCTACTGTTACCAGATTCAAGTATTTTTTACAGATTGAGGAGATGCTCTGCAGAGCCCTGAACTCCTAGATTTCTTTTTCATTCAAGGATCAAACACTTGCAGTATGTGGAGAAGGAGATTGACAGGGAGAGAAATGGCAATGTCAGACAAAAATATTTGTCGTGATTTAAATGTCAAAAATTATGTCAGGACTAAGTACTCCATTTAATCTACTGCCCATTTAAAATGATCAATGTCATTATTTTTCCAAAGCAATTGACCAGGTGGTTAAAGCATCATCTTGCTAAGTTCGCTAGCAACTACAGAATAATATCACGGTATAAAAGCACAAATTAGTGCTTGGCACAACAAAATTGATCTGCAAATTGTACATATTTATGAGGAATCATTCTCCTCACCCATCCCTAGTTCTGGGGAACATTTTTTCCAGTTTTGCAGTGCGATTTTGTCCTTGATTTTTGGTATTTAAATGACTGATGCTGCATGCAAAAATCTGAGCACAGAAATGTTGCTTTTGGAAGAATATCGTAGCTGAAATTGGAGAGTCACTGAACTAAAAAAGCCAGAGCAGACAAGGAAGGAACAAAACTGCTGAACCTTGGATTGGTTAGTGGAGTTTCCACTCTGTGCAAATAGAGCTGTCCCAGAAACTACTGTTCTGAACAGACTTCACAATGGGTCCCTACAGCTATAAAAAGGCCTGCGTGAAAAGCCCTGTATTTTAAGAAATATCTCTTATTCATATGCTAAATGAATGACTTAGCTGTTCAGTAGCTTGAACTTGTGCAGAAAAACATTAAGAAACATAGCTACTGAAAACAGTCTTCTCTTAGTGTGGATTTCAGCCTGAAAAAGTCTCATGTGTGATCTTAAAACTAATCATAACAAAGTGTTCCTCTTATGTTGTCTAACATCAATCATGGATGTCTTTGAGGCTTCTCTGTCAAAATTAAAGGTCAGGGTAGTATGTTTTGTACTTGTGACCCAGATAAGGAGATGGCATAACATGTACAAACTTCTGAAGAGGCTCTTTAATGAATATGTGAACAGCAGGTAGACACATATATCATAAATTTCCCAGGTGATAAGATGTCTGGGGCAGGGCTTGTTGGAGGCATGGATTTTCAATAGTTTCTCTGACTGGGCCAGAGTTTCAAGAGACCATCTTGAAATCTTTTGCCTGGGTCCAGAGGCTATCGATGGGAAAACTTTACCTCTGGGAGAATGGCTGGTACCAAGCCAACATGGTACCTGAGGAAAAGGTTTGGGGTGAAGTGGTAAAACTGGAAAATGAAATTGCGTTCTCCGAAGTCTGAGCTGAGCTGAGAGTCAGACTCTGAGGACACTCAGACTTTTACAGAAGTTTTGGAATGATGACATTACCGAATGTTTACTGAACCAAATGATGGAGCCTCTCTGGTGGCACTTGACTATGATCTCAAATTATAATTCAATTCACAAGCTTTAAATGTCTGGAAATTATGTGTGTGATGTCTATGTTGCCCCTTCTCCCCCGCACCCATGGGGATCTCTAAACCCTGTAGCTGAAGGGACTTTGAGTGTTTCCCACTAGATAGCAATATTCTTGTGCATTGGATAACTGCTCTCTACTTGCAGCTAAGCTCTTTAAGGATTAGTAAAATGACAGGCAAACTGTAATTATGCTACAAATACTAATTATTGGAAAAAATATGAAATTCTAATTTTAAGACTGCTAAATATTCAAAGCTGCTAAATATTGTTGTTGGGTTTGCTTTTTTTCCCCCAAGACTAAGCTTCAAATTAACTTCACTTTTAATTTAAGCAGCTTTATGAAACTGATTACATTATTTTGGAATTAAACTGGTAAGCTCTAATAGTTGAAAATAACTCATAGTTTGAAATCAGTGAAAACACTTGAATGGGGAGAAACAACCATAATTCCTTAAAGGGAGTACTCTTGCTGTAAAATATCCCCTAAAAGACGAGCGCTACCTTCTTATTTTTAAAGAAACACGCTTGTTTTAGAGCAACTGCTGGTGACTGACGTTGGTCTGGAGCCAGGCCTCAGGGAGCGCGGTGAATCCTTGTCTCTGCCACGAGCTCCCATGACCCCGGACTGCCAGCAGGTCCCTGGGAGGTGTAGACAAGCCCTGCCCACTGATGCTTCTTCAAGAAGAAAACGGGGAAAAGTAACAACAAACTACTGACCCCATTTACTTTTTAATTGTAGTTTAATGCTTTGCTCAAGTTCTGTTTAAAATCTTTGTAATTAAACACCACATGAAAAGAAAAGAGCCATATAATCCCTGCAACCCAGCAAAGCGCACTTCATATCCCAAAGAAGGAGACAACTGCATGTAAATTGATAGCCTATTAGGTTTTTCAAATGTGATCAGTAGCAGGAATTGGGATATAACCCATGTGGATTAACACTCCTGTCACCATAGTAACTTCAACTGAGTTTAGAACTGAAGCCTGCCCAAGAACACAGCCCAGGATGGTTCGTTAGCCTTGAGCCTTTATCTACGTGTAGTAGCTGTTCATAATGAATACGTGATGTGATTTCTTTTTGCCCTCCAACCTTCTATTAGCACTGCAAATGGGTTGTTTATGGTTTATTCTGCAGTTGTTCGAGCTGCTGAGGCTCCCTCCATACCAAAGGCCTGGTGTTGCAGGTATGATGTAGGGAGCCATAGGCTGCAATTCGGTATTTAGCTTTTGCTAAATGGGTTTGGTGGCCACTGCCCAACTTCAAGAATTCACATGTACCTAGCAGGTTATGCTCATTCATATACTGTTCATTCTTTAAAACTAATCTATACAACTGAGTTCACCAGCTACCACATCTCAGCTCCTAAACTGGATCTAGAGCTACCCTCTGTGCATAATTCAAAGGGTAGATGACAGCAAGAAGACCTTAAGTTTCTAGGATGGTGTTTTAAATCTTGTTGTCCTCTCATTGCTGTTTCTTCAGTGCTTGTTCAGCTCTGTGCATGTGCAAGTTAGATATCTACAGCTTTTGAGAGCGGCTACCAATATAGCATGCAGAGAAACATGTTGCTGAAGCCCACATTTATATCTGCCAGCTGGATCCTGGTGAGGAGGATGAAAGCCTGGTCTTCTACTCCCCTGTGGCGGGTGCTCTCTGTAGCCAGGTCTTTTGTCTTCAGAGCTGTTAACCTGATATGTCTTGTGCTAATGTCCTTTGACATAGAGATCTTACTGAACAGCTAGAGTATAAAACTAAAAACAAGTGGCTTAATGCAAGAGAGACTGTCAAAGCCTTCTTCAACTGAAAGTGAAGGGATATAAGACAGGAGTTGTGATGCAGACTGTAAATGGACCTCCAAGCCGCAACAAAAAAGTTATCCATAAGGATGTTTTATTCAAAACTTTGTTTAAAATTGCTATTTTAAGCAGTTTTGTCCTGGAGAAGCCTGAGACTTGGCATGAAAAGAGACAGCAAAATCTTTAAATGGTTACCAGACAGCCAGGCCTGGCTAATCCACATAGCTTTTAAAATCCCCTATTAGATTAATAGAAAAGCCTGTGTTGCTGACCTATTGGCTTGCTTACACTTTAAGCCTTTGGATACCTAAACATCTGGATGAGGCATCCTTGGGTTAATGAAGTCTCTGTGTAGTAATAGTTAACTGAATCCCTCTTTAACCTTTAGCCTGCTGTTTGACATATATCCGTGTGTGCCCAATACCTTGTGCTTGACCAAAATGTAATATATTTTTGAACTCCTATTAACAGATGTGAAAGCATATTTGAAACTGTACTGCCTTCTGCGCTGACTTCTCTGTCAAACTAAGTCTGATTCTTCAGTTTTCAGCATTTTGTGTCTTGTGAGATCTAGCTCTTTGCTGTTATTTTCAATGTGTACTTTTTCTAGGAGTGCTGTCTAGATTTAACTATTTATAACGGCCCTGTGATGTGCATTTTGGGTGTCCTTACCACTTACAGGAAACTAAGACTGGAGTATTATAACTGCATAACTGGTGCATGCAGTCTTGGGCTGTGTGCCAAAACCAAGAGAGGGCTGAGGGGCAGGGGGAAGCAGGAACGAGAAAGGTCACGTTCTCAGAATAAGTGGCTGCAAGCTGGCATAAATTTGGAAATTACATCTGCTTGTGCTAGTGATGAATTTGGCATGAAGTGGTTGCCAATTCTTTTCAATCTAGAATTTAGTTTTGTAGCCTTTGTGAATACCATGTAGGACTCCCATCTTGACTTCGTGAGTCTTACCTGCTTTGTTTCTTCAAAAATGATGGATTAAAAATGTTGGATGGCTAGGTTGGAAGGTTTGGAACGTGATTCCTTTGTTTAAAGGGGCTGAAATCCTAAAAACTCCTATTCTGGAGGTGAGATTTTAGTGTACTTGGTAGCTTTACTAGGGTTGTGTGTGTGCTCAGATTGCTGCTCAGACTGGCTCAGAAATAATAGTCACTGATGTAGTTCGGAAGTCCCAGCCTAAGAAGATGCCCTCTTTTAGGCACTCCATGAGCAGACATCGATAAGTTTAGGACTGTCTCTGTGATAAACCTGAAATGCTGTTAGGCTCTGAAGAGACTTCTGTGTCCTGAATAACGCTTCTCTTACAACACAGGAATTGGCTCGGACTTGGAGGTGCTTGGCATTTCACAACAAAGTGAAAATTAAGTGAATGAAACTATAGCAAGTAATAATTTAATAATGACTTTGTTTAAAAAAACAAAAAACATTGAAGCCATAGTTAACAGTTATGGTAGGAGATATCAGTCTGTTATGAGGCCATAGTTCCACCTATGACATGGACATGAGCCCAGAAAAAAAAATCAGGCTCCAGTATACAAACAATTGATGCAATTGAGTCTTTTTTTTCTTTATGGAGCCCTGCAGAAGACCTACAGTTTGCAAGAATGGGACATTGACTTTTTACTGTATGGAAGAGTTGTGACAGATATTCTCTTAGTACATTGCATCCTACTATTTACATGGATTTGATAATCTGCACAGCAGTAACAGTGGGTATTATGCATCCAGTCCTACTGGAGCTAGCAAGCCTGGACAAGTTTGTGTTGTGCTGTAGTTCTGCTGTGCCAACAGGAGAAGATTCAGAACCTTTTACTTGTCTGCAGTTGGGTTTCTTTCTCTTTTTGTCTTCCCCCCCCCCCCCCCCCAGCTGTTTAATTGACAGCCCAGCTGGTTACTGTGCCACAGAAGGGAATACAGTTCTGTAGAGCCCAGAACCCTACAACTGTTCCTAGACTTTATATTTGAATCCTTAGCAGTAGTGGAGTTGGGGTGTGAAGGGGAGTGGAATTACATAATTGCAAAACCAAAGATAATTGGAGTGACATTTCGTAAAATTATGAACTAGACTAATGGAAAACTGCAGATAAAAAAAAGGCAGGAGATGTACACAAAACCTGATCCCGTGGGAATCACTTTCCACAGTCCTCCCCTTTTGACAGTGCGTAAAGGGCAGGATCGTTGGTTGGTGTTAGTCATCCCAAAACTGGATCAGAAGAGCTGCAAAGATTGCCAGCTTAGGCTCTGACACAGCCCAGCTGCCTTCCAGCTTGCACTAGTGCCTGGCTTTGTGCAACTGATGCCACTTCTGTTAGCACAGGATATAAAAACGTGCGTGGCAGAAATAGGAAAATGCCACAACTTTCCTGCAAGAGTAAAGGATAGCACAAACAGACCAACAAACAAAAAAATGAACTGAAAAGCCTTGAATCTTACTGTACTTACTGTTTATTGGTATTTATCCTTTTGCTCACAAGAACGTTCCTGGAAAAAGAAGAATGAAATAATTGCAGAACGTGCTTGCTAGAGCACTTGTGCATGATTTTGTGTACTTGCTGTGGTTTGAGTCATGCAGTGAGCCACAAATGGGTACCATGTAGGTTAGGAGAATGAAAAAAAGATGGTGGGTGACTGACGTAAAACAGCCTCAAATTGGCTGCCTTAAAACTGCCAATTTATTCATGCTACTAGGAGCTCATGTAATGAATAAAGAGCACACTTCTAAACACAGTGTTCCTTTTTTATTTAACAATTTCATAAATGTTTGTTGGAGACTTCTGTTATAAGTAATTGCTTACATCAGTTTTCAAGCATGTTTTGCAAAATTAATTAGAACCATGACTTCACAGCGGAGTGCACTCAAAAATCTGAACCACAACAACTTTTGCAAATAGATCTATACTCTACATCTTCCCAATGCAGTTGATTGCTTTACAGAAATAGATTCACTGAATTAAACAGGTTCCTTTATAGAATAATGAAAGTACAGCCTAATGCTGGACTTCATTTAGAAAATGCTGCAAATGCATAGCTAGATACAGGCCTGGAAAGTCTGGTTGGGACAAGTGTTGCAAATATAAGGGGATGTGGGTCTGCTGAGGTCACTGGATCCCCTGCACTTACAACTTGCTATAAAACCTTTTTGTGCTGTCCATGCTTTTCACATAAAGTGCATCTAACAGTAGCATTACAAGCTTACTGCTACTTTGCCATCAGGTTGCTTCCTGACTGTAAAAATTGCTTTTAAATTCTCCAAAACTGCATCTTAATGAGAACAGACCTCTTACTTTATTTGGTCATAAAATATCTGTGCCCAAGAATGATGCAAAAGCTCTGAGAAAAATATTTACCTCCTTCATTGAGTTTCCCAGAATCTCATTTGCTTGCTCTTCTTTGCAGCTATGAAAAAGAAGCCTAAAAAAAGGGACATATTGTACTCAGCGCAGAGAAGAAAATTTCACAACAGACAAGGCCAGTGAAGATCAGTCACCATTTTTGTGCAAGTAGGTATAAACTTTGCCAGAATAAATGTGTGTTAGAGACTAAAAGAATTGTATGCTTCCTGTGGTACAACCTAATATACACGAAGTGGCAGCCACACAGCTCTTTACGGTCACATTGCTGGGCTGCTCCATGGTATTCAAAGTGTCCTTATCCAGCTCTGCCTGCAGTTGTGCAGCGTCACCCTTCCTTGCTTGGTCTTACACAAGCATGGCCAACTGCTTAAGATGATGTGAATGTTGCCTAGTAACATCCATGCATGGAGGAACTGTCAGAGTAGTCCCTGCAGGGATTACTGCCTTAAGGAGTGCTAGACTCAGGGAAAGCTTAAAGTGTGTGTTTTAAAAATACATGACTACATTAATATGCTTACTCATTCCTATACTTCTAACGTGAGGTAACACTGAGGTTCTGGTAACATGGAGATTGGCCTCATTATCTACAATATGCTGCTCAGATCGGCTCAGCAGTAGCAGTCACTGTATCATTATCTGTAATAAGGGTAAAATATTGGCTATTTTTGATGTTATCTTTTATTTGCAAAAGATGTTCAATCACTGCTATTGACATGAATCTTTAACTGCTGTCTTGTAGTAATTGCACAATGTAGTGGATTAATTTTTTTTTCTTGTCATCTGTAATTTTGCAAGTGGCAATTCTTTTCCCTGCTAAATGTGTTTCTAAGCATTTTAAATGTTAAAAAAGTGACTTGAATAAAATCCTAACTATAAAGCACCTTAGATTATCAGGTTGCTTTTTTCTGCTAAGCCATGATAATCACCTTGTACCACAGGATTGTCTCTCAAGAAGAAAATTATATTAAACATTTTGGCCTTGGTGAGTTCATAAGACCTGGCAGCTTGTGAAATTTTGTTAAACTGCACTTCAGAAAAAGCTTCTAAGCTGACCAGAGCTAAATTTTACAAAAAAAAAAACAAACAAACAGAAAAGTATAAAGTAATAGAAAAACTCTTCTTGGTATGATGAAGAAACAATTGAGGATTGAAAAGCTTGAGGAATTTTGAAAGGCAGATGATGACTAGATGAGGTAGCTGGGTTTAAAACCTACACAACTTTAACACTACTCTGTGCATGAGATATACAGTCAGTAATGTTTTCTAATCCATTGTTGTTATCGGGCTCTGAATTGGTCCTGTTTGTAGCCAGGCCATATCCTGCAGGGGAATTCTCAAGGTGGAGCCTCTGAAATAAGCCAGATTTTAGTTTCTGTCTAGCTCATGCAGCTGAATTTACCTCCTTATTTTAAAAATAATAATAATAAAAAAGGTTGTTCTTCAGCTATCTGCTGGGGATCCTAGTAACTGCCATTCAGAAATTCAATGAACTGAATATAGTTTTCTCAGTAAAACTGAGAATTTCTACAGTTAGTACAAATCTGGTGCAATTTAAAAAAATATATATGTGCTTATAGTTCATGGTTGTAGCTGAATTTGGCAGAGTGAAATATCTCACCATGGCAATGCAACCTAGATAGCTCAGACTAAAGCACAGACAGATAGTGGTGGTAGGCAGAAGTCAGCAAATTAAACTAGAAATGGTATGTAAGCTCTTAATGCTGTGAATAAATGAATGGCTGCAAAATGTGCCTAGAATGGAGTGAGCTTTATGTAGCTTGACATCTTTATATCATGCTTTCCCTCTAGTCCTCAAATAGTGAGTGGCCTCCTCCTCCTCCTGAGCAGTTCTTGAATCACAGTGGGAGAGCACAGGCCCTGTGGAAAGCATCATCGCTACCAGGTTAGGGGGTGCCAGCAGGTGGTCCCTGACAGGCTGAATCATCACAGTTGTGGCTTGGCTCTGGCAATTTTTCTTTGCCTAAATTGACGCTAGCCATGGGAAACCACACATTAATATTCTCGTTCAGCTTTGTGGTTTATCCCCAGCTACTAGCCTGCTGCCTCCAGAGGCAGATGTTCTGCAGTTGGAAGAGTAGGAGCTTAATGCACCTTTTGGAGCCTGCCTGTGTTTTTGTGCGACTTACACGCGCTCTGGGAGTCTTGGCCTCCAGCTACCAATAATGGTTTGTATCCAAAACACAGAGCAGAGGGCTCAGAACCATCAAACGAAGAATGCTGTGACTGATATGAGATGGGGCACCGGGGAAGCTGGCTGTGCGAGGCAGCTCAGGTTGCTCCACGGTTGTGCTTGGACACATTATGGAGAGGATGCAGTATGTGACGGAGGGGGGTCCTTTCCCTGGATCTGGTGGGATCAGGTTGGATGCCGTGGCAAAGATGCTGAAGCTGACTTTTAGCTCTCTCATGCTGTGGATTCTGGCTCTGATCCTCACTCAGACCCTTTGGACAAGTTCAGCCTATTAGTGCAGATTATGTTTAAGCTACTGGGAGTAAGGATTTTGTCTGCTGTCACTATGTTTTCCTTGCCTTGAACAGCAGTCCTGCAGAGAGCACAAATCCTTTTTTGTCTTGCTTTCTCTGAAACAAGATTACCTTTGTTTCACCCTGGGGTGAAGAACCTGACCCTTTTAAATGACTAATGGTGACCCAGACCTTCCCTTACCGGTACTTTCAGCATCTTCAGCGCTGTGTGCCATTTCCCAAACACCACACACACGGATTTACTAAATGTACCAAAGATGATAAATTTACTTGGGGAACTATTTCCAGCCCAGATCACAGTGTTGCTCTTATTTGCTGGTGGGCCTCTTTATTTCTTTGCCAACATTCCTGCATGTTTCTGGTTCTTATTTATTTATTTTTCTAATGCTGGTTTCCTCTCGTTAATCACTCCAAACCTATACAAAAGTGATTTTCTCGTGTTACGAGAAATCTCTTACAGGGCACGGACCTTATGTTACTTCCTGAATATTTAATAATCTCTTAATTAGACTATATATTAAACAGCAAAATACTTGCTTAGATCACTTACTATTTCTGTCTATGGCAAACTAGTATCTGCAAGCTGAGCCCTAGGGACTGATTCTGGCTAATCATATAGAGCATAAATCATAAGCAGCCTCCATGTAAGCTGCTTTGCAATACCTCAGTGTCTCAGCCTTGATAGGACCCTTCCCTGGAGGATGATCCAACACCTGCCTATTAAGTGTGAAAAGACAGGAGTATGTAAGGTAGATTCATTTGTCTCCCTCTTACCCAGCATAAAATGAGCTGGCAAGCTTAGATTTTTGGGAACCTGGTTTGGGACTAAAGATTTGGATTTTTTAGCATTTGGTGGCTGAAATACATGAAGCAATCCTTGCAGCAGAAATATGTCAGTTATAATTAAGCATCATCTGTACGTGTGTGGGGGAAAAGGACTGAAATGGGTGATTTAAGAGCAAGTTCCTCCCACACAGCATCTCCGAGTGAGCACGGGGGTGAGCTGTGCTGCACTGCAGTGTTTTTTACATCTTTTCTGTTTTGAGGACCCAAAAAGTGCTCAGGAAACAAATGAGAGTCTAACAGGAGGGGGGCTTGTGGGAAAGCAGTCTCAGGCCTTCTTATCCCACGCTGCAAATGTGTCAGTCTGTGAGGTTTGGCAAACTGTGTATGCATTGGGAGGATAGTCACTGAAATTTTGGGAACCAGTACTGGCAGAAGAGGTCACGTTGAGTTTTGTGGTTATTACTCAGTCATCTCTTTTTGAGGTTCTTGCAAGCAATTTTGGGGAGTAAAACTACGTTGCTTTTAAAATGCATCTTCTTATCCTTGAAGAGCAGGTATTTGGGGAAGGAAAAGGAGGAATATTGAGGGAAAGATCAATCTCATTCCCTTCACAAAACCTTCAGCGCTGCTTTTGGTTATGCCTGCTGAGCACTATGCACAGCGATTGAGTGTGCTCACTCCAGCTTTCAAGAGCAGAGAATAAACACTTGCAGCCTATTTACTCAGGAGGAACCTGTCTGCCAAGTGGAGCCACCTCCCTCCTTGGTTGTGTTTATGAAAACGCTGCTTAAATGGGGAGAAACAAGAGAAGAGCAAACAGATTCCTTGACCCACCCAGCACTTCTCCCTGCAGCACGGCCACTCCTGCTGTGTGGGATCCGTCACATGATGGGGAGATGCTGCTGGGAGCTGTTATTTTAAAATACTGGCAGCACATCCTCGGGTGGGACCACTCCGTCTCATATCTTCTTACATTCTCCTACTAGCTACTTCTCTTGTTTTATACCTCTTCTTGTTCTGGCTGTATGACCTATAACAACGTAATTCCTGCTTGTCCTCTGTCTGACTTTCTCATATGCCTTGAATAAGGGCTCTTGTGTGGATGGTGTGCCAAAGACCAGTCACCAAGTTTGACTCTTGTGAGTCTCCGGTACCCCTTCCTCCTCTGGCAAGGAAACAGTTACTCATCTCCAAAAGGCCTGGATGGCTTTCCACAGGGCATTAACCCACCTGCATGGGGCAGTCTGTGCTCAGCTGCATAAGGAGGCAGCGTAATTCCAACCGCAGATCATCTGTGCAAGGCGTGGTAAATGTCCTTGGGTGCCCTTGCTCCCTGGTACGGTAGCGTAGCCAGAACTTCAGTCAGACTGCAGGCTCCTGCCGCGTGCTGTGTAGCAGCTCGCAGTTCTCTCTGAGCCTGGCTCCAGGAGGTCCTGCCTTACCGTGTCCCCTTCCACTCACTGCACAGCAGCCTCCTTCCCTTTTATTGTTTGGGATGGCGGCTGTGTGTAGGCAGAGAAGTGACAAAGCATATGTGAGCCCTCACATTGTGTTTTTTCAGTGTCTTGCTGTTTTGAATGGTAGTTAACAATATTTGCAAAGCTTCTTGCTGTTACACAGGGTCGTTCCGTTCCAGTGAGGGACACCCACTGGTTCTTGCTGGGTGTTCAGAAACAATGCACTGGTCACAAAAGCATTTTGCTTTAGCAGTCGTTTCTGTTGGCTGGCCTGCTCGTGATAACATCTCCTGTCATGTACAAAGAGTGCTTGAGCTAAGGGCTTTAATATCTTGCGTGGTCAAGGTTTGTTTTAAGGGGTATAGTAGTTTATTTTTGGAAGGAACTGAGGAGCGGTCACATAGCATTGAACTCTCCTATCCTGTTTATCATCTCTGAGCCCAGCCCTTCTCCCAAAATGGGTTTTCAAGATGTAGCACTGTGCTTAACTACAAGATAAGATTTGGCAGGCAGTTTTCTGCCTTTGGAAAAGTATGGGTTGGCACAGGAGTTTGAAAATGACTAGAGGATAAACTACTTAGGCTAATTCACACCTAGAATCATATCACTGACTACTGAAATTCCTTTACAAGTGGATTTGTTCTCTTTTCCCCATGTGTTGCCATAGATCTGTTGGAGTGTGACTGCTCTGGCCAGGGAAAGGCTGATTAAGTCAAAGAAGGGCTGATTGATACCTTAGCTGAAAATACTTTTTTCTTTTTTTTCTTTTTTAATTGCTTGAATTTTCTTGTTCTTATGTATCTTGTCCTGTTTAGTGTTTTGCTTGCACTCATGGCAGAATCTCCTACACATGGCTTTTTCTGTAGTGCAGAAATGTGTGAGAGGAAGGTAGAGATAAAATTACTACTTGAGAGCTGTCTAAACTAGACTGATGGATACCAGCAACCCTAATTTGCAAAGTAATGGAGTTCAGAATAATCTAATTTAGTTGTCTGAGAACTATAATTTTTCTAGGCTCCTAGTTGTGTGCTCAAGCAGCACAACTTTAGGCTATAACAGAAACTCTGGTGTCCCTAAATGCCTTGCTTATATAGTTTCTCGAATGAATGCTGATAAGCAAGGCTGTAACAACCCAGGTGCTTAGGTCTATTGATGTTAATGAGACTTAAGGATGTTCTCAAGTGCCCTTCTTGAATTGGTGTCTGACTACTCCACAACTTTCCCAGAAATTGGATCCAAGTCAAGAGAACTAAGTAAACTCAAGTTGAGCAAAGCCTTACAACCTGCCTCAGTTGAGGGAGGGTGATGAATATTTATATTTGAGTGATGGGCCTAAGATAAGGAGTACAGAAGGCTGCAGTGTGTGCCCTAGTGCTGTAAAAGCATCTTTGAAAACATTACCAAAATCCCCTGCCCATCACTTTGACCAATCAATAGATATAGGGTAACCCTTTTGGTTTGGAGTGACAGTCATGCAGCATAAGCTAGCAGGGCTCCTCTTTGTATAGGCACATCTACAAATACTTATCTACAGTGTTTGAAATGGATCTTCCAATTTTTGAAGAAAAAAATCATTTTCTAATGTTCTAATCAAATTCTAGTCAAGTTTTGCTTCCCTTCTGTAGAAGATGTTGGCAAATGCATTTGAAATGGTAGTTGAGCTCTGTGCCAGCCACTGTGAACCTGTGAGCAGATGTTATCTAGCGAGGTTCTGAATTAATTGGACACCAGCTCTCTGAAAGACCTGTATCCTACAGGGCTGTTTTCTCAAATGTAATTAAGTGCTGAATGCAGATGGGAATAGGGCAGGAGAGAAGGCTAGGGTCGCAATGAACAAAGTGGTCTCCCTGGTTTGTGGCAAACAGTGTGCTAAAATTGGCCCAGCAAAAATTGTCTCTTTGTACCTTGCTCTAAAAGTTATCTGGACTGTTGCTGAGAACAGGAATTGTTGGTGTCCAGGCTTTGCTAACTTTCCCAGCTGCATTTCCGACAGGAGGAGCCGAGGAAGGAACAGCTGCAATTGTCCCATGCTGCAGAAGGATTCCCTCCCACAGGAGAAATCCCCTGCTGAGTGGATTCACTAGCATTTAAGCCTGCTTAGTGTCAGACATAAGGCAGCTGTAACAGCTTCAGAATTGGGTCTTTCAAAGATAACCCTTGGTGCAGAACAGCTGATTTCCAAGAAGTGGTGTCAGAATGCCTTTTTTGATGTTTGCCTTTCATGGATTTCAGTGTGTAGTCCTTGTGCATCCCATTAGGCATTACATATGTGGCTTGCAGTTGTCTATAATTAGCACAGTTAATCTGTAACCGTGAGGTTTCAGGGCCTTGTAAGTAGTACCATCTCTGACAGTAATGCTCTGCTGTCCCCAAAAAGGATTCATCTTTCTGGGTAGAGCGCTACATGAAATTACATCCTCTTTCTCAAACTGTATATCTAACTGTAAAGTCTCTTTCCATAGCTTAATGTACTGCCTTTGCCTTCTCATATCTTATGTGGATGTCGTATTCCTACCGGTGATGTAGGTAGCTAACCGTGCCTGCTACATGGGTATTTCACCTTGGTCTCTCCTTCCATCAGTCCCGGTGATCTCTTCTTTATTAAAAATAAATCGTATTGACTAGGTCTGTTTCACAAAGCATTAGCGAGATTACTGGCAGAAATGAAATGCAGAAGCAGTTGCTGTTTCTTCGAGAGGTCATGCTGGCCTGTTAGATGTGAGAAGCCCCCAGCAGTACCCTGTCATCCTTGCTGTTTAGGTACAGATCTTTGGGATTAGAAATGCTTAGCAGTGGCTTGATTTTAGGATAAGTGTAACTAAAATGAAAATATAAGGTTTATCCGTAGTGCAAAACTTCTGAACAAATCCACAGATTCTAGAAGACTGGTCAGAACAACCAAAATGCTGTGTTCTAAGTGCTGTAATTTTATTGTGGGTTTTGAACACCTAACATTTTACTGAGTCCTTGAACAACAGGTCATGTGGGTAAGAATTTTATCAACAAATTTCTGTTCCTTTTAATAAAATAAAACACTGTGGCATCTGTCCCAGCCAGAATTGTGGTAGTTGCTTTCCCTGCTGGAGGTCATCTTGTTCCATGAACAGAATATTTACTTAAGCATAGAAAATTCCTTCATGTTCCCTGATAGTTTGCCTGGAAAATAGCAGTAAAATCACAGTGCAAGCCATGTAATTACTGTGGTAGTAAACAGCAATATGATGCCCACACATTTCCTAGAATTTAATTCCTGTAAGCTTCTGATATGAAACACTTTGTAAAGCTGATCAACACATGCTAGATGAGAAGTTTCCAAACAGATGTTTGCTGTGACAGCACACGTAGCTATGGAAAGTCCACGGTGGATGGAGTCCTGGAGGCTGCGCTAGGGGTTACTTGGATCTGTGCAGGTTTTGCACAGTGTTCCTGGTGGCTTCATCTGAGAGATGCTGTGCTAGGCCTGGCCCAATGTGAAGGTCTGCAGGACAGTAAGTGTCATCCCACCTTTTGTCCTGTGAACTGTAAGGGAAACAAGCGTGGGGCAAAGGGACTTGCCTAAAGCCAGACTGCAGGTCTGTGACAACAATAAACTGCACATGGTGGTGGGAGAACTGCAGTGAGTCTCCTCTCCTCCTAGCTTATCTCTGAGATCTTTCATTACTGGGGGGGCGAGGGAGCAGATGGGGTTGCTATAGATCATTGGCTGCCCCGTTACCCAAACCAGTCAGCTTAAACACAGAGAGGGGACGTTTGGCTGATACAGCCACAGAAGTGCGTAGGAACAGCACAGCCAAGCTCCCAGCACAATCTGCTTGAAAGAAAGGCAGGTTTAGTGCTGAAGGTTTTATTTGGGCTGTATCTGTGCTAGCAAAATAGAAAGCTGTGTTCCTCTTTAAACAGCCTGACTAGGACTCCAGGTGTTCTTATCATGATGGTATCTAGCCTTATTTTGATAGCAGCATTGCTTAGGGCAACACAGGAAAGATTGCCGGTGGTATGAACTCTTATCACTGTTGAGCAGACCCAGGGTCATCCCTGCTGGGGAAAGCCATTCTCTGCAGCCTCCTGGGACACATTGCAAGAGGAAGAGGTTTGGTTTCTGGAACTCCCATAAAAGAAACTTTGCTAGCATTGACAAAGAGGTGTCAGACATCTCACCCTGCGGTGATTTTCTGTGTTGAAAGCCTCAGATGATTTTAAGCTGAGATTGAATATGCTCATTGGCAAAATTATAGAAGGTGTAGTGGGAAACTTCATGCCATCTATGCGACTCAGCAGTAACGACAGTCAGCTTATGTGGGGACAGATTCCCAGAGGCTCTATAAATAGCACAGCATTACATGGGCTGGAGCTGACTTACGCTCTCTGAGGATTTGGTTCCTTTTCTCTGGAAGACTGGGCTGTGAAGTTTCTGTCTAAGAGAAATTCTCTGCCTGTGGCAGCTGTGCTGCTGCAGCACTAACTTAGGCTAAGCAGTCACCTAGTAGCCCCTTGCGTAGGTGCAAGACACATTCACAAAGGGGAAACCCTGGCTTTGCCAAACCAGTACCTACCAGTTTGATGCACTGTAACCTTCACCTTCATCTCCCTCCACAGCTGATGCTGAAGCACCATGCACTGATGCATGAGTCAAGTTTCTTTTCCTCCGCCAGTTTTGAAATACTGTGCCAGTGTTCGTTCAAATTACTGCTGCTCTCATTCAGCTTGTGAAATTCACAGAAAATTTTAACAAATGCAAGCTTGCAAAGTGCTTTCCCCCCCCCCCCCGTCCATAACCAGCAGTTGGAGAACTAGGTTTCTTGCTAGGTGCTGTGCTAAGTATGGCTCATCACAAAGCAAACAGATTTGTGCTCGATCTGCTCTTCATGGCAATTGTTTTAGGAGGCTTGTGCTTGCTGTGAGAAGCCATGTTTGAGATATGACAGCTAACACAGTTTTTAAGCTGTCAAGTCCGGTCTTTAGGTGGTTTTTGGAATATAAAAGCATGTGTATAACAAACCTCTTCCCCTGAAACAAGATTGTATTTTAGATATTTATCTTTCCCATTCCTGTTGTATTTGAGAGACTTGTAGTCTTTACGTAGGAATTATCTGAGTGAAAACAAGGTGTGCATCCTGGAGATAGGTATGTGTGGCAATAGGCTGGGGGACTTTGCCTTTGATATTTGACTTCAAAATTAATTTTAAACCTGAGATGATGAAAATAGGCTAGCGCTGGAGCTTTCTAGCTTCTCAGCACTGGCTGAGAGATGGTACTATGAGACATGTGCTCTGCTTTCTCATCAAATGGCATTTCTGGGGAAGCTTCAATATTCCCCTTAATAAAAAGCTGCAGCTTTGTGTGATGTGACCTGAAGGCTGTGACAAGGCAACCCTTCACTCTGGCACCACCAGCTAGGGCTCTTATTGCAGCCTCCAGCAGAGGTGCTAATGAACAGAAATTTATTTCCTGAAGAACATTTTAGCACCTACCTTGAAACAGAAGAATCTGTGAGCAGAACAGTGTGTGAGATCTGCCTGTATTCACGGAAGGGTGAGAGGAAAGGAAAAAGAAGTGTCTGCCCCAACATTACAAGGGAGGGGTAAATCTTACCAGCATGATGCAGGGGGGGAAGTTGAGTCAGGGAAGGGCCTTTTCTGTTGTCACCCAAGAGGCGGTGGCAGATCAGTTTCATTTCCCTGTTCCACGTTACCTGTGCTGAACCCATCCTTGTGTGCTTTAAATCTCTCTAGTTACAAAACCAGGCAGGCCAAAATGTAGTTGAGATCCAGCTAAGTCATTCCCTTTGTCAGGGACACTAAATAAATTGAGAAAAATTGCTGAAGATGACTTCACTGATGTTGGGGTAGAAAAGAGGGGCAAAGGGAGAAAGTGAACATTTGGAGAAATCCTCATCCCTGATATTTTAAAATTAAAATCCGTATAATTTAACTATTTTCAAAAATTCTGCACACTGCAGACACTCAACATTTGTGAGGAAAGGCATACAAGTCCAAGAAAATTCCAACTGGGCACCGGCAATCAGCAGTCACTTAATCTTTACTCCTTGCATTTGCTGCTCTTCTTTTTCTTTTATTACTTCTTCCCCAGCACAGCTCTGTTTTTAATTTCCATGCTAGTGCATTCCTAATGTCATGTAAATAATGCTAGGGGACATGTTTCTACCTCACCACATTTAATTTATTTGACAGTTATGACACCGAGATACTTGATTTGTGCATTCAGAGTGTCAGTTTTAAATAAACATTTCTCATTTTAATACTTCGGAGAACGCTGTGAGTGTTACAACAACTCACTCACCAACACTGATTTTTGGAAACTACAGCCATCAAATTATCCCAATACACAGTCATAGAAAAAGAGCCTGCTATGTGCAATGATTTTTGCAAAATAAAACTATGAGCACATTTGGTTACAGTTTATGCTTTGCCTGTGTTTGCTGAGCTCTAGCTCAGGCTCACCAGAGCCTGCATGGTTTGAGGTTTGGGATCAGAGGCCAGGAAATACTTCTTGTAGCACGGCTGCTAGCTGACTGGCCTTGGACAAGTTTCATCTGCCTCTTCAAGGGCTTCCTTGTTTGTCAAGAATAATTAATAGATTCTTAGATTACCTGGGATTTCATGATTACGTGGAGATATTTGGAACACTGCAGTGACCTTGAGTTTTGAGGTGCAGAGCTAAGTACCCCTGTGTTTGTGTTTGGATAACAGGGATCTACAGCACTGACAACTTCTGAAAGAGAAAGATCTGATAACAGAACACAAAGAGAAGCCTACGTGTGATGGATCACTCGCACCTTGTGTGCTTGACCCTGCACCGTGTGGAATCTATTACCCTCTCCTTCTAAAGCAAAAAGAGCTCTCTGATGATGTTTAAGAAAAGAAAAAAAGAAAAAAGGAAAAAAAAAAAAAGGAAAAGAGAAAAGCAACCCCTCTGTGCTGAGCTCTTTGTGGATGCCTGGACGCAACAGGAAGAGAATGTAGAAAATGTTTGTCAGAAATGTGAATACATCCAGATGGCATAGATCTCATTTTTACAGGAATGGCAATCACACAGAGCAAGGGAATTTCCTTTAGGAGGGTCTGCAGGTAGATACAGAACAGTTTCTGTCAGAATAAAGGAAGTGCTGCTATGGAGAGCAGTGCTGTGAAAGAGCTTGTGTAAGGAAACCAGTCAGTGGAGGAAAGCAGACGTACCTTTTGGGACAGAAGGAAACCAGGAAAAAAAGAAAGGGGAAAGAAAACAGATGGAACATGGCATTTATATAAAAGCAATTAAGACGCTATCAGTTACTTGGCAACTGTATGGCTGTTTCTACTACAGGGAGGAAAAAGTGAGCACTTGCTGTTAGAGCTTTTCCCTTGGGATTCTTGAGGTTGTTATTACTTAAGTTCACGAACACCATGTGAGTTAGCAAAGGGGGCAGGGAAAATAGATGGACTTGGACTTTCAGGCACCCAGGACCTGCAAGGTCTTCCCTCACTGGAACTGGAGGGAGCAAATAATGTACGTTCCCCCAGGCTCCAATGAGTCTTTGGTTGTTCTGATTACCACACTAGTGCTGACTACACAGTAGTCAGAACCTCAGTCTTACTTCAATTCCAATAAAGTCCCTTAATAAATGTTTCTCTTAGCAGAATATCAAGTAGTAATAATAATAAAAAAAAAAGTAATATGACACACGAAAGCATGACAATTCTGTCAAGTAGAAATGTCAACAGCTTCTCTTAAATGCAAGTAAAACAAGCTTGCCAAAATTCTGATCACTTTATGGCATTAAAAAAAAAAAAACAAAAAAAAAACACCTTTGGATAAACACAATCTCCACAACTATGTCCTGACCTTTTCATAAAGTAACAGGACTGGTTTGCCAAGACTTCTTGTTGTTTTAGATGCCTTTGGTTTCCTGTCTTTTCTCGAGGGTAGAGCAAAAAGGTGGCATTTGAGGTGTGGAAGCTTTAGGCAGGATTCAGGTCAGGAATTTGTAGTCCTTGTGAGATGTGACTTTAGCTGCTTTTTGGTTCCAGGAAGAGAAAGTTGCCCTCAAATGAATCTTGGATTTTGTAGCACCTTGTAGTCTACAACTGGAAAAAGTATTAGCCATGTCCAAACTCCCATCTGACCCAACCTCAAAATAGCTGAGGGAGGGGACATTGCAGTTAGCATTTAGATTTACTCCATGGATGCATGGATTGCGTTACCAGTGCTGGCCTGGTTCCAGCTTGTGTGTGAGCCTTGTGCAGATCGGTGATGTACTCAGCAGGAGTTTGGACACACCAAACGGAGCAGGAACCTCCTGCTTCATACAACGCGCCCTGAATGCGGGAGAGAAGTGTGTGGGTTGGCAAAGCCCAAGGAGCTCCTGCTTCCTCCCACTCGTCTCCCTCCTTACAAGTGCTGAAGTCAGAGCTGGTCATTAACTAGCAATGTCAGATACCTGTTACTGGAAGAGTCTTTCTTGCCAGATCATTTCTACCGAGGCACTCCTTCTCTTCTTTGATTTTTATTTTTTTAAGGTAACGGTGTACCGTGGATATATTTCAAGCACAGTCGGCTTGTTTGAAGTTTCTCTTTGAAGAGCAGCACACTGCTCAAGCTGTAAAGCGTCACTTTCAGGAGTCAGATACATGCCCAGAAGCAGAATTTTTGTCTTGCAAAGAACAAGCTGGTTCTGTAGGTTAGCGTAATGCTGAAATGAGCCAGTGAGTGGCTCCTACAGCTGTGGTGTTTTATGCTTGGATTTTTATCTGCAATACATGGCAGTAAGGAGGGTGTGAAATTACTCTCCACCTGAAATCTAAGGAAATCAGTGAATAGGATTTTGCCTCCTCTTTCTCCACTGATGCAGAGAAATTGGGTGACAGTTTGCTAGATGGCCAAATGATACTTGAACGTCCTTTGATCACTCCCAGAGGCAGATGAAAGGCATGATGTCTGTCTGGCAGGCCTTTAGCAGGCTGGGACCCAGCCTTGGAAATTTGTCCTAGAACAGTGCTCATTGGGAATGTCAGATTTTGGCTTTTTAAACAGTAGGTCCTTTGGAACAAGCCTTTTCAGTGAACATATTTATTACAGAAGTAAGTAGTCTAAACATGTCTGTGTTTCACCCAGGACTTTATTATTCTCTGTAGTTATATTGCTGATGAGTTGAATGGCATAGTCAAAGGTTTGAGTCAGAGGGTCAGAGAAGGTAAATCCACTGTGAATGATGGAGTGTTTCTGCCAAAGACTTAGGAAGCAGACATTACCAGAAACTTGCCTGTTTTTTCTCACTTGTAGCAGTTAATTTACAAAGAGATATTATCTTTGTCTATAAAAGTTGCTCCAAAGGATTTTACTAGTAACCTAACTCCTAGCTGGGGTTTGGTAACCATTACCCATACTCAAACATGGTATTAGTGAAAGATACTATCTGGTTAAGTACCAAGTATTAAGTATTAAATTATATTGTATCAGATTGATTTCTCATGCACCTGGTTTCTTAACAATACATTAATATATACTGCTTTCATGGCTCTTCCAGTGGAAGTTGTTACTGTTTTCAGAACATGGGTGCTCATTGCTTCTTCAAGAAAAAGGAGGGAAAAAAAACAACAACCAACCAACCAACATGCTTGTTTAGATAGGATAAGTCGGAAAACATTTTGTTTTGAAAACAAAACAAAAATCATGTTTTACTAGAAAAATATCAGCTTTGGTACATATAACAAAGCCAGAGAAGCAATTTATTTTTCATAGCTAAAATTTCACCTTCTGTTTAATGCAATTACATTGGAATTCTTGTGTCTGCTTTGTACCATTGATATTTATCTCCTTGTTTGCTTTTTTCTGCTCAGGCACCTTTCCTATAGTGGGAGGGACTCCTTTACCGAACTTCAGCTACTCCCCAGCTGTCCTTCACAAGCCTCCTCAAGGCCTTTCTTTGCTGCACTGCCTACAAATCACTGTCACCTAGTAGCTTGGAGCTGGAGGCCATCTGTGACCATGGTGACTGCTGATTTATGGAAGCACACCCATCTTTGTTATTCACACCACCTTCTTGTACACATTTTCCCCTTAGTCACTGTATTTTTTCTTGTCTTGGGAACATGGAGTGCAAAGAGTCTGGGGTGGGAACTGCCTAAAGTAATGAATAAGAGGTGCAAAATAGATCAAGCAGAGCTTTGTGAAAAATATATTGAGAAATAATAATATGTTTGGAGTGCATATTTGTCAAAACAAGATTGTATCAAATATAATTACAGAGAAGGACATATCTACTGAGGTATGTAGGCCAGAATCACTGATCAAGCCAAAGACTGGAAGGACCATGGTGACATAACACTCACTATCATTAAATCTAGCCAAGCCTCAATCTAACTTGGTGTAGCCTTGAAGCCGTTCTGAATTTTCTTGTCTTTCATAGCTCTCAGGGTGCAGTTGTCTCCCAGGGCTCACCAGGGCTTTGACACTTTGGGACATGCATGTAAGCCCCCAGTGCTGGTAGCTGAGAAGAGGGCACAGTGTGACAGAGATTTCTCTGGTAGATTTGTCCTGTGTCTCCTCTGTCCTGGAGAATTCTCAAGGGACAAGTTAGAAGAGCTTTATGGCTGCCATGCCTCTCTGGAAAGAGGCCAAACATTTACCTTTTTATAAAACTATATTAAGGCAATCTAGGAATGGATGTAAGTGGGAAACACTTGAATCTATGTAAAAAAATACCTTGTTATATTCATCAGAAGATAAATAATATGGAAGACCCTGTATCTAGCAGGTATAAAATCAACTCATGTTAGTTCAAACATTTCAGAGATACATGCTATATTCAACAACGGGAGCCCAATCCTGCCACTGCTGAAGCAACAGTAGATGGTTGACATAGTCAGGACAGAATTCCCGAGCTGTTAAGTGAGGATTATTTATTTTTCATAGACTTATATGACATGTAATCTGTTCATTGCCCTTGTCCTGCCTTCTACATTTTTATACACCGTAGCATCAGTCTGAGATGATTTTGGTGGAAGAGGGTTTATATATGCACAGATCCGTGGCGCAGAATCAGCTTAACCTTTTTGATTTATTTCTCAAAGCTCTCCTGCATGTTTTCTGTCTTGATTTTCTTGTCAAAATGATTTAGTGCAAGTCTCTGGGGATGCCTGGTGCATTATGTGAAACTGGTGTTATTGTTGTCCTAGCAGACTCAAGCAAAGGACTGCTTTTTGTGGAACTGTTTCATGTTACATATGCTAATAATGTCAAACTTCTGAAGGAAATTCTCCTGGAACAAACTCAAGCTGCCTTTGCAAAGCAATCTCTTTAGTCTTCCCTGTAGTCCCCTTTTTTCTCTATTCCTTGCTTCCCCTGATGAGCTGTTTTTGGTTTGAGACTCTGCTGATTAATAGTTTCATCTCAGTGCTCTAATTTGAGCCTGATTTTCTAGCAAGGTGCTGAGTGCACTCTGTGAGTCAGTGGGAGTGGCTGGTATTCAGCACTTTTGCAAACCAGGACGCTTACCTCAATGCTTTAGTATGGTTTAGGAGCTTAATTTAGGCTCCTATTTTTATAAACCAGAATCGTGACATCCAAATATATTAACTGATGTGTTCTTTGAATAATTGCAGCTAGTATTTTTAAAAAAGGATGAAGTCACAGCCATTTTTAATGAGATTTGGATGTCCAGCTCCTGGAACTTCTCTGAAAATCCTGTCCTGTCCCTCTTGTTCCACACAGCTTAGGACTGGAAGGGATTTCTTTCCTCTGTGTATCAACTGAATATGCTGAATACGTGCTGTGTACCTCTGCTTGTCTGAAACTACCATGCCAGTGTAACTGGGACATGGTGATTGCCTTCAAATATGGGAACAATCAAAATGTATGGATTACTACAATTCTGGTTTCAGTATGTGAGTGTGCTGAATGTGCTTGGGAATGTAGAGGGGGAACAAGAAGGTAACAGTAAGGGTTTCCATGTTAAGCATTTCTCCAAGAGGTCCTGCAAATATTTGGTGCCACTGGCTCTCTCTTGCTGCATAACTCGATCCGATGAGCATGTCAGATCCTGAAACTTCAGCAAGCTTTTTGCAGGTGGTGGCTGAAGTGAGGTGCAAAACAAGACAGCCTTTGATAGGTGTATGAATTTGTAAGTGTATGAGGAACTGCTCACATAAATCCCTGTGCTGCCACAATGATTTATTATATGTGCAAACCTCAGAACATGGAAATGGAGCTGTCGCTGTGCTGGCTAATAGCTAGACCTGGAATGAATTAATACAATGTCATAATTCACTAAAGGAGCTCTGCTCATGCCACAGAACCAGAGAGTACAGTATGAGTGTTTTATTACCCAAGCAATGACCAGAGAGTACATAAACAAGCATGGAGTGTGTACAGCTCTTCTATGCACTGTCCTGCTTAATAATTTCTATGGCATTGTACTTCGGATTTAACTAAGTGCAATATAGGTGGTACTTGGATGAGAGATGTCAAGTAATACTAATTCATGCTTTATAGGATAACCTCTTCAAAAATAATGTTTGAGTTTTGTTTTAAATTACCTTTCCAGAGCTCTGCACTTCATACAAGTCCGTAAGTAAATACAACTATTTCCACTGCAATCCAGCTTTTGACAGCCCTTTTTGCCCTGCTACACAGAACATCCCACTTTTTTGCTCTGTCCTCAGCCCACTCCCTTGCCACTCAGACTGGACTCGCCCTGTGCCCCACCAGGAGCTGCTGTCCTGCCAATGACAGGGGACGCTGCTGGGTGCCAGGCTGGGGAGTCTGTTTTCTAAGGATGTCCTGTCCCACGCTTATACTTACAGTCTGGGCACTGTCCTCTCGAGCCATTTCAGTCGGTGCGGAAGCACTGCTGTCACACAGAGAAGGAGGTAGTACTCAAACTAATGAAAATATCCACCCTATGCAGCACTGTTCTCCATTAGTTGCAATTTCAGAGTGGTCTTTCACTAAGGTGTATTTCACTGGAGTGATTGCAATCCATCCTGGCTGAGAGACAGTGAATAATGTCTAAATTGAAAAGGAACAGCCTTTGCCCTTTGCTGCAAAAACTGATAAATATAAATGCCATTGACTACCACAACTGTTTGAATATGTCAAAGTAGACAAGAAGCTAAAAACATACAGCTAACTGCAAATACTAGTAGAAAAAAAAAAAAAATAGAAAGCAGACATAACTTCTGCCATTTCCTTTGACTGTTGTGTTTTGTTTTTTTTTTTTTTTTAATAATTATTTTTTTTATAATATACTATCATCTTCCCCACCTGAAGTGATGCACGTGGCCAGATGTCTCAAAATCTCTCCCATCTGAGCATTAGGAAAGCTGTATAAGGCAGGTGAAATACACAGAAACTCTGGAACTGGATGGCCTCATCATTCTTATCACAGCCACTAGCAGAGACAGTGAAGCGCTGTGGGCTGTGATGTGTAGAGAAGCTTGCCTGTGATATATATATTACTTATCCATGTATTTTCTACAGAGATTTTCAGGGAAAAAAAAAAAAGTATTTAATTCACAGTATTTCATACTTGGTCTGGTCAGGCAAAAGAAGGGAGAGAGATTTCAAGAATATTTCCTTCTGGTTTTAGGGTGCCCTGAGACTGACCAGCAGTACTGAATGATCTGTGAAGTAAAAGGCATAGGGCTGAGCTCTGCCTTCCAGTTCCCATGTTTATGTGGGGGGGATGGCTGCCTTGTGGGGCTGAGCTGGGCATAGCAAGCAAACTCAGCAGCTGTGAAAGCTCATCTTTTCTTCAGCTACACACGCACATAAACATAACACTTGGTGATACATGGAATAAGGACGTAGCAGGAGGAAGAAGACTACGATCAACAAGATGTGAACACTGCTGACCCCCAGCCTCATGTAGCATGTGATTCTGTACACATCTCTGTGTCCTTACACAGGTATTTTGTGGATGATTTGTGGGTATTTTTATGTGAAAGATGCATTCTGAAATGTTACATCACAGAATTCTGTGGGTTAACGTAAGGGATGGTATTTTTCTTAATCTCCTCTTATTTCTTTATCAAATACTGCTTGAATCTCTCTAATCTAGTAGTCCTGCTGTCAGTTTCAGAACTGCCATGAAGCTGATGCTTTTATGATGACCTTTCCAGATATTCTTATTTTTATTGTATTATAAATCCTGGTCATAATAAGCTCATTTAATTTGTTTTCTCTTACTTCTAAGAGTAGACACTATCTCTTTCTTCACTCTTGCAGTTGGTGTGAATGCATGATGAAACTGGAGAGGGATGCTTTGTTCTCCTCCATCCTGTGCCCCTTCCAAAGCTCCCCTGTGACTCGGGCAGTTCATTTATTTCCCAGTCCCCATTAATCATCGCCATGTGTGCATCATTCTGCAACACAAACTTTGGGCCATGCATGGCTGTTGAGCAAATGTGGCAGACAGACATGAGTTGCTGGTCATACTTCCCAGGGTGAGCAGACCACACACAGATACAACCGCCGGAGGCTGAGAAGTCAAAAGGGGCTGATAATATGGTATGGAACAGCTTTTTACAGTCCGAGGGAGAGCGGGAACTCTGACTCTTAGTTTTGCACAGAAACTGATTACAGAATGATTTATTTTAAAGAGAGATCAGGTCAGATCTCTGCTGATAGTATGTTCCTAGGAATCTATTTTAATGTGTAGCCAGCTTGAAGTGAACCTTATCAGTTTAAGTGGAGTTTCACAAGGGATTTGGTCTTTTGTTCTTTGAACTGAAGTATGCTTCACATAGGAGATGTAAATCTATCTACACATTCCAGGTTGTGTATAAGTAATGTTTAGCTGCTTTGAGATGTTCAGTTAGTTCCAGCATCTGAGTTGCTTAATTGTATGGTTCTTCTGGGTTTGTAATGTGCCTTGCTGCTGCAACAAAGAGGGAACAACAAAAAAAAACAACAAAATGCGGTGATGTAGCTATAAAAGAAATATATATATTATTTTTTTCATACAGCAAATATTTAAGGAGCAGAGCTTACTGTTGATGAATGTCACAGGTCAAGATTTAGCAAGATTGAAAGTGATGCTGGGTTTTATATGCCCCTCTATTACTCTGTCTAATCACAAAAACAGCAACAACAAAAATTATGAAAAGTTCCATGTTTCATGATGAAACCTGAAGTTTGTGACCATTTTAAGATGACAGCTAGTAAAGACATTAAAATACGAAGTTTTTACTAAACCTTTCTATGTTGCCAGTGATGGCTTGCCTGAAATCTGAGCCCTAGTATTTTCCTAGTACTGACTGTTTATTCTGCTACCACATCCCACTTACTTTTTATTTTCATATGTATATATTCCTGTCTAAGGGTTCCTGAAACCAAAGTAATAAATTTTAGTGAATTAAGCTTATATAAAAAAATATTAGCATTAACGTATCATGTGGCATGTCATCAATCCAATTCTCTATATAATTATTATTTGGAAAAGTTGTCTTCTCTTTCTCTTTCCTAATAGTAATAACCCAGATTGGTGCATGCATAAGAAGATATCATGTTTCATGAATATACACAGACTTATAAACATTTATAAAAGACAGAAAAAGGAATTTACAGAAGCATGCAGCATAAAATGAATAAGGAAGCGATAAAAGCTTTCCTAACTGTCAGTGCCTGCTTTGCATGCCTCCCTCGGGGCCTCTGGGGCATTGCAATTCAGCGTTGCCAAACTCTTACTTGTGGAGGGGCCTTTCTCAGTTTGGTCCCAATCCATCCATATTCTGAGATGAAGGTAACTCAGGTGCAGGGGTGATGTGCATAAAGCCACCAGGGACCTGTTCAGCACGTAGCTCGTGTGCTGTGTTGCGCCAGAGCAGCTTTGCCCAGTGCGAGCAGTTCCAGAGCACTGCCCTGCTTCGAGGCGTTATTAGCACTGATGGGATGTGTTCAGCAATGTCACGAGGTCTCTGCCAAGGACTGAATTGCATCATCTGTTGATTTTGTTGAAGACAAACCCAACACAGTGATCTGAAAGCACAGTTCACTCCTGTTCTGCCTCCCATGTCTCTGATGTGTTCGTTTTCCTTCTCCAAGCAAAGGCAGCTGTGCTGCAGTCTGTTTTGCCATAGCACGCTTGTTGGGGCCTTTGACTTTCTTGGTCCAGGTAAAAGAAACGTCTTGACTGAGCATCCCAAGACCTTTCTACACCTCAGGAACCTGGCCTGTTTGTATGGACACTGTTGTGCAGGCTGCCTTCTCTGCCCCAGCTATGCAGGAGAGCTCCAGTGCAGCTAGACATACGCAGTGTCACTCTGGTGTCTGCTTCCTCATGCTGTTAGAAGGAAAGGCAGGTCTTAAAACATGTAAGTTTGTACCCCACAGCTTGATCACCTGCAGTAATTATACCTTTGCTTTCTACAGCCTTTTTTTTTTTTTTTAATTCACTGTTGATAAAAGTATGGCTAGCTTTATGCCAGAGGTTTGGAAAACCTCTGGATGTCTCCTTTTCTACTTCTAGTCTGAGTTTTGAGACTTTTGGCAGCACAGCTTAGCCTACAATCCTGCTGCTGCGACTCAAAGTTATGACAGAAAACATTTCATAGCATAGTCATT
Organism: Anas acuta; assembly: GCF_963932015.1. Lineage (NCBI taxonomy): Eukaryota > Metazoa > Chordata > Aves > Anseriformes > Anatidae > Anas > Anas acuta. Next base: position 17,488,512 of record NC_088985.1, read on the forward strand.
AAGCGTGTTGCTAGCATCAGGTTTCAACATGTTCACAAATATTGCTCCATCAAAAATGCTGGCATCAGTGGCAGGAGTTGTACCTTGAGATTGAAAGATGATCTCTAGAGTAGCCATCAGATCACCATTCTTCTTTCCAAGGTGATCTTTTGTCCATCACATTTTTTCCTGAAAATCTTTGAAGTCTAATCCCCTAACACCTGATGCAGCAGGGTTTGTGTCATTGACAGAAGACAATTACCATCTAGTCCAGCAACTTCTATTTACGTGAAAAGTGCTTTCAAATTATGTTAACATCTGATATTTTCTGCAAACCACATACGGTGTGAACTGTTTCTGATTCTACTGCAGTAGTCTCTATTGCACTTTTGTCCTCCTGACAAAGACCATTTTTACCTGGTCAGTGAAGGCATAGGATGACTCCATGAATGCACCCAACTCACGAAGGGATGTGTAATTTTTATATTGTTTTGAAGCACTAGTAAGCTGGTAATAGACTTTCTCTATTATATGCAGTTAATTTTCCTTACCCACTGAGCACCTTTTACAGACTTTAGCTGCAATGAAATAACAGAGAAATGGATTAAATTTTCCAAGACCACATTTATTACAATCTGTTTATCATAACAGCCAACATTCAGGCAAATTAAATGTTCAGTAGAAGGCAGAGCAATTTCTTTAATCTGTGTAGCTTCAAGCATCACTAGAAGACAATGTTCACAAAGGATAATGATTTTTACATAATGCATTGTGTGCCTTGGGCATGAGAATATACATATGTACGTACATACTTGCATAGGTTTTTGCATAAGAATGTGTCTTGCAGGATTGTATTTCTCCATACCTTAGATTGTGGCTGTGCCTGGCTATCAAAATTGCTAGTAGCTGTGTCCTTATAGCAATCACAATAAAGCTCTCATAAATAAAAAGAAATAAATAAAGAAAAAAACAACGGTACTCTCTCTGGACACAGTGCTATAAACTGACATGTGGCTATGTTCTTAAAATGGTTGCCACAGCCAGTATGGATGCCATGAGTGGTCCTGATGCCATATCTGAATATATTTATTAAGTAAAGCCATATGACTGATGGTTTTAATATTTGTTGCATTTGCATATATTCACTTAGTTAATATGCAGAAGACAAAAATCTGTTCCCAAGCTTCTGGGCAATAGTGGCAATCAGACTACCTTGGCACTTGAGATTCATCATTGCAGTCCAGCATCTAAATCAGCACCCCAAGGCTTTGCCCAGCAGTCCCCAATGTTGTTATCGTACAGTCACTTCTGGAGTACATGTGCTAAAAGGTTCCTGGTCTGTTTGCCTTTGTCTGTCCCATCGGAGTCAGTCAAGCAAGGGGCCAGCTGAATAAGGAGGCTGCTTGTTCATTAAGAATGGTCTTGCAACAGTCTGAGCACAAAGGCAATAATACAAACACACCACTGAAATACTCCAGTAGTAACAATATCTGTCACTGTTTAACCCAGTGTGGTTTCATATCCATAATCCTTAGGTGGAAGCTCTATATTTCCCTCCTTCTGCTACGTTATGTTACATGCTTTAAAAAAAAAAAAAAATACAGTTTTATTTATCATAGATAAGGTTTGTCTTGATAACAGCTCGCGGACAAAAGCCTTAATACAGATAGGCTCGCAACTAATGGAAGTGCTGGGACTGTGAAATAAAACTGAGATTATACTAATGGCTTGCAGATAATGAGGGAAATTTTGAGGGTAATTCACATTTCTATTCACAAATTTTTATTCTGGAATATAAAAGCTGTCTCAATTTGAGTTAACAGAAAGGATCATGCCTTGCAGGCAGTGTCCACTGAAGAAGGGTTTGTGCACAGGACCTTAGACTGGGACTCAGAACAGCAGGGTTTCTGTCCCAGGTCTCTGGCTTGATTTTAGACTGTGCCAGCCATTTAATTTTCTGAGTCTCAGAAATAATGAGCTTTGCTTTCTGTCTGAAACTGCTTGAAAGCTACAGAGGAAAGGTGACTCCCAGCTTGGTCATTAAGGGTATCCCAAATTAAATAGCAGAAGTATTTCTATATGCTTATAAGATGCATGTCATAAAGATGTGGCTCTTTGATCCTTTGTGTGTTCAGTATAAAGCACTGACACTCCCAGTGGAGAGGTTTATTCAGTGAAAGCCCGGTGACTCAGGGTATGTCTTTAAGTAATTCTCCATAATTTGTATATGTTTATTTCAAACAAATGCTAGCACAATGACGTGAAATTAGCTAAGTATTTCAGAGCATTAGGGATTCTGTATACAGAGTGCATGTCTCACAGTTTTAAGCCTGAGATGGAGACAGACATAAATGGTGTAGCAGAACACAAATGTGAGGACTCAGAGTTTTGCTTGACCGCTTGTGAGAACCTAAAACATTGCTGCCCCCAGTTTCCCTTTTTGCCCCTCAGTTGGAATTAACTGCCCTGTAAAGGGGGTGCAGAGCAGGATGTGGGCTCTGTATGCATGAAGTATACCTCATGTACCACGGTCTCCCCTAGGACTCCAGTACTGGAATCCCAGCTCAAGCTACTTGGTCAGTCAGCTGCTGGGCCCATGCCTGAGGCTTGTGAATAACACTTAATTTACCTCAGAGGAATGGCGACTACTTGGAAGAGATGCTTTTTAGGACGTATGTAACAGATAGATTTAGGAATTAGAAGATAAAATGGATGAGTCAACAAGGCGTTACACTCAAATCAGCTGTGAGGGATGCAAAGGCCTGGTACTGAACCGAGTGCTGGAAGCGGGCTCCCCATGACGGGCTGGGGCACAGCAGGAGTTAGCAGCCCAGTGCTGGGGAGGTTTGTTGAAGGACAAGGAGCTGGAGTTACTCTTTTACCCTGGCCCTGGCATTGTGCAGGTTTCATGCTAAATGTCCACTCATTAGGATAAGAGGCTCTCCAAGTGGGAAGAGGACTATTTTGGGAGCTTAGGAGTGGAGAAGGGCTCTGCAGCGGGAAACAAGTCTCCCCGAGCATGTTTTGAGCTGGGCTTTTGAGTGAGGCTTTGCAGGTAGTGACTGTTTTTAGCCTAAGTTGTAAGGAGTGAGAGGGAGCACTCACGCCATTTTACTTCATTCTTTGACGGAAAAGAAACTAAAACAAACAAACAAACAAACAAAAACTGTCTCTCTAATAGCTGGGCTGTGAAAATTACCTCACTGATGACCCCAAAATGCCTTTAGAGCCTTTAAAGGAAAGCAGGATTATGATGATGATTATTATTATTACTTCAAATTCTGAGATATAAGTTTACCATTATTTATTAAGGTTCTTTATGCAAGATCAATCTGAACTTAGATGATCCTTAAGGGTCCCTTCCAACTCAGGATATTCTATGATTCTATGATAATGTTATATGCAAGCTGAAATTTCTATGATTAAGGAAAGATGAAGGAATCTTTTTTGTTTGTTTGTTTGTTTTGTTTGTTTGTTTTTCCTAACTTTTTTTTTTTTTTTTTTTTTTTTAACCTTAGGTTTATTTTGGGTTTTCCAGTCTGTATAATGTTCCTTCACACTGTAGATGTTTTAGGTTTTCTGTGAATGGAGAAAGATTTCCTCATTGCTGACAGAAATACAGTGAGAAAACAAATTAACTCCTAGCAGAGACTACTTTACTACTCTCTCAAACTGCATTTAAGACTCGAGTTTTCAAGTGGCAGTAGTGAAGAGTAAGTAAGCCTGGCAGTCAGTGCTGCTGAGTGAGAATCAACAAGTTGGGGCTCTGGGGATGGACCTTGGTCTAAAATATCACAAGCTTGGGCTGTCTTGCCATATGCATTTCCAAAGGCATTTAGATTCAGCACATCTCTTGGGTGGTTTCTGTTCGTACATTTGGGTTAAGAACAGGTGTAAAGAAATGCAAAGATGCAGAAATCCTAAAGGAAATAACAGATCTTTTCCAGATCTGTTCAGTTTAAGTTGTATTTATAATGAAAAATTAGGCTGCAGAATCTGGATTTGTATTTTATCCAAAGCAAACAGCCTTAAATGGTTCTGAATAAAGGATAAAATCTATCATCACCTGTACTTTTGCTCATCAATTTGTCCATGCCAACAACTAAATCTGTCTCTAAACCTATGTTCTTTCAGCAATTTCACTTTTCAGATGTGCCTGAAACAACACAGCTCGGCTTCTCATACCATTTTTATTTATTTATTTATTCACTCCCTTTCCCAGGGTGGATGGAGCAAGAAGGGACAGAAGAGGCCTTCCAGTTCTTCCTTGAGTGGAAGGGAAGAAATTGTCCTGAGTCACAGACAATTCCTGTTCTTTTAAGGTAGGAAAAATATGAAATCTTGGAAAGGGAGATCACAGGAAACACAGCTGATCCGACTGCATTTTTACAGGTAGTCATGGACATTGCACGGTCTTATTGATTGTTTTGCAGTTTCCTCAATATTGACTTTTGAGATCTGACACACTTGATGTATTGCCAAGCTTTAGTTTCTATCTAGAAAAATTATGTTGCTACCTTTAGAGAGGGAGGGGGAAAAGTCTTCTAACGTGAATGTGGTTGTTCCCTAGTTTAGATCTTATCATTCTTGAGGACTGGATTTCCCTATAGATTTTGAACAGAGATGAAAACATATCAGTTAAAGAAAAATATGTTTAGATTTCCTCAAACCAAATCCTGAAATGCACTTGGGCTCTCTTTGTGCTCTTTTAATGCTATTTATTATTATTTGCTCGCAAACATTCTGGTCGGTTGTCAGAACTATTCTTCACAACAAGCTGAAGTAACCATTATAATGCATTTATGGAAAGTACTTCAGGTTCATAAGTGATTACCATTTTTATGGAAAACCTTATTCTAAGCTTTATCTATATCTTATCAGGGAATACAACATTACCTGTTAAAATAATGAGCTGTGTTAAACTAACAAAGATGGCTTTGTATTTTGTGTGTGTACATGTGTATATATATTCATATATACAAATGACCCTGCACAGCCTGCCAGAAAAGAATCATTTGTTGAAGTGGTTTAATGATTAATTATGCCAGGCAGAAACATGCGCCCACACACCCTGTCACAACTGCACAGCAAGACATTGCCTTTGAGGAAGCATGGATTTCTTGCACATATGGTCTGCAATCAACTCAGCTGAATACAAACTTTCTTGAATTTCTGCGTTAGAGACAGGGAACATCTCTGTGGAAACTGGTATGCATGGCAGCCCTTGCTTGAAATGAAGGGGCAATGCCACAGGGGGGAGAAGTGTTTTGTACAAGGCTGTTGTCGTGGTTCCGCTCGAGTGGGCAGCCGAGCTCCACCACAGCCGCTCTCTCACTCCCCCTCCTCAAAGAGGAATGGGGAGAAAATATGTGAAAGGGGCTCAAGGATTGAGATAAGGACGAGAAAATCACGCAATAATTAGTGTAACGGGCAAACCAGACTCAGCATAAGAAGACAGATAGTAAGATTTATTGCTCATTACTAACAAGCTAGAGAAGTGAGAAACAAAGGACAGAAACCAAAAGCACCTTCCCCCCCATCCACCCTCTTCCACCTCCTCCCCCCGAGCGGCGCAGGGGAACAGGGGAATGGGGGTTATGGTCAGTCTACAGCACTTCTTCTCTGCCGCTCCTTCTCGGTCACTCTCGTCCCCTGAGCTGTGGGGTCCCACCCACGGGATGCAGTCCTTGATGAACTGATCCAGCGTGGGCTTCCCACAGGCAGCAGCTCTTCCAGAACTGCTCCAGATATGGGTCCGTACCACGGGGTCCATCCCTCAGGAGAAAACTGCTCCAACCTGGCTCCCCTACGGGCAGCAGCTCCTGCCAGATCACCTGCTCCTGCGTGGTCTCCTCTCCACGGGCTACAGGTCCGGCCCGGAATCTGCTCCGGCAGGGGTCTTCCACAGGCGGCAGCCTCCGTCGGTGCAGGGCCACCTGCTCCACCGTGGTCTCCTCCACGGGCTGCAGCGTGAAACCCTGCTCCACCGTGGTACTCCATGGGCTGCAGGGGGACATCCTGCTTCACCATGGTCCTCACCACAGGCCGCAGGGGACTTCTGCTCCGGCGCCTGGAGCACCTCTCCCCCTCCTTCTACACTGACCTTGGCACCTGCAAGGCTGTTTCTCACTCCCTTGACTCTCCCGGCTGCTGTGTGGCGCAGCGTTTTTTTTCCCTGTCTTAAATATGCTCTCACAGAGGCGCAAAACAACATCGCTTATTGGCTCAGATCTGGAAAACAACGGGGCCCTTCCCAAACATGGGGCGGCTTCTAGATCTTTCTCACAGAAACCACCCCTATGGCCCCCTGCTACCAAACCTTGCCACGTAAACCCACTACAGCTGTACACAGAAGTGATGGCAAAGCTAGAAACAGAGCAAGGTCTCTGAACACATAAGTCTGTATATCCTCCTCCATATCACCCTGTCTACCAGGCAGAGAGAGGAGTAGGCTGTGATGGTGGAAGCCAGTGCAGGAAAAGTCCAAATATCCCTCTGTTCAGAAGAAACCGTCTCAGTTGGCAGAGCCTGCTTGTTCCATTCACCTAGTTCCCAGCAAGAGAAGTGTTAAACCAGCACTGAGAGCCCTCATTCCTCCTGGGATTCAGCATATAACAACAGATGCCAAGGTTATCTTTGTCCTCTCTCTCCAGTGAGGCTCCAGAGCAAGCACAAACAGAACGTGGCTTTCTTCCCTTTTTCCTATCGATACCAACAAGAACCATATTTCTTTACTGTGATTCCATTTATATTTTGAAGAATAATGGTAGCAGAACTCTCTGGAGACTCTTAAATGGTTTTAAAGTAATTCTGAGTCTTTCAAGGACAAATAAGGGCTGCTAATAGAACAAGTGCAAATCTTTTTTTATAAGCATTCCTAGAAGACAATGGTATCTTTACTCTTCTCATATCAGCTGGAAGTCTGCAGCATTTATCATATCCAGTGCTGCAGACCACCAGGGTTGAAGACTGTGACACAAAATCCTTGTGTTGTTTGAGATCACCTCATAGGTGAGCCTTTCCAGAGAGCAGCTCCCCTCGTTAGTCTGTGAAAAATTGGTATAAATCACTGTAATCCCGATTTAATAATTTGAAATGATTCAGATGTAAAACCAGGGCAGTGCTGCGTAGTGGATACAAGGTGAGATCAGCATTAAGAAAGACTGGGATCACTGCTCTGCTCTGCCACTGGTTTGTTGGCTGGCCACGGTCATATTGCCACTCTGCCTCAGTTTCTCCATTTGTAAAAATGGAGGCAAGATTGTCACCTTACCTTGGCTCACCACAGATGTGGATGGAGGTCTATGATATAGATGAGGTGGATTCTGCCTTTTAATTTGCCTTTTATATTTGGGTCCTCACACTCTGCAGCTTTGTAGTTCACATCATCATTTCCTCCCTGCACTTTTCATACAAGACTAAATGGGAGAGTACTCCTCTTTTGATGGAAGCCCGTGTGCCTTAGCCAAGATACAAAGTCGACAGAAACAGCAGTGTGATGATGATCCAGGCCCATTCATCCTGACAGCAGAAACAAATGTGTCTCACTTTTGCTCTACCGTTCACTCAAGCAGAAAACAAAACAATAGAGATGGGAAAAGGTCTGAAAGAGCTGTCACAGAACAAGTGCACCATGCCAATAATTTAAAGGATTAAGAACCCCAAGCCACATGTACTGAGACAATAGCCGGGGCCATCCTGTTCACTGGGATCATGGATTAGAGGGATGTTTCATATCATTCTGTTTTTCTTTTCAGCTCTGATTGAACAAACATAGCCTGCATGCTCATAAATCCCTTGTTAGTAATGCAAAATTCAATACAATTTCCCTTTCACTACACTCTATGATTTTGCCTTTGGAAAATGTTGCAGTTGTTCTGTCTGGATGCCTTCACAGAATAAGCATGCCTTTGTGTCTGGTTCAAACAGTATGATGTTGAAGAGTAGCCCCGAAGAGGAGCCTGCTGTTGGTATACCTGCACTGAGGCTGTGAAGATGAGAGGCTGACCCTAGCTACATCACTTGATTCGCTTGTCTAAGCTGCTGTCTATTATGTGGGGTAGTTCACCTTCAAGGTGCACTTTTGCTCAGAAAATAGCTATGGAAATGTCATGCTTTGGGATCAGTGCTGTCAAAGATTTTGTTTTAAAAACATGTTTGTATTTTTAAATAATAAGATGTTTGTATTTTTAAATAATAAGATGCATGTTTAAATAAGATGGCATTCCGCTGTGCAATGTGTATATGGGTTTGAGTCAAGCAGGGATTTTTCTTCCTCTCCAATCACTGCCAGCAAGGTACTGGCAAGCGGTGTCCCGTCCAGTTCCCACTCAGGGCATCCCCCTCCCAGTACTTCATGGCAGCACTGAGCCTGTTTTTGCAAAGACCTGATGGGTGCCTTCTCCAACATAATCTAGAGGTACAGTTTGGGGAATGTAATGGTCAATCAGGTAAACCCTCATCATCATGATGATGATCACAAAAGTCTCACAGACTTCAATGACTTTGGAGTATTTGTGACTGTATATTTATCTGAATATTTATCATTTAGAAGGAACAATGATGTTGCATCTTTTGTGAGAGTACAGAAAAATTCAAGGGAGGTATCACAGCTCCTGCAACCTGAATGCAGACTCAAATGCAGATTCAGCTGTCTGTTGAATGTTTGTGTTTATATTTTTGTTCAAAAATTCAGAATTTCATTCTAAAAGGGGAGAAAAGCAAATGTGGTGAAGCTAAAGCCTTCCTAGTAAGAAAGATTCTGATCTGCTTTTGAGTGCTTTTTGTCTGTGTTGCACCGTAATCCGTTTATCTCTGTTTTCTCATAGCAGCTATTTAGCCATTACATTTATCTTGTTTCGGTGAGGGTATTTAGTTTAGAATTAAAATTCCAAAGCACCTGGGTAATGTCTCAAGGTTGCAAGTGTGGGACAGTCATTAAATTAGCACATGGGACAAACCCTTAAAAGAGCGAGATGGATGCCTGTCAGTTGGTGTCACCATGAAGACCATTAGATGTTTTTACAGGCCTTTAATTGAAGTATCAGTGCGAGCAGCCTCCTCCCTGTACTTGTCCTAGAAAGAAACCATTCAAGAGAAAAATAGAGCTCAGTCCTTGCCCTCTGGGGCAGTTTTACTGAAGATGGACATCATCACAGGGAATATTCATTCAGACTGAGCTGCCTCTGCTAAGCACCTTCAGACACTCAAACTCTATGACGAAACCTAGTGGGTAACCTCACCAGCAGCTTTATGATGAAAGATTCACTCCCTCTGCTAACGCAGCACCTCATGGGAAGAGCTGAGCTCACTTCCTAACAATTGACTGGCACTGCTTTGTACCCGCGTTCATGCTCTTTTCTCTCTGTGTCATCCTAGAAGTGAAATTGCAAGCTGCTAGTAACATAACAGTCAATGACAGGTCTTCAATACAGCAGGGGCACAAGCAGGAAGGCAGGCTTCCTCTTCCTGAGTGGAGTTTAGGGATGGGGCATTTCAAGAGACAAGCTTTTGCAGTTTCCAAAACTCTTAGCAGGTGGGCATCTGTAAATTAACCTGCTGACATCAGTAAGGTGCAAAGCCCTCTCCTATTACACAGGAAATGCTGGCTTCTCATGGACAGCCTGAATATATTTTGGTCTTTTACCCATATGAACTAAGTGGTGCAGGCTTGTTTTTCTGGGGATGCATCCTTGAAAGCTGTCTGCTCTAATTTAGGTAGATGTTCAGAAAAGCTTGACAGGTCTTGAAAACTGGGTTGTGTATGTAAGTATGCAGTCATAGTTTGTCCATGGTTTGACTTACAGCAGCCTGCTGCTGGAGGTAGGACGTTTGGTGGTCATTCCTCAGATGTCAGCGCTCAGCTCGAGTCCTAACAGACCTGTCTCCTCTGTTCCAAGCAAGAAAGACCATCACTCATGCATGCCTTGTGATCCTGTCATCTCATTTGTACTGATGCAGGTCCATAAAGCAGCTGTGTAATCTTTCTAAGGATTGTAGGAGTGTACACTGACAGTGAAGACACAAGGCCCAGGACCTCTAGCACTGAGAAGTGCTAATGAGGTAGAAGGGTATGGCCAGCTTCGCTTTGTGCCCCTCATGTATCTATCTGATATAAAGACCTGTCGTGTTTAGCACCTGTCTGCCTTCCCCACGCTGGAGCCTGTGACAGGACAGGTATTCTAGATCAGAGTTCGCATTCCTAGGTCCAGGGACAAACTAGCAAATTTACTGCTTAAATTGAAGGTCCTTGAGCTGGTCCATAGAAGCACTGTTTCAAGGCAGGCAAATAACCTTTACAGATCCTGACCAGGTCAAGAGAGATCAATGCTACAACAATTATCTGGCTGTATGTTGTTCTTGGGCTCACGCAAATTCACACATATTTTGCACTTCAGCAAATCCCTAAATCGAAAATGAGCACTTCAGGTGTTAGGTCAACCCCAGGGGGTTACCCTTGGGAAAATTCTCACAGACTGCTATCCCGACAACACAGGGAGTCTTTTGCAGGGGAGAGGGGGGAATCATTGAATAAAATCTCATCAGTTTTTTTCTCCTTGATGATATTCAGCGCGAGTACTGTGAAGTTTCGTGCCTATGTTGGTTCAATGGTTTTGGCAGGATGCCACAAATTTTATCGCCCTTCTCCCCATTGGGCGAGAGAGAAGCGGACAGGTGTGGCGAGCGCTTGCCCCGCAAGTTATTTTCTGCCCAAGCTGGATTTCAGATTTGGGATTTCCTGGCTGGCCGTCCTGCTCTGCGATTGCAGTCACGTCCCTCTCCCGTGGGGATTGCGAGAAGCGGAGGGCTGCTCAGCTCATCGCGGCAAACTTCCGCTCCCCATCTGGAAGGCAGAGAGCTTGCCTTTTGTATGGGTTCAGCTCCCTGAAACTAAGGAGATTTTTCCATCTGTCCTTGAGAGGTTAGTGGGCTTTTGAATGGGGCAAAGTCTGGTGCCGAACTTCCTTTGCATCTTCGGGCAATTGTAGCCAAAATACATTAGGTGTTTTCTCAGCTGGACAGATTGATGTCTACTTCATTTCTTCTGGCAATTGCTTTGAATTATTTGGGGATATTTTTGATTCATGGGTAGCAATCAAGTTAAGACAAGCTAGATTTCTGTACCTTTCAGCATATTGAAGGTAAAAAGAACTTTGAAGGAGAAAAAGAAAGAAAACAGAATTGTGAGTGCTGGAGAAAGGGATGCAAGATGTCATGGTAGTCTGGGGAAGATGAAATTCCCTCCGTGTCCACTGCGTTTCCTCCTTACACAAAGGAGCTCCAATCAGACCTAGCGTGGATTGATTCATTTCGGTGTTGTGTGCATGTGCTCTGCTCAGGACCGGCTGCCTTACCCTCACTTTAGGAGAGCACCTAGGCTGATGCCGTGCCTCTAAGCATGAACGGAGCCTAAATGGCAATACCGACCCTACGTAAAACAGGGTGAATGGGGCAGGGATCTGTTAGGGATTTCCCCTCTCTCTTTGATTTTTTATTTTTTTATTCTCTCCGGATGAAGCAGTCAGCAATGTACCGGTTCTCTCCTCGCCCTTCCTTCACCCCTTCCTCCTTGCCGTGTAACCCACATTAAACCCGGCGGCGGATGCACCGGAGCCCCCCTCACCCAGCACCGGTAAGCCCGCTCCTATCGCCCCCAGCCCCGCACCCCCGCTGCCCCCCCCGGCAACAGGTCGCCGGGGGCTGGAGCCCCACGGGTGGCTCTCCCCGCTCCCCAATTTTCATTTTAAAAATTTGATTTATTTATTATTTTTCCGACCCCCCCTCCCCTCCCCGGGTGCTGTGGCAGGGCCCGCTCGGTGCCGCGGGGGGGCGGAGGGAGGGGAGGCGGCGCCGATCGGCCCCCGCCTGCCGGGGAGAGCCGGGGCCGGGCCGGGCCGAGCCGGGAGAACCGAGGGCCGGGAGAACCGGGGACCGAGAGAGCCGGGACCGGGGGAGCCGCCGCCTGGGCTGCCCGGTAAGCAGCGCCGGGTGTCGGGCTGGCCGGGGGCGGCGGCCGGGGGCTGCCCTGGCTCCGCGCTTGCAATGTCTTTGGCTCCATTTTATTCCGGAGCTTATTTATAGCCATAAGGACTCGGTGTTCTTTAAAGGGCCGCTCTGCCGGGGGTGCCAGCCCCTCCGGGTGTAGGGCTGTAGATGTATGAGGTCGGCGTTACGCCGCGGGTTTTGCGCGCTGTGATTCACGCGGTGTTATTTGCAGGTTAAAGAGATCGCGGGTGCAGAGAAGTAGGTTTGGGAAGGACTTTCTCCTGCTTGAGAATTGAAACGGTATTCTTCCGTCGGTGGGAAGAGGGAGGAGAACGTAAGGCTGCCTTTAAAATTAAAGGCAATGCTCACGGGCATTTTTTGTGCGCCTTCGGACTCAGCAAACTGAGCGAGGCTGGCGTGGGGAGGCTGCGCCTCCTTGTCCCGGGAGAGCTGGGGCCAGGATGTATGCATTACAGTTGTTCATTCATCAGCGCCTGCGGATAATGCAATTACCAAGTCAGCAGCGCATGAGGGCTGCCCTGCGTGTGACACGCTGAGGGTACGGTACCTCGGGAACCCAACGCTTGCCATAGTTTGGGTAAAACAGGAGCTGGGGATGAAACCCTGGTGCTTGAGGTAGAGAAGCTGCTGGTTAGCCTTGGTCACTGTCACTTCTGAGGACTTGGATTTTGTGTGCTTCTATGCAGAGGTGTAAGTACCTTTTGTGATCTGCTCATAAGCAATTCAGGAGCAAAAAAGGATCACTGGCAGCTTCAGGTAGCCCCAGTGCTTGGTGAACGGTTTAGATGCTTGAGAATTCACAGTGGTTTAATTAAATTCTGTCACAAAAAGGGCTTCATTTGGCTCTCTGTTTTCTATTTACATTATCAGAGTCTGCAGCCCCGATATGGCTACCTCTCTCCTAAGTCATCTTGGAAAGAAAAAAAATCACCAGCATGATTGTCATGGACCTTATTTATTTATTAGGCTATTAGGGTAATGAAGAAAAGCCATGCATGCCCTGCTGTGCAGATCTCATTTCAGCAAAACTGCCTGTGCTCCTGCTGCTACCCATGTTTGATTTTTAACCAGTGAGTGCCCTGTGCTTGTGGCAGCGCCACGGCTGCTGTGCCTCCACGCGTGGCTACTGATCGCGGCTCCCTGGTCATGGGGATCAGAGTGGAGCCCACAGGATGCTGCTGGGGGTTGTTCTAAGCTCAATATGCTCTTCACCTTTCCATCCGAAAAGCAATGTTTGCTCGCTTGCAGTTTCAGCTTCTTTATTCTGCCCAGTACTGCTGTTCATGCTGCTGTTCCAGGACGATCTCTGGTACATTAGTAATTTGTTTTTATGAATTGTGCCACTGAAAGACTGCTCTCTTTGTGTCTGTTACTTCTGTGTCACAAAAAGGAAATGTTTGTCCTGGACAGCTTCTCTACCAAGAAGGTACTGGGAAGGCAAGGGGACGCTTAGCTTGCTCAAGGTTACCAGCAGAGGTACTGCCTCCTGAGTTGTAGGGACTGGACCATGTTGGTTCCGCTGCATATAGGTGCATACAGAAAACATACATATGTGTCACATTAGTGTCCCTGTTGACTCTCATTTCTTCTGTGTTCCTTTTTCTGGTACAGTAAGTATATTTATTACCTTAAAGATAATTCCGTTCTATAAAGCCAATAACATTGATAAAATCATAAAAAGACAGAAGTAGTTATATTTAGGCACTTGAAACACAGTGATTGTGCCTTCTTTGCAATGTATCAGATTTATTGCAAACATAAACACGCACAAACACACAAGCTCATGCCTGGCCTGTCTACAAGAAAGAAACAGTGCCCAGTAACTTGCACATGCCCAGAAGGCTAACCTAAAAGTCAAGAAGGTAAGAATTGTGTTTTCTCTGTGAATGCTATTTGCAGCTTCCTTTTTCTCCAACACATAGGTGGCTCAGAGAGTACAAATGTGAGGATTCCTCCAGAGGAAGGTCATGTGATGAGCAGGTCTCTTCTTGTGTTTTTTGTATGTAGGGGAGGGAAAGTATTTGGGGGGGTGTGAGGAAAAAGGAGAGCTCAGGGAAACTTCGAAGCACCTCGCAAATGTGGAGTGGCTGAGTTTACTGTTTTTGCAGAGGTTGAGTCTGGGAGAAAACCAAGAATGTTAAACCTTTGTCCAAGTTACATGTTCCGTGTTTAAGAATGTGCTCTGCGTATGTATGCTCAGGTGCATTCATGTGTGTGCAGGCACGCAGGTCTCTATTAAGAGATGGCAGCAGATGTTGGTCACAGAACGTATTTATTGATTGATTTGTTGCTATATCCAGTGTGATAATCAATTGATGAAACTAATAGAAAATGCTCTGTCTCAATGTTATCCTGCAGCAGAGAGCTATACCAGTTAATTACCTGTGCCTGTATGTTTCACGGGTGTTTTTTTTGAGTTTCCTGGTCTTTAACTTCATTAAATGCCTCTTTGTTCAGGTACAGAATAGGGCAGACAGGGAGACCAAAGCAGTGTTGTTAATGTTTTTATTTATTTTGTTTGAGCAAAGTCTGTGGTGTATGTCTCCTAAGATGGATGAACAGTCATTGTGAGTCCTTTGCAATGAGCCAGAGAGGTTCTGTTGGTCTAATCCTGAAGTCTTCAATCCCCTCCATAATCCCATTAACTTCTGTGGAGCTATATATGTGAATGAGCATTACGGAATTAGGTTGTACAGTATGTGTCATTTCTGGTGCAAGTGCTAAGACAGGGTCAACACTTTCATTGCTAAGCCTAATTTATGTCATAGCAGAGACTACCAGAAGAGTTGTAGAAAATGCTTGCACCTCTAAAAGTGAACAAGAAGTTTTCAACAGGGAAGCTTTTTTTTTTTTTTGTGAGATTTTTTGTTTTGGATTTATTTCCCACTGGGAAATGCACTGGCAGAAGGATAACATCCAGTGTTCCAACAATTATTATTTTTTTTGATTGAGGCCTTTGAAGTTCTTAGCCATGGGTAGGTTATTTTATTCATTGCTCTTATCATGCAAAAGAATATGCTGAGGCTTTTTCTTGCAGCTCAAGATTTCTGAAGTAGGAGTCTATCAAAAGACTGAGTTTTCAACAATGCTGAGTATCCAGATGCTTCCCTTCACATCTTTTGTTTTCCTTGAGTGATTGGCGCTTAATCTATATACCTAAATAGGCATTTATGAACCTGACCTTCAACTTCAGTGTGATTTCAGTCTCATTTCCTGTGCAGACCCTGTTCCTGTGCTGCTACCCTTCTCCGTGCAGGTTTTGGTCTGACTTGGTGTTGGGATCGGCTGGTGGAGAGGGTTCAGGTAATGATGATGCCATGTCTTCAGTCTCAGCTGAGACAGCATTTATCCAACCAAGCATGGAAGTAAAGGCAAAGGTGCTCCTGGAGATGTTCACAGAAGGCATTACACTACCACACACGCTCTGGTTCCTCAGAACTCCACTGTTCTTTCTGCATGAGGATTGGTCTCTGCCAAACTGCAGCATGGGTAGTGGTGCCTGGCCACACTGCAATAACACTGCTAACCAGGTGCAGTTATGCTTCATTCTGCTTCTTGCGTATGGGCGCTGAATGTTGCTAAAACGGACACTATGTGCCATCCCACAGATAAACGCTGTTTAAAAACTGGAAGGAGTAACACCTTTATATACATGTATACCTTCTCATGGTCTCACTAAGATGTCATGAAACATGATTAAATAATTTTGGATCCCCGTGTCATAGATGCTGTTCATTGGAATGTGCTTAGAAAAACAAATAGTATTAGATGAGAGTTATTAGGTAGAGGAACTGGTTTAGTGATGTGCTTTTCCAATCAGAAAATTCATATCTGAATTTGGGGTGTGAATGCCTATATGCCAGCCAGTGTCTTATTCTCTCTCTCTTTTTCCTTTACTTTCACACCTGTCCAATGTATACAGCGTAAACCCGTGTGTTTGGATTTCTTACCCATTCACAATAAGGGGAAACAATCTGAATTGATTTTCAAGTATTTTTGTCTTATATCCTGTGTTCAGTCCCTCTAGCATTACAGAATAGCACTAAATCTGTTTATCTACAGATGCCAGCATAGGCAGGCAACTTTGCCACCATTTTACAGCTGAGAAAAATGACATGTGGAGAGAAGAAGCAATTTCTACAAGAAATTATCTTTGATATCCACAGCCAATCTTGTAATAATTTATTGATGTTTGCCCTCTTAAAAAAAAACAATGCAAACTTTGAAGTGAGTAGGCTTATCTTAGAAAGCAAACTGTTGCTAAAATTATTCTTTGTTAGGATGACTACTGAAATAATTCCATTTCCTCTTATCCTGAGAACCAAGAGAAAACTACTCAGTGCTCTAATGGCTGGGATCTGCAATGTCTGTATCAAAATGAGTAAACAGGAAACACAGCAGCATGCATGAAAACAGTTTGCCTACAGGTTTGATTTATAGCTATTCTGGTCTTTCAAAGAATTGATTGTTTACATAATATCCATGAAATACACCCTAAGACCAGGAGACTCTTCTTGTCTTGAATAAACACAGTGGCACTCACTCACACAAACAGCAGAAGTTACCTTTCCTTAAATCAGAAGGAGCACAATTAAGCTGAAAGTAACTGTGTGGAAAGGGAGACTCATAAAAGAATGCAAGTCCATTTTAATTTGTTTCTATGTTTGTATTGATCCTAGCATGTAAAGATCAGAAGTAGCAGTTGTTATTATGGGTTTTGTGATTTCAGCCCACTTTCCAGAGCCCACAACATCTCTGTTACAAAGATCAGCAGCGGTCCTCTCACAGGAAGGCCAAGCCAAAGTCCTCACAGTCAAATGCCCTTTGCAATCATAGCCATGGCTCTTCCAGATCACGCAGGGCCAGATAGTCATGTGAGACCACAGGAGGGGAAGAGGCCAGATTTAGGGACTGTCTGCTTGGAATTTTGCCCAGCTGTGTCAATAGCAGCAACGACATGAAAGGTAGCCTTAGCCCTTGCCTAGCTCAGGTCAATCCCATAGTTCAGAAGAGCTGAAAAATAGCAATGATTCCTGTGTTGGAACAGAATCTGGTATGATGTGATGTCAGATTATAGCTATCATTATCCCAGAAATATTCAGATCAACTCATCCGAGAGTTTATACAGTATTTATGGTAGATCATGATATGTTCACAAAACTATCCCAGTCTAGGAAAATTTATAGGTATTAGCCATATATGGCTGGTGTTATTTAAACAACGGATAGTATTAGGTCATGCCAGGTCTGTTCTGCTCAACAGACAACTGTTTCCTACTCTTTGTGTTCATTTTTTGCAGTATGCTTTGAGCTAAGTGCTGTGATAAACTACTTGCAAGTGATTCTTCAAATAAGTTGTCTTTGCAGTGGTGGTTTTTGTAACTCTAATTTATAATTTTGTAGAATTTTGGGGAGGAAAGTGTTGCTCTTACAAATGGTTGCTTTTCTAAAATAATGGGTGGAATTTATTTGCACACAAACTACCTCTTATCCTTGTGGAAAGTCATTCTTGTGTTTGGGGAGGAGGTACTGAGGGAGCAACCAGTCATGCAGTACTGAGCTCCACAAGCACGTAGTGGATTTTGAAGTGTGGCTGGCTGTCTTTTGCTTAATTCCTCGTTGAGGCATGTTCGGTCATCATAAGAGGCAGCTCAGCCAGAGCTAGGTAAAAGGTGTAAAAATCAGGAAGACTAATGTGATCTGTCCATATCCACATTTTATGTTGGAGAATGACTGAGGTCCCAGATGCTGGGTAACCCGCCAGCACCAGGGATCTGACAATGCTGTCCCTTGCAAAGTCTGAATTCAGGGTGAGCTCAGGCTGCCTAAAAATCCTACCTGTCCTTGCTTCGGGTGATGTGAGGCTGAGGGGTATTTTCAAAGGATTCCCGCCTCATCTTACCCACCTGAAATCATTACTGCAAGGGTAGATGGTATGACTAGAGTCTGTACCACATCAGGTCTCCTCACAGTGCTGCCTGTGTCTGAGCTTTCTCTGGGAACACCAGCAGGGTCACTTGAGGCCCATCCTGAGGTTCCTTCCAGGAGGTGGTTTCACTGCTCTATACAACTACCAGGATACAATCTCTACCTCCAGAAGCCTTACAGAGGAACTTTGTATTAATTACAATGGAGCCCCCTCCCTCACGTACTGGGAGAGGTACTGCACATAGTATTCTGTACGTCATCTTAGACTTACCAGTCAAGTTTTGTGCTGCAAAGAAAATTATGATGAAATACTGCTTAGCACCCTGTACCAGCATAACGTGTCCCTGAAGAAGAAATCTTCTCAGAAATGCGTTGGGCACAAGTCAGCATCACAAAGACATTGGGAAAGAACACGTCACATGCTCAAACATGTTGGGTGACAGTTAAAAGCTACACATGCCCCAGACTTACAGCTTCAGAAAAAATGATTAGGTTTTGCAGTTTCTTCTGATGCAGTGTGACATTCAGAGGGCTAGAAATAGCACTCTGACAACACATTTTAATAGATGACTAGGTATTTAGTTTTATTTCTTCTCTTGAAAGGTCTGGCTGTGCTGTCAGTACAGCTAGTCTGAAAAGCTCTTGGGTTGATTAATTATTAAAAGAACCCTCTAAATATTTTACACCTTTATATTTTTTATCTTTTTATCTTATCTATTGATATTTTTCCTCTTCTAAGAGTTTACAACAGCAGAGGAAAACCTACTCACAGTATGCGCTAAGAACATGTGTGTCTCCCTATAAAAGATTCAAAAAGAACAAAGATTCTGTAAATATTTGTTTCCTTGCTGCATCCTTGCTTTAGTTTCTTCTTTCTCTCTTTCTGTACAGCCCCTCTCTGAGTCTGTTTTCTTGGGTAAGTAACCAAGGAAATGATTTTGTGGGTGGTGTTTTGTTTTTTTTTTTTCTAAAAAGAGATTTCTGTTGTACATTTGTATGTCCAGCAAAGTTATGCAAAGTGTTATGTGAATGTAGAATAAATGCAAATCCATGTGGCAGAAGAATTACTTTCTACAAGGTAAGATATACCAAGCAAGGGTGGCATGGTGTTGTAAGACCAGGTGAGACAAACATTCATGAAGAATTCTTAGTTTGGCTCCTCCCTTGCCATGCTGTTAGGCACCTGGCTCTTGGCTGTAGAGACTCACAACTCACATATATGCCAACTACACAAATGTGTGAAAAATCACAGAATCAGAGAACCCAAACCTGGAAATCACATTTCTTCAACATTGAGGATACTTGGAGCTGAACATAGTACCTTGTGCACATCAACAGCCTTTGCTTGCTGTTCTAGCATCTGGATTTTGCAAAGACTTGCACAAACTGTGTTGTGGTTCTCCTAAAAGCAGTGCTTGATTACATGTATTATGGCAGTGCTGTAACACAAACAACGTATGATTATAACTGTAAGGTGCTCTTGGTCTTTTTTTGCAGCAGGTCCTATTTTATTGCTTGGATTCAAACAGCATAGGCACCAACCAAGGGCAAAGTCCTCGTAACAATAGGCCTTGTGCAAATATGCCAGAGATGGCAACGAGCACACTTTTAGTCCAAATAAGTCAGAAGACTGGGAGTTGGAGGATTAGGAGGACAGAAGGGCAGAGAGCCATAGTGCTGCTGACATGGACTCCAGTGTGAGGACTGAGATGGAGCCTTGCAGGCTGATGCCTTTTCCTATCTGTGGCTTTGCAGCTTGACTTTGGTCTGTGACCTAGCATCCTTGGACAGTTTGTGTATTCAGTAGTGAGTCCTCTTCTGCCACAGACAGGTGAGACAAAACTAGCAGTAGAAAACCCATAGGCTTTCTGTCCTTTCTTTCTTATCAGTCTGTGTAGTTTTACAAGAGTTCTCCTATGAAATGAAGACTTTCATAAATAATACACGGCTCATTCAATCATGAGATACATTATCCATAGAAAAAATGACTGAAAGTACTTAGAAGAAGAAACTAACAACATCTTCACACAGAGATGGCTATCTGACTGTGAGACTGATACTCAGGATAGAACAGATCTTCAGGCCTGGATACACTTGGTCTTTATTAATGATGAGGTTTTTATTTAAAAAATTCTTAAAATATATATCATTTATAGCTTCAGTTTGCTGATCAATCTCTGGAAAACTATATTTAAAATAGCATCAATATTTTAATATTGATGCTATTAAAAATTATAGTGTTAATATTTTAATATTTTACTGAGCTTGTTTTATTAAAAATTATTTATATAGAGAAAAATGAAATGAAGAAAGCCCCCAAAGACTGTTTCATATTAGAGTTCCTGGGTCAATGTGTCTCTTTGTATAACAGATGGATGTGAATGGGGAAAATGACTGGCAATCAATCTTTTTGCTTATGATACTGAATGAGAGATTATTACAGTTACATCAGGCTGTTTATGTTTTATTTCTAATTAGCTGAGAAATGTGATGCACATATTTTTACGTGATGGTTATGATCTATAAAAATGCTAGTCTGTCTCTTGGTGCTAAAAACAAGCAGTAAGAATTCTATGAGAAATGGTATATCAAACAAATAAATATGCTGGAGATTCTTGGGTAAGAATCCATGGAAGGACAAAAGGGAATCCTGTTATTTAGCTCAGAAGGATGGAAAGTGGGATAGGCTGGGCAGTCAGGCATTCCACATAAAATCATTTTGTTAGGTGCAGGAAATGAAAGAGGCAGAGGTGTTCCTTCTCACTGCATCTGGCTTTAACTCGTGGCACTCCTGCCAGTAAGTCTTTTTCCTCGATTTACATATTTGGTACGTCTGTTTCTCTTTGGGTGGAATTTTGATTAAAAGGAACCCAAGTGTCTTGTTTTGCAATCAGGTTGCTGGCAGAATTAGGAGTACCTCAGCATCTCCACTTGACTCCTCTGTCTCCTGGCATCTCCTCCCTTGGAGGAAGGTTTATAACATTAATGGCTCTGATGTGCATAGTTGTGAAGTTGGGAGATAGCTGCTGGAGAGTCACCTGCTATTTTGTGAGGCCTTATTTAAGAGAGGGCAACAACTGTCTGCCATCTCCCAGCCTTCATTTTTGTTCTTTCTTGCTGTCTTGCTTTGTATTTTACTGGAACAAACAAGCTATGACAGCACTCAGATTTGCATATGTGTGCTCACTGAAAACCATAGTGTCAGGCATGCGCTCATTGTGTTGACCCAAACAAATGTTCTGCTGCTGATACTGCACTCAATAGAGCTCAGACACTGCGAGCTGTGGTGTGTGGTGACTCATGCTTCATCAGACTCTGCGAGCTGCCTTCCAGCCTCAGATTCTTCTTGCCAGCGCAAGGGACCCCAGACCTGATCCAAATGTACTGGAGTTGATGGAAACAATCTTGTTGGCTTCAGTGAACTAGATTCATCCAGGAAGGTTTTGGGCTGAGCCTCCGGACAGGATGTCAAATAAATTCTCCCTTTTGGTTTTTAAATTGGAATAAGTTGGCCTGGAATTAATCGGGAGTGAGAGAGAATGTAGAACCACTGCAGTGGCACTTCAGTTCTTTGTTCCTTTCAAGCAGTGCTGTAGGCTCAAAGGCTGGAAGCCCCTTACAGATGTCCCACAGTCGGCAGGGTTCACAGAAGTCCTGTCAAACACCACACCTCTGGCCCTGCGATTCTCCCTGATGGTGTGGAGGGCCTGTGCTGACAAGGGCTGGTGCAGGCAGAGTCCAGCCCGCAGGGAAGGCCCAGGCACCAGCGGTTCAGTGCTCGCTGGTGGTCTCAGGCCTCCACACATTCCTCAAGGGCAGTTAATGGAGGAGCTCTGGAGAGGGCCCAGGGCATTGCCAGCTCAGCACAGCAAGTGAGGACAATGTGGGCATCTCCACCTCTCCCTCCCAAAGCAAAGATGTTAGAAATTTCCCCAATCTTATTCTGTATGCACAACATTTACTTACTTTTTTGATTGTCACTAAAACTGAGTGGACTTTTGTTTTTTCCTTTTCCATTAAATATGAAGTGTCAGCTGTTTTTGTCAAATTTTGTCCTGCTTTTTTCTTAGATGCATTACTGTGTATTTTAGTTTGTTTGTTTTTAAAAAGGTAATTATTGTTTAAATTACAGAGCCTGGTATTCATAAAGACTCATAGGTCAGCCATATGAAATACTGTGACTAATTCATGGCATGCCCTTGTTCTCTTATTAAAGATTATAAGCCATTGGAGAGGAGAGATGATAGATGTTTCACTTAGTAGATTGTTCCTTTTATTTTACAGGAAGATTAAAATTTTATGACAAACGATTTCCTGTCTATCATAGTTTTTAGTTCTCTAGTAATATCTGTCAGTACTGTACCAGTTCTAGACCACTGGGTCCCCTATTTTTGTTACAAAGACAGAAAAGTCTGTAGGAATTTCAGGCTGATTATGGACTTTAATTGTGCACTAGTATGTTTCCTGTTACTTGAGGTAAAGCAAAATCACTGTTAGGGGATAGTTGCTCATGAATCTGCAATTGGATTCTGTCCAGGTTATATACACACATAAGTCAATTCAGAGAAGTTTTTACACGTGAAATCTAGCCATTGAAATGATTTTTTTTTATTTATTTATTTTTTTTTAAAAAGGGTAATTTTACATAGACTCATGACCTTCAAGAATATCATGCTGCTTCTCTGGCACATCAACTAAGACAAGAATTCAGTCACCTGGCAACAAAAGTCCTTCGTGAATCCCAAGGTATGAGTACAAGGGCACACCAGAGCCTTCTGCTCGCCTGCTAGCAGTGAGCGACAAATTCTGGCTTCTTGAGCTGCTGGATGCCAGAGACCTCCTTATTCTAGGCAACTTCTTGATGCTGAGTTAGTTAATGGCTGACAGTTAGCTTCTCAGACAAAACTTAATCCTGTGAAAAGTCTGCTTTACTTGGCATCCTGCCAAACCATGATCCGTCCTTGCATTAGTCAGAATTAATTAATTCTGTTTCTAATAGCTTAGTAAACTAAGGTCAAATCTGAGAATGCAATTCATTTTGTATTTGGGAAGGCTCCCACTGAAATGAAGACCATTCTGCATGAGTGAAGAGCCTTGGGATTATTGCCTTTCATTATCAAGGCTCTATCAGAAGTGAGTCACAGTTCTGTTACCTCCTCTTGTCATCACGTAGGTGCAGACAGAACGATAAAATTCATCTCCTGCAAGCTGTTGACTGCATGCAGGATAGATGCAGGGGAAAGCATTCGCCAGCAAGCCTAAGTGAGCCTGTCTCAGCACCCGTCCTTGTCTCCCCTTGACGTTATGCCCATGTTCTAGTTTGCACATGCTTTGGAACAGAGCTCCGTGAAGCACCTGTCATGCCTCTTGATGTGGTGTCTTTAATAGGGGAGGTTTCTATTTCCAGCTCTGTTACTGATATAGAGCAGGGTGACGGGTAAATTACACAACCTTCTTTTATGCTTCCACTCTCCCATCTATGATACGACTGGAGAATTTTTGCCTGCCAGTAAGTGTTGTGTTCTGCTGTACAGTAAGAACCTTGTTTTTTTTGTGCTGGTGCTCAAGGCTGTGATTTTTTGAGGTGGGCAGGGAGTGTTTTGTTCCATCGCTAATATTCAAATTTACGTGAAAACATAAATGATGCAGGAAGCAATGTTGATGGCTTAGTGCAAGGCAGTCCTGCTAGGTGCATGCTGATCGTGATACCATGATGAGTATGATGACTACATGGTGAGTAGTTAGGGAACTCATAAATGTGAGAAGGAGTTCTCACCATCTCTGCCTGGCACTTTGCAAGTGTACAGAGGCATTAATTCAGGTAATAGCCCATTTTTTGGATATGACATAGGGGCACAGTTCCCAGCATCCATTTTAACCTACCCCAGAAGCGTCTGGGTTCCCTGCAGTGAGTGGAGGAACTCCCCGCCTGTGGTTTGTGGGAGTGATTTTTGAGTCATTATAAGTGGAAAGTGCAGCAGATGTGTGAGACGCTATCTCCGGATTTAAAATTAAGAAAAAAAAAAAAAAAGTTGTCTTAATGATCTTCATTACCATAAGCTTCTGCTCTAAATATTGGAGCTTTCTACATTTTCTATTGTTCGGTCAGTATTTTATGCGAGTCCACTAATCACACGAGTTTTCAGAAGCCATGTGTGTGCTCTTTCATTTCTGTTTTGCTTTGCCTTCCATGAAGTGTTGAGATAAGCACTTTTATAGCCACTGAGTGGTTGTGGACCATATGTTCCTGTAAAAAGCTATCATTTCCCACTGAGGACTTCTGTTTCTATTAAGCCATTCTGGACGTGCTCTACATGCTGGAATACCTACTGACTTGACATGCTGCATTGTAACCCCAGCTCAGTACAGTACTGAGGCTGAGACTTCAACACAAAGCATAGCTCAAGTATTTAGAACCTAACCAAATCAGGATCTGAATCTGAATGAGGAAAAAATGACTTGTTTAGTTGTATGCAACAGAGAACACATACAGAAATTGTCCTGGCATGATCAAGGATAGAGGAGCATTGTTTATGCTCCTGAAACATCTAAGAGTGCAGGGGCACTGAGGCGGATACACAATGAAATAGAGGAACATCCATTCAGTCCACTAGATACCCTGGGTGTTAAAGAAATGAAATAACAGACTGTCACTTTCCCAAGTTGTTTTATACCTCAGAACACTTGCATGTCACATAAATGGCTTAAATTAATAAGTCCCATGCATCTTCCCAAGGTCCATATTGTTGCTATAGAAGAGCCAGTTTCATGAGTATCAGCCAAAGTGATTGCTAAGTTCACCCAGTATGCGCACAGCATTCACATCCTTCTGTGTGAATTACATGCTTGAGCCCTCCCAAAGTACCCATGTAATTTTACTCCATTTTTATTAGCATTATTCTAATAAGGGGTTACCAACCTATGCCTGAAAGGCTGTCTGCCTCTGCCTTTTTTTTTTTTTTCCCCCCAGCTAATTCAGAATCAAGCAGGGTTGTGGCTGTGATGGAATTAACTTTTTTTGTTGTTGTTGTTGTTGTGGCAGCTGCTTGCGTAGCATGTAATACAGATTTGGATTTACACTGAGGAAGGGGCTGTGCACAAAGCTCGCTCCAACTATTCAAGTAATGTGTGTAGTCTTCCTGCAGGCAAAATTGGGTTCTCGTGCATAAGAGCCCCAGTTATGGACGAGGAAACTATTGTGCTCTGTGCTGTCCCAACCAGAACAAAATAACAATCTGTCTTCAAAGAGTTCAGTCCAGGGACTGAACTGTCCATGGACAAGGAACACCAAAAAGATAAAATGTGTGTGCTTCTTCGTATTTCACTGTAGCCTTCTCTGGTTACTCTGATAAGTTATCCCAGCTCCATTTACTATAGAAGGAATCTACACAACAAGTCCTAGGTTGACTTTTGGATGCCCAAATTAGGAAAGCTGGAAGCACATAAGGCAAGGAGCACAAGGAAGCAGAAAACAAATACACTTAGCCTGGGGAGCAAGCAACTCAGCACACAGACTTCAGTCAGCTGATGTCTCATGCAACTGTTTTCTTTCCTTAATCTTAAAAAGATCAAAAGTGTCTAGGGTTTAAAATTGTATGTTTTTAGTCCAAAAAAATTTAGCTTGTTATGCAAATCTTATGATAAGTTCCCTTCATCCTACTTTAATATTTTATAAGATAACATAATTATGAATCTAACATTTGTATTTATCATATGAATGCAGAGCAGCTAAATGCCTGCTAGATGGTTGTCCTCAAGCAGATATTTTTATTTCTGTACCCCTTACTCCTCATATGCAAAGTGGATGAACTAAATGAATGAAATATTTAATGTCCTTCTGGGGATTTTTCAAGCTATCATTAAGTAATCTGTAAAGGATAAAAAGTACACGTGATATATTTTTTCCCCTGTTCAATATAAAAAATAGGCCAAAAGGGTCCCTCCCCCCCACCCCTTTTTTTTTTAACCTCTGGTCTTCTTCAATAGGAGAAGAAGCATTTCTCATTTCCTCTATTTATTTATTTGCTTCTGCCAGGGTGTATGATCATAACTGATTATCTGGTAGAATTATCTAAAGAATATTAAGAGAATGAAAACTAACTAACTGTCTAGGGAAGAGGTATTTTCATTCAGATTGCTTAAAAGTTTAATACAAACAAAACCCCCAAGCATTCAAGCACCTGAAAAAAAATACGGGAGAGAAGTTGTTCTTTTGTAGAATGTAATAGCTTGCTCAGATAGATGACTTAAGGAGCTCTAAGTCTACATCTAATACCTCTAAGGAAACTACAAAGTTCAAAATGATGATGAGATATTTTTAAATGAAAAGGGTAGGCAGCAAAAAAAAGTGTCCTGAACACTCTTTTGTCTCATTTTAAACAATTTTCAGACCCTTAAGTATTAGCAAAAGAGGATACAGAGCTTGAAAGGTCATCTTTTATGTATTTTACTGTAGAAGTCAATGTTAAGTAAATTAGACTGTTAAGCAAGATAATACTTATGTCAGTAAATATTAACTAAATATGTTGAACAAGTCTTTTTGTATGAAGTTAGTCAAGCCTCTGCTGTTTGCTCTAAGTGGAAAAAATTGTCTTTGAGTTGCAACTTTTTTTTTTCCCTCACCAGTCACACAGCTTCACAATTTCTGTGCCATTGAAAATGGAGGAGTTTAGAGAATATCCGTTTTTACTGCTGTTGATGATTTGTAATTACTCTGGCTTCAGGGAGTGATTCCATTTCTTTGTGTGTGAGGGTTTTCCTTTCATTTGATCAGGTCCTAATCATGGCACAGTGGTTGCTGTATAAAAGCTGACTTGAATAAAGGCTCAGTGCTTCTGTCGGTGTGCTGGTGTGACTGGGGGTGAGAGACGAACAAGGCTGGGAAGGAAGGGCTGGGGAGGCTGCTAGGCAGAGACTGTCTGGCAATACAGAGCAGGGTTGTTCTCCTTGCCTAGGAAACAAGATAAGTCATAAAGTCACACCCTGTCCTTTGGTTCCAGGCAGAAAACAAATGCTTGATTCCTGCTTTTCTCTTAGTTATCTCCACGTATCTTGTTAATGCCCTTGTGAATATGTCTTAAATCTTTCAGATTAGGTCTTTATTTTTATTTTATTTTATTTTTTTTTTAAGAAGGCTTCCAGATATATAGATTTGTTTTTCTCATTAGGTGTTTGGGATTGTGAAATACTTACAGTTTGTGATGGGCTGGTTTTGTGCACAGCAGCACTGGAGAGTTCAGGTTCCTGTTAAATACTGTATTGCGTTTGTATGTGGGTACACTCGGTACTCTGCAGGATACATGGGAGCCATTCACCTATGTATCCTAAGTTCTCTGCTGCCTTTGAAGTAGCTGCTAAGTATTCACTATCTCCTAGCTTAGGGATTGCTGCTTTAGGGGGAAGAGGGTGTGCTTGCCATCCTCACTGAGGAAGCACAAATGCAGTGTGCTGTGTTGCCCCAGGTAATGTGCGTGTTGTACTCAGCAAGGCTGCACAGTGTTACTGCACTAAGGTGCTCATTGTTTGCACAAGCTGTTGTTTTATAGATATTATGGGAAATATGTCTCTCAGTGTTTCACTGTGTGAGAGAAAGCAACTACAAGAAGATGACATTGAGAAGAATGCAGACTGCAAGAGGAGAATCCTAGATGAGTCTACAGCCTCAGCTCATCGCCAGATTGTTGATGCTTTCTTTTAAGAATGGATGAGGAGGTGATATGTTCTTCAGTAACTGGATCACTTTAAACTCAGGCTTAAGGTCCAGGCTACCTTAAGAATAGAGTTTTGACATGGATTTGAGCAAACTGTTCTCACTAGAGCTGCTCACACAGTAGTAGCAATATAGGTTGTTACTAACACTGGACCGTCCCAGCAAGGTGTGAATCTGAATTTCCTCTCCATCTGGGTTTGAGCTGGAGGTATCTGGAATAGTCAGGTTTAGATTTCATCCTTATAATTCTGTGTGTGTAAGTACCTGTTGCGTGAGACATGGGGTGTCCCACTGCATCAGTCAGTCCTTTTGGCCTTACAAACATTGTCATTGTGAGTTTGGAGTGATCATTAGTGTGTGTTTTCCTGTAGAATACAGTGCCTGTCCATTTTCTCTAAGGGAAAATGCTTTCAGTTATTTTTAGCTCATGCTTCAAGGAACCTTTGTATTCTACAGTATTGAAATATAGCCAATGACACCTGCAACAGAGGCAAAAAAGCCAATGTAATGCTAAAAACCTTTACATTTAGTTCGCTGAACCTGACATCATTTCACTCTGACTCATATTTCAAGATAATCAATCTATACTAGAATTTAAAGTCAGCATATTATTTGTATCGTCATGGTTTCTGTTTGGAACCTTAGGCATTGATTTTAGTATTTCCCCTCACGAGCAGGGTGCTGGTGAACTGTGAGGAGCTGAGTGGCAGTAAGAAATTGTTCAATGATCATGTAAAGTATCTACAGCAGTTCTGGACTTGCGTATGTGGGTATCTCCAGAGCTGATTCCCCAAAATGAGGTCTGAGCTCTCAGAATTCTCTGCTCTCAGAATTCCATTTTGTCTTCCTTCTTCTTTCACTAGCAAGGCTTGAACTAGCATCCTTCATCTGAGCATTTGCATTTATGTGGTATTTTAAAACTGAGATCAAAATTGGATGTCTCAGGCTCAAATGGTCAGACCTAAATTAGTTTATTAGTTATTGATGTTTCTCAGGCATTTAAAATGATTTAGTAGGTACTTCAGATGATTAAGTAAGGGTCCCTTTCTCCTACCCAACCTCCCTCTTAACTTCCTTGGAAAATAAAAAGTGAAGAGTTATTTCCATGGCAGTACTGAGGTGGTGGATTGTTTTTCCTCTGCAAAGCATCAGAGGAAATTTTCAGAGGAAAGCACCAAAATGCGATTTCTAAAAGCTTTGAACCCAAGAAGTAAAAATGAAATACTGATATATATATATATGTGTGTGTGTGTGTATTTTTCTCAGACAGGCTTATCAGTCTCTTAGCTATTACTCTGATGAATCTAGATGCAGGTTATTGAACAGATCCTGCTAATCATTTCCATGCATGCAGGTAGGCTTTGGCATAAAATGCCCACCCACTTTCTATCAGACGTGTTCTGTTGTGCCACAGCACGTGTTGTACTGTTTGCTCTCCCATGTGTTTCATAGGTGGCAATAAAACACGGGGGCTGGTGTTTAGAGAGAGGAGCTCTGAATCACTCTGTGCTTCTGATACCAGCTCTGGTGGAGTCCGACTGTCACATCGGACAAACTCCTTCATTCCTATGCCTCATGGCTCGTGAACCAAAAGTGCTGTGACAGGCAGGCGCCACAGGCCATGATGGATAGTTGTGGCGAAGCATCCCAGTTTCACGCCGTTGCTTGCTGCCTGAATTGAGACTCCCCAGCCCACAGGGCTGCTGGCATCCGTCAAAGGCCTGTGTTTCTGCTGAAGGCCACCCACCACTTTACGCTGTGCTTAAATCACACGTGAAACAGGGAGGAATGCTACCTATTCCAACAAATCCACCCCTGTGCCTATAGCATGAGTTGAAACACACTTCGATAAATGTTTGTGACGTGCTGTGGAGGCTTCAGCTACAACATGCTGCGGCAGGAAGCCCCAAGGGATGGGAATGGGTTCTAGAGGGTCCTAGAGGAAGGAGATGGATGTAGGGACAGGCTCTGTGGAGCACTGTGTTTCAAGTGGCTTTCTGTCTGTTTATTTTGGTGATTCTGTTTCTGTGTAAACCCACACAGTTCTTCTAGCAATTTTGATAGACTTATTTTCAGGCATTCAGTAAAGATTGTGAAGCAGAGCTAAGAGATATTTACAGTCTGTCTTTATGCAGTATGTTGCTGATCAACATTTTTCTTTTTTTTTCCCCCACTCTGCTCCCAGATAAAACGGGAATCGTGGTATACAGTGCACCAGGAAGTAGCGAGGGTTAATTACTCATCCCACAGTGCTTTCAATGTGTATAGAGTTCTTGACAGGGTTTTTATGTCTAAATACAGATTCTGCCTCTGATCTATGGTGAGGGCTGAAAGCAGGTACTCTGAAAAGCATCCGTCTGCATCTAAGTCATGCTGTCTGAGAGCTTTATGTAACTTTTGTTAAAAGTTTATTGCAACAACAGTGTGAGGACTTGAATCACCAGGGAGGTTGCTTGAAGAGTAGAAAGGGCAAAGCTATTCCACTTTTATCAAATGAGTAGGGCTGAAATTCTGCCTTTGCTTTGAGCGGGGCTCATGTTGTTTGGTGAAATATAAAGTAGATTATAGAAGTGTTTGTTATGAAAGATAAATTTATAATAAGTGTTGCATTCAATACATTTCCTTTTTAAGTAGAAACAATATAAAGAGCTTAATCCAGCACAGAATAAATCTCAGTTTTGTTGCACAGATTGTATAAAACTAGGCTGCTCTGCTCTACATTTGCCTTAAACTGTTTATGTTACCTAAAATGTCATTCCAGACGAGAGTTTGGCTTAGGACTGCAGTGAAAGCCATTTTATTCCATGTATGGACCTGGCCTCTCAAAGCTATTTTAGTGGGTAGCTAGAAAATGTTTTTTAGTGAGCCATAGTTTCATTTGTGTTTATGTGCATTGGCCAGTTTGATGAGGGAACTACATTGTTCTGCAATTCTGCTCTCTTTCAGGGAAGAGACAGGAATTTTCAGGTGCAGGCTGGTGTGTTTTTTTAAACACTTCATTTAAAAACACATTTCAAAATCACTGTGCTCTCAGTTTAGCTACTGAGGAATGAAACCCTTCTGTAACAAGAAGAGGGTATATTAAAAAACAACAACAAAAAAACACCACCACCACCACAAAAAAAAAAAGCTTAAATCCCCTGTTGGGGTGTTAATCAACATTGCCTTTAATATAACCAGACCATTTAAACCATTGCGAGCACTGGTTGCACCTTTCACATCTCAGCCTTCATAAACTCATTAATTACTCTTATTAGAACAAAATTATAAATGGGGTGAAGAATATCCACTAAACCAGCAGATACTCTTCATCAGTGAAATCGAGAGCCTTTATTTAAGCTGTTGTCCTTGTGATCACATTGTGGCACTTCTGCAGCAGTCCGATGTAAGGATATGGTGTAGATCTGTTCAGCTCCGGTAAGAGCAGCAGGGTATTTGCTCGCAGGACAGCTTCCCTTAGGGTGGATCCCCAAAGAGTGGTAAGGGAAGCCTATTTGTTTGACTGTATTTTTAATTCGGCATTATGCCATCCCAAAGAAATCATTTGGAGTCTTTTTATGGTCGAGGCATCATTCGGTGCTTGTTCAGAATACTTGTAGGTAATAACTGGTATGATGTGATCTTTTAACTTAGAGAAAATGTTTTAAAAGTGATGTATATGTATAATATTATATATAAGTATGCCACTGAATACTCATTTGAAAGTGCAGAACCAGCATCTTCTGCTGTAAGTAGCAAACAGCCATTATAATACAGCTACCTAGTTTTCTCCATATATTTTCTAATAGGTCCTTTATTCCTTCTGCAGAGGATTTACCTCTGGAATTAAAAGCCAAATTGCATGCCTGACAAGGCACTCAGGTGTTGCATTGTGACTACCAACCGCTGTCATCCGTTGTTATGATCTTTGTACTTTAAGTGACCTAGAGTCAGATTTTCAAAGGTATTTATTTGCTTAAGAGCCATTAGACTCTAAATGGGATTTCAGAATTGCCTAAGTAAATTAGGCTCCTAATTCACACTGTAGATCTGATTATGAGGCTCCATGTATTTGTAGGTGCCTAAACACCTTTGGATAGCTGCCTGCTGGATACTAGGAACTAGCCTGAAAGCAGGCTAGTTCCCTAGACTGAAAGGCAGTCCCTGAAGGCCATGAAACGTTGGTCAGAACGCAATAGTTTCAGATGGATTTTGAAATGAGTAGTATTTAAGTTACTGAAGATGTGAAAAGCTCTCGATTTTATTATTTATGTTTGTCTTCCAGAGCACTGAGTCACAAGCTTGAGTAAGCCCGTATTGTAGGGCTGGGCTGGAGTGAACGTGGGGCTGATAGGATGCAGACGTAGCCTATGCTCCTTCAGCATTAGTTGGTCTACAGTCTGGAGCCATTTCATGCTTCTTCCTATAAAAATTGATAAAGTCCTAGAAGAGGTGCTAGCAACAGTCAGAAAGATCCATGGACCTCAGCGTTCTTTATTGCCTTTCCTTGAATGATCACTTTCATTCAGCCTCAAGTTCCTGCAAAAGAAAGTTTATCCTTTGGATGTATGTTCAGTAGGCAGTTCTTTGGGAACTTCTGTTTGTTTCCAAAGAAATGTATTGAAAATGTTTTAAATTTATCCATTAAACCTAGTACTTCAAGTCATGTGGCAGTCTGACTTTTAAATATTTGGAATTAATATGATCATTACTGATTTCATATGTCTCAGAGCATTGTTACTAAGCTCTTAACAAACAATTAAGAAGGTTCTTGCACAAGAGAGAAGTTTCATTCCAAGCTCATTCTAAACTCAGCTAAGCAGTAAGTTGATCCAGCTCACCTATTCTCCGCTTCTGTGTCATGCCGACTTATATCAGTGTTGATATATGTGTATGAATATTCTGTGGGTTGAGAATCTTACGACCTACCTGGGATATCACTTTGGGCTATATGCAAATTCCAGTTATAGGTGTGCAACAGAGACATTATGTTACTGTCTTTCATAGATGGTATAAGGAGTTTTAGATAGTCTGAAATGCTCAGTGATGTCTTAAAAGTAAACGACAATGGACAAATTCCAAAAAACTGTTTTGTCTCAAAAACCAACTTTGAAAAGTCAAGACAAATTCCTTTCTTTCTTCAGCTGGGAATTTCACAGGTGCTGAAAGGCATGAAATTGTTGATAACAGTTGGGTTCCCAAATACCTTGAGCCTCTCTGAATATTTGGAGTAGGAGAAGTCAATAACACTCTTCTGAGAATGTACCAGATGGAGAAAATAAAACACCTGTTTTTGAACAGTGGTTTGCAAAAGGCTGCAAATAGAGCTGGGGAGACATTATTATACTCACAGTTGTAATGGCATGCTGCTGTCATTTGAAAATGCTGAAACTCTGTAATAAGCTGTTAAATGGAAGTCCATTAATATACCTTTTAAAGTTTTCCACTGCAGGTTCTTGAATGCGTCTGCCTCTTATTTTTTTGCTACAATAGGCAGTTTTTGTTTGTGCTGGCTTGAATACCAAGCACAGTTAGTTAATAAATATTTAATTGCCATTAATGCAGAGACTCTTGTTACATAGGAAATTATATTGTTCAAGAAAAGCCTCAGACCTGTCCTCATATTGGAAATGGAGTTCTAAATATTTATTCTAAGTCCACTTTTGGAAAGGTTGCTAGTTTATTCCAATTTAAATTATCTTTGAAATGGCTTGGTGTGAAAGCTCTATGTTCTACTGTGTTTTTCTTGTGATCATGATGGGAGTTGCCAGATTATTGAACTTGCTAAAAGGGGAAGGATCAAAATCAGGAAAAGTGTTGTGATGTTTGATTCTGTAAAGGTAAACAATCTCAAACCATCAGAAAAACTGATGTGCATCTTAATATCTAAACCCCCAAATGAATTTGTCCTTCAAGATGGTCGTTCTCTTCTGTATGCAGCAACAGGTTGCACTGTGGTTTGGCCAGTCTGGTTTACTGCTTAACAGGCATCAGGTTGCTTGTGGGTGTGGATAGTGAATTAGTGCAAAATCCCCACAAATAGGGCATTGAATGCTCAGACAAACAGTGTTTTGATAAATGACATTGTAGCTTGAGAGAAGAGTAACTCTGTTACATGAAATGATCTGTCCAATGTAACGATCTATCCATTTGATAGCATGCCTGGAGTGTCCTAAATATTATGTTTATTTGTTTGACAGGCATTTTGTTCTCCTACTGAGAGTTTGAATGGTTCATTGACAGTAGCAATTCATCTATGATAATCTACCTTGAAGCTGCGTGTGTGTGTGTGTGTGTGTGTTTTAGCTTTCATTAAAAATGAACTAAAATGATTTGTTGGGGAATCAGAATGAAATGCCATTTAGATTTAAAACACTTTAAGCAAAATTGCTTTTCATGCAAGTTCCTTTGTAATGTCTTGTTCTTTTCAGTGCTTTTTGTAGCACTATTCTCAGAGAGATGAGCTCACTAACAAACAAGAGACAGGGACTGTAAGATAAAAGTCTAAAGCCTTGATCAGATACCTCAGTGTGTGCTGTGGGAAATCTTTGTATCATGGAAAAAACTGTTTAAAAAAATAATTAAAAAAACCTAACACCCCATTGTTGTGAGATCTGTGGATATTATTCTTTGTGTACAGCCAAGAAAAAGATCCAGACTCAGGAAATGGTATTTAATTTTGTTTGTTGTCTTAGGATTTAAACTCCATGATCTTTTCTCAGCAGATACTGAGACAAAGGAAAGGAGACTAATTTTCAAAGTACCTTGTGGAGTTCCCTGAGACTGGTTTTCCCCAGGTCATTCAGTTTATCTGCTCTTTGACTAGGAAGACCAAAATGATAAGTTGTTGTCTACCACAGCCTGCGTGTTAACAGAGAGTGGGAAGGATGAAAAAATGTTGTTCCTCCTTTTTCTATATGGCTACATTTGATGGATCTAGCACTTCATAGGTGGGAAGAAAATCTGAAGTTATCTTTTAACTGCTGTTAAACAGTCAGGACCACAGATTCTATTCCTTAGCCTCTGAACAAAGGTAAGTTTAGTTTCTGCCCCAAAAAGCTTACAGTTCAACCAGACATTATAGGACATTTTATCTGTGGCCAAAGGAAAACGTCTTCGCTTACCAGTCTAGCTGAAGAATAGTATAATGAAGTGGCCTAAAACAATACAGTGTAATTCTGGCTTATGACATTGTTGAGTGCTTTTGCATACTCATAAACTATAGCAATGGCTGCTACTGAACCTCGCCTTATCTAATTTCGGCTCAGACATCTTCCAATTATTTTATTCTCATTTAATTTGACATATACATCCTGAATATAAGTCTAGCTACCTTTTGACCATCAACAAAGGCATTTCTGAATTAAAATGTTGTATCAGTTCACCAGTGCTAACTCAGCAAAGAAAGCTGTGTATATTGTGTGTCAAAAAAAAAAAAAAAAAACAAAAAAAAACAGCCAACCAAAAAAAAAATCTTTATTTGAAAGTCTTTTATCTTCTCTTGTTACCTTGGCTCATTTTGCAGTATATTTTGAGCATACATGTTACTGTGTGTGCATCCACAGTACAGATAAAATTATGGGTTGAAATATGGCTGTGCTTTTAGAATCAATTCTTCATGGCTTTTTTAAATGCCTCATTACAGGAAGAACATTTTAATTTCAGCTATGCGACAGATCTGTTCGACTTGTGCATACCACGGAAAAGACAGTAGTAAAGCAAAATGAGTTCAGGCCTCGTGGCTTTGAGAGCTTTCCGAGCAAGTGTAATGCTCCAGATTCTTGGTGCAGCAGTCCATGCTGAAATAAATAATGTTAGGAGGTTACATAAGGGAGGGTATTTCTTTATATATTAAATTCACTCAACAAATCACATTGACTTTGGGTTTCTTGTCAAATCACCAAACTTCTACAATGGTTTAAAAAAATGAGGAAAAATACTTTGTTAGAATGGCAGAAGTGTTATGTCCTAAGGAGTCAGGAAAAGCATATAAATGTTACATAATGTGTGTGGGTTTTTTTTAGCACTGTTACAGTAGCTTCTTCATTGTGACCAGAATTTGGTTATATCTTTCTAGCAAAATGCTAGATACGTTTCCACAGGGAATATGTTGTTCTTCTAACATTGAAGAAGCTTGTTGATTTTTTTATTTTTTTTTTAATGGAATAGCTGAGTCAGTTGTGGTTTAAATCCTGTGAAATGGTTGAAGCCTTTTTATTTGAGATATTGAACAATAAATGGCCCTTCTATTCAGATGGTCCCAAAGCAAAACATAGGAAATTCTAGCTGTGGTGGACTCCTGCCAAGCAAGGCACATACTAAAAGCTTTTTTTTTTTTTTTTTTTTTTTTTTTTTTTTTTTTTTAAATAAAATAAAAAGTTACCCAAATTTCACTCAAACCCAAATATCACTCACCAGAATGAACAATCTTAGCCAATGCATGAAACCAAAAATTCTTCTGACCATGAAAACTCTTCACATTAAACTTATAAATACTTTCTGTAGGTTAGATAACGCTGATGCACATTAAAGCACATTACAGTTTGTTTCCAGTGACTGCAATGTTTTGGAAAAATTCCAGTACAATATATTTAGCAAGTCACAAATTCCTTGAAATCGAAATGTGCTGCAGAGATAGCTCAACTTTGACAAAACGTTGACAGGATCCTAACTGCCAAACACATTTCCTGTCTGGGTGCCTGTCTGGTTCCTTGGTTGTCCATTTGCTGGCTTGCCTGGCCTCTGAGTCGCTGCCTTCGGGAGATCCTAAGTGTACCCTCTCTGAGCTCCAGGTGGCCAGGACCCCAACTTCCCCTGGACCTCTGCACCTTTTCTCAGAGAATGGATTAGGCTTGATACTCTTTCATTCTAAAGAAGAGGAAAAAATAATTCAAGATGGAAAATTTCCCTGTGAGTAAGAATTACCTTTTTGTGCACCGTTCTAGAAACATGCATCCTACTGGCACATAGGACAACTTAGGTATTGTATTCCTGCACGGCAGAATATTAACGCTATCCTTGCATTTTGGATTGTGGTGGGGGGGAAACACTGTGAAACAGAAAGATTTGTTCACATTGTTCAGAAAGCTTCCTTCAAAGGAAGCTGAACTCAGCTCTTCAGCCTTTAACGCTGGGTCACCCTGCTTTCCCTTACGAAACAAAACCGGTGTGATCTTCAGCACTGAAACCTTTCCACTGTATTCCTGCTGGCAGTCGTGGTGTTTGATGGTCTCTTTGGCTGTAATGGCATCGCTCATGTTGCGAAGTGGAACCTTCTTCTTCCCACTTGAGTGCTGGCTCCAGGTGCCCGTGTGGGTGTGCTGCTGCAGTTCTGGGTGATGGTATGAATTGTAACTAAATCAGAAGATCTGTTCCTGTGTACTTCAGCTATAAATACAGACATCTTGTTATGTGCTATGGTTCAGCCACATAATGCTCAAGAGAGGCAAGTGGGTGAAGTTGGGGGAGACTTCTACTTTCTTAGCTTTTAAACTAAAAACTGGTAGACTTAGATCGTATTTTCTTTATTGTTCTGTTTCTTATTTAGCTTTAACACAGCTTGGCAAAAACAGGAAACATCCACAGAAGTTGCTGACCTTATCTCCAGTAGCATTTCCCTTCCCTCAGCTGCACTAGTGCTCACAGCAGTTACAGCTGCTGATACTTTAATTGCTGCCTGGTGTCCTCTCCCTGTCAGCATGCTGGCATTATTATTCAGGAGTCCCAGCTGGTGGCCATGGGCCGCTAGGGCTAGCAGGAATACAGGCACAGCTGGTCTGGGTCACGTCCCTGCATCATTTAGTTTGTGAAAATTTCTGATGGCCTCCAGCTTGTGGTGGAAAGGATATAGCAGTTGAAAAGTATCTTTCATTATCGTAGACTAATTAGAGCTGTCCTGTCTTCCTGAGGGAATATGTACTAACACCCAGTAGTTACAGAAGATTAAAATCTGGCAGGAGTTATTGGGCTGAGGAGGAGGAGATGTGCTTGTTTCCGCCCCTATGTCCTTTAGCACCTTCTTATGCCTTAACGAAATGTAACTGGATGTAAAGAAAAGCTGTGAAAAATGAGAAAACATTCCCCATTCTTCAGAGTCTGTATAGCCAGCCCCCAACCGAGGCTACAAGTGTTTTCTTTCTCACTGTGGAAGTGTGATTACATGGCAGCCTTGCTCTTCATAATTTGGATATTTTTTTCCCTCCTTTTCTTCTCCTTCATTTTTATTTTGTTTCTCACTTGTGCTGCTGAGGCTGGTGCTATTTTGCCTGCATCTCTAGAGTGACAACAGGCTTTGCGTTTGTGCGCTCCTAATCGGAAGTGATGACAAGCCCTTGAACAGAGCACCGTTGCCCTTGTCCTCATGAAATATTTTATCCCCTCTGATATCATTGGACATGCAACCTTAATAAAGGCCAGTTTCTGCCATTGGATATGCATAGAAGCTGATCGCTGTTATCTTTGTGCAGGAACACCTCACAGTGACATCTGTGGCTGTGCTGAACACGATTTCCTCCATTTCATGGGAATAAGATGATGCTTGTGCATTATTAAAAGGGCCTAACAAGTTTCCTGGGGAGAGGATGTGAAGTGCAGTGTACAACAGTATTTATGTAATTAGCTCCTTGGGATTTTAATGAAAAATGCTGCTATTTTACAACCATAATTTTCATTTTCTGGCAGCCTCAGGGTAACAAGGAGACTGTAAATAGAACAGGGCCCCTAAACTGTTGTTTCTGAGAGGAAAAGTGGATGATGTTGCTGTCTTGAAGTGATGATTAGCTGCAATCTGATCAAGAGTTTAGTGTATAATTGTGAGGATTTATTGTTTTGTCATCACAGAGTCATTCGAAGGATGAGATATAGTGTGAAACTTTACCCTTGCCCCCCAACCCCCTTTTTCTTTCAGAATAGTTAAAGGAGATTCAGAAAATAAGCAGCAGGAGCTGAATCAGAATATGTATATTGCCTCTGACTTCCCACTGCACCCTTTTTCAAGTGGAATTAGGTCAGACACCTGGTCAGACACTGGGTCTCTTTTGATGGAGTGTGGGATTAAATCCTAAACAGACTTCGCCAAGGAATCTTTACATGTCTTACAGTATGCCTTGGACACTGTCATTATGTTATCTTCCACACATTTCAAATGCGTTGTGTGGTTCAGTCCTGTATGTTCTTCCTTCAGACCAAATTTTCAGGTCACCTGCAAAATGGTGACGATGGAGAATACAGGCTGAATGAGGCAGTCTGAAGGACTCCAGGGGGTTAGCTAAAACCTTGCTGGTGTCATTGTATTTTTTGACAAAGTTCTGTCTGTCTTGTGTCCCCAAAAGTCTGCAGGTGTGTTCTTGGCTTGTCATGATTGATCTGTTTTCCTTGAGTTGCAGCTATCTTACTGCAGCTTCGGAACAGCTTAGATCCTCTTGGTTCCAAGACAACTTCTGGGAGAGTTTCTCAGGTCAATGGCTTAGCGTCTCTTGCCCTTTTGCCTTCTCCCACAGAAAAGAAATATTCTAGTGACCTCAAAACTAATGCATTCCAGCATCTCTGGGTGGAGACACTCACATTTTTGGCAATGTAGTTTTGGAACGTTATTCTCCATTCATTCCCACCATCTTTAGGGATGCTTCTAGCAGAAGTTAGAACTTGGAAGCACCTGCTGGAAGCTAACTCCTCCAGAAACACCAGAGAGACAAATTTTGCTTTATATAC
The DNA here is from genome assembly GCF_963932015.1 of Anas acuta. Classification (NCBI taxonomy): domain Eukaryota; kingdom Metazoa; phylum Chordata; class Aves; order Anseriformes; family Anatidae; genus Anas; species Anas acuta. Next base: position 17,527,821 of record NC_088985.1, read on the forward strand.
CATAGTACCCCCAGTGAAGTCAAAACAGATTTCTGTCTGTACATAAAGGGAAAGCATGTCATCTTCTGACTAATTATGAACCTTTATCTGTACTGCCTTAATCAGCCCACTGAAGTTCATGTTTATTTATTGAAGTTTCTCATGATCTGTGGCTACTGCTATATGTCAGAAGTTCACAAACAAGTTTCACTGTGGCATTTCACATCTGAAATTTTCAAAAATTATTCTTTATTAAAAAAAAAAATGTTTGGCTTATTCCCCCTACATTATTGTAGTCTTTCCTTCCCAAATCTTTGGATATGATTATTGAGTTGAAACCAGTTCTTGCTCATACAAATAATCTTGCTTATCCAAATAAGTTGAATATGCCACTGTTATGAATATAAGGTTGTCTGCATTATCCTGGGATATATTTCATAAGGTTTGTTAAAAGTGACAAATAATTGGCTCTGCACTGAGATGGACAAAGGAATGTATTGGGTCTTGACATCGGTACATTTCCATTGCATGGGGTGAAGAGTCAAATCTGCAAGTTTAAGGTCCGGATTGTATAGTCTGTAAAGTATTCTTGTACATTTGTACTGAGTATTGTTTTACCTGAAACAATGTGAGGAATTGGACTAGTTACAATGCCTTATGTATCAAAGATATTGCATCTCATTCGTACCTACACTGATATAAATCTGGCGTAATACTCTTAGAGTGAAGGTGTTGGCTCCAGTGTAATGAAGATCAGAAGCTTGTATAGAATCTATCTGAGAGAAACTCAGATATATGAGGGCTTGAAATTGCAGTGCTGGTAAACAAAAGCAGATGGAAGTGAAGTAAAATTATGTGTTAGTATTGGTATTGTGGCATTACACTTTAAACTGGTGTAACACCATTAGCTTGAGAAGATACTTTCACTGTACCAGTTGAGGATCTGGTCTTTTGAGCCTATATATACTCCAATTAATGCTGCTAATATCATAATAAGTTATCTTAATTACTTCTAAAAATGTTATCTTCGTTTTCCAGATGGTGCCCTGGATATGATGGGAACTTGCCCACTCAATTTTGCCTTCCATGGGCTGATAACAATCTGTTTATAAAAGATTTAAAATCCTCTCTTCCTACATTCATGTTCTGCTTTGGCCTTGTTTATTCACAACTGAATGCCTCTGATTATTTTAGCTGTCATGTGCTCAGTATTTGATGCTTTGCATAGCAGAATTGGAATAAACTGACTGTGCTATAAGATGTTCAATGTATACTTAAAGCAATGGCCATTTAGCTATCTTATTTCCTTAACAATATTTTAAAGATTAATCACAGAGAGTGATATAAACCAAGAAAAAGATGGTGGAAATAGATCAGAAATTACATAGTTTTCCTGATGATGTTTGCTTGAAATTAATACTTTGTTAACTTGGTGCAGAATTCACAACAACCGCAAACAACTTGTTTTGTGATCAGATATGCAGGGCTAAACTTGCTGAGCCCATTTCTTGGTCTTTGATTAGTCTATAGCAAGCAGTCTAATGATTAATACCAGTGGCAGATGTGGCTATGTTTCCCTTGAGGTTTGAAGGCGTGGCTGCTCATTTGATAAACCCCAGACAGGGCTGGTGATTCAGTATTGTGTCGACTTCTAAGCAGCTCAACAACAGCCTCTGTCCCCCCAGTAGGGGACATCTGTGGGGAATCCCTGAAGCTCAGGCAGGTCTGCCTTGCCCATATGCAGCCTAAGACAGCTCCTCAGAAAGGGTTACCTGGTCACTGTGCAGGGGAGCAGACCTTTGCTGGGCCATGTTTATCAACAGTTATGCCTTGACTAAGTAAATAGGGCTTTTGAGCAAGGCTCAGATTTGATAACTGAAATAGTGCTGTTCACGCTTCAGCCTCAAGCATGAATTAAATTCCCCAAACTTGCACCTGAGAAGATGTCAGCAGATGAGTCTTGTTCCTGAAGGAATGGGTGTTGTCTTCTGTGCTATTTATTGTAGCACTTCGTGTATCCTCTGTACCTCCTTAGTTGTGTATATATGTTTTTAGTTACTTTCTAGGATGTATTTCACATTGCTTGGTCCTTTGTACATCAGCACGAAGAGATTAAATTTTGCCATTCTGACTGGGTGTTGTTCGGAGCAAGATGTACACTTGTTCCCAAGATGTACTCTCATCTTGTTCCCACTGGGGCGATTGTTTATACTGCTCACATAGTTGCTTGTCATTGTACCAAGAGATATGTAACTTTCTCTTTTTACCTAAAGGCAAAATTATTTTCTTACTGCATTACTTTGGGTAGTTTGGCTTTAGGTATAGATGTTTGATAACAGAGCAATTTTGGAACTGCTGAAATAAAAACAGTAAATAATTCGTAGCAGGTTTGATGCCATTGATTCCTGTTTTTCAGTGTTAAACTATTTGTTAGATAGCTTTAATTACATATAATTTTTCTATATGATGATTCATTTGTATTGTGATTGTTTCAGTCATGAGTCAAGATCTTCACATCCAGGCTTTCTACAAATGCAAAACAAACAGCCTATATTGCCCCTGGGGAAAAAAACAACCAACCAAACAAACAAACAAAAAAACTAACAAACAAAACCAACCAAACAAAAAAACTAACAAACAAAAAACACCTTAGACCTGCTTAGATCTGTCCTACTTTACATGTAGAACAAATGTGAAATTACTATTAAATACAGTTCCATTGGTTTTGAAAGTGGATTTTCATGCTAGCATCACAGAGAATGCATGAAGTCTGTTTTCTGTGCCATGTAGATATTCAGTATTACAGCCAGAGATGAGGAGACCATATGCAATGAACTGTCTGTCCCAGGTGACACAAAAGATTTCATTTGGCTGGGGGCTGCCTCAAGCCAACACAGGTGGTGTTCTTTCATTTACAATAGCTCCCTTTAAAATATAAATGATTGCATTTATAACATCAGCTCCTTTTCTCTCTTTAGAATACCCCTGCTCAAATTACATTACACATAACAAATGTTCTCACTCCCTTGAGAATTAGTTTAATTACTGATATAGGTGGGTAAAGGATATATTGTGTCTGAGATATTAATTTTACCATGCTTTAATTAAGAGGTCAAGTGTGAAAGGCTGCAGAACATCTTCAATTTAAAGGTGCTGAACAGAGTGTTGGAAGGATAGAAGGCTCTGACACTGTGAGGCTTTTACTGTCTGCAGGAGTATTGGTTTTCCTTCTGCATCTCATTACAGTGAAGTTTGCATCTGGAAAATACATGCCATCTTTCATTCAGTCATCATATTTTCTAACATTAAAGGCTTTTAAGTCCAGAGTGATCTGAGCACCAACACGATGTGGCTTTTGCCTTTCAAAGGTGATGGCTGCTCCTAAGTACCACTGGTTCCCATTAGAGCTGTCAGCATCACATTCTCTCAACCAGCGTGTTTGAAGAATGGGGCTGCAAATGTCCCATATCCCTGTGCTCTGGTAGTGGGGCATGAGGGGGATGTGAAGGGAGTATTCCCCAGAGGGTACCAAGTGCTGCCACTCGTGAACATCCAGTTGTTTCTTCCTTATGGCTTACTGTGAGTGTGAGTGGATTCCTTTCAGCATGGAATTTGAAAGTCTTGTTTCCTGCTAACTCAAAAATCAAGGAAATGGACTTGGAAAACATTCAGGAAGAAAGAAAGAAAAAATGAGGAGGCAGAAGGAAGGGATGTCTCATAACAAGATTACAGAAAACTAGACAGTAAGAGTGCCTTGCAATAGGGGGGACAGGACATCAAATGAGCGTGTTTTGCTTGCCTTGGAAGCTGCAGCAGCCATAGATAACTAGCTGTAGATAGGAACAGATGTTTGCTAGCCAGCAATTGAAAGTTTCCTCAAAAATTAACCTGTTACATGTTCAGAAAGACTAAGTGATGAAGTAGAGCAGTACTGTCACTCTCCAAACATCTGTAAAGAGGACAGATGATGATTTTTATTTACATCTTTTTCATCACTTACTGCCTATATGAAATGCTGACTTACTATGATGTTCTTGTGATGTGATATACAGAAAGTTTCTTTACAGAAACTTTTTTCCTCTTTATTTTATTTTTCTGTAGCTGTTTTCTGTGAGTAGTGGCTATTCTCCTTTTTACTTTTAAAGGACAGTAATGGTTCAGCTATGCCACTGCCTTCCTTTGTATCCCCGGAGGAAAACTGGTGTAATACTGGAAAAACACAGAGTTAAATATTTAACATGTAGTATTGAATGTTCTCGCTGAAAAAATCAGGAACACTTCCAAGCAGTGAAAGCAGACTTTCCTTTCCTGTAGTTAAGTTTTGCTGTTAACCTTCAAAACTACAGCTTGCTTGGTCATTATTTTAATGTGGTTAAACATTAAAAATCACGAGTCCTCTGTTTCTCAAGTGCTCTGACCAGGGCTGCTTCTCCTTTCCAGGTGATAGACTTAGTGGAAAAATCTCATGCAGAACATTAATGCTGAAACATATAATAAGTTTTTTTTCAAGGTAAGGGGCTGATATTTTTCCTCTGCACTTGAGCTTAGAAGTACAAGTTCAATGCTTGCTCTTTTAGTCAGAAAGGCAGTATTAATACATATTGTGATTTGGTATTGATGCTACAGTAACTCCTTTAGGCAAAATCAGAATAGCATTCCTATTGTGTTAGAACACACATAGCCGACCCCTTTCATATTTGCTGAGGACTTGACTTGTACTTTCAACAAATCTAAGAAGAAATATTAGCCTCTTAACAAATTTCTTCCTTGTCTTAACTGTGTTTACTGTAACTTGGCTTAACTCTGCTTTTTTTTTTTTTAATCTGGCAGCAGCAGGATTTTATATTAGATAATCTTTTTTGACTTGCATTGGAGTCTTTTTATCATTAACAGAGTTTCTAAATAACTTTTAATGGCAAAGTCTGCTGTGAGAGTGCATGAACTAGACACAACCTACTGTGCTTTCAGAGAGGCTTTTTATTTGTTTTTCATCTAATTCAAGATCTATTCAAATCTATTTCCCTCAGTAACTCATAATTTTCCAAAAAATCAACCTCTCACATGGAAAGCCCAGGAGGCTTTTGCCCATTGTGTACTTATCATCATCTCTCTTAACTCTTAATGTAGTAAGCAAAATGATTTTAGCTGTACAAAACTGTGGGTGCTCCCTAGGACAGGGATTAAAGTCCTGCTCCCATTAAGTCTACCAAAGTGCTACCCCAAGCCACAGCTGTAAATGTACTCTGAGGAAATGCCTCCTTTTCTGCTGCTGACTTGAAATGTCACTGCCAGTCTCTGTTGACATTTTATTTTTTTCTTTAAAAAAGGTGCACAAAGAATGTTTTTTCTCTCTTAGCAGAGTGATATGTTCAAAACACATATTTATTCTGTCTTCCTGATTGTCTCAGGTGTCATGACTTCTGCTTTCATTCACTGGGACTGGGAATCTCTGCTAAAGTTCAGGTCTTTGAAGAGCAGCTCAGGTATCAGCTTTGGTGAATCAGGATATCTAAAGCTTGTGGCCCTGAACTGGAAGGATTAGATTGGTTAATATACTATTTCTGGTGTGGTATTGTTGAAGCTTATGTCTGCATATGTAAAAATTATGCAAAGCAATAGAGTCCTACAGAAAGAAAAAAATGTTTTTTGTTGTTATTTTAATTCTGATTACTTGCACTTCTACAGTAGCATCACAAAGCAAGAGAGGTTTTGGCATTTGCATGAGGCACGTGCTTCTGCCCACAAACAGCCAGTAAGATAAGTCAATAAAAACAAGCCATGCAAGGCATGAATTGCTTAGAGGTAGAAGAGAGCTATTAGGCTATCTAGCCCTCCTGCATGCCAGTGAAGAATTGTTTCATTTGGATTGGCTTTAGAGGAGAGAAGAATAGCTGGGTAAAACATAGGATAGCATTTTCCCGTGTGACAGGGTGGAAGCCCCTCTGTGCTTCAGTTTTTACATTTGCATCTACCTTTGAACCTTATAAGCAGCAATAGCCCACAGAAATATTTTTTTTTTGACTTAAAGTATAACAACAGGTTGAACTGGGGCAGTTCTGATTGCACAGATGTGTGATTTTGCTCTGTGATGATTTTTTCTCATTGAAGAAGAACAAGAAGTAAAGGCAAAAATCTGTGAGTATGGTTAGCTATGAGAGTGCAAGTAAGTGTGTGTGTGTGTGTGTGTGTGTTTGACAGCTCTGTCCATGTTATACTAATTGTAAGAACAAAATGGCTACTCAGCCTGACCATGGGGGAAGGAATTTTACAAAGGCAACACATTGCAAAGAGAACAAAGGCCTCACTGCGTTGTGGCTCTGTGCAGCACACTGTTAATGCAAAGCAAGCTACCATTTCCTATTAAAGTAGTGTCTCACATTCGTGAGAGGTTGTAATGCGAAGTGATTTAACTTACTGGGAGCTGATGCATCTAGTTCTGGCACAGACATATGAGGTCTCTGTGGTCAAAAAGGCAGACAAACATGTTGGAGCTGGTGTTTTAAGCAGCTTCATCTGGTGACTGCACAGGGAATTGCAGGCACATTTGTTTCATTGCAATAATTTCTTGCATTATTCCCCCTTTTGTCTGTTATTGTTTCTTTACCAGTATTTGTGTTTGAATAGAAAAAGAATTCTGTGGTAAATTATGGGCATGTCCCACTTCTTTCCAGGCCTGACATGTTTATATATACAAAGAATTATGGATGAATTAAAGAGGACCAAAGAAGCTCAGAAATTCTTTGGAAAAGCTTGTCAGATTTTTAATTAATGGGCATGTAGCAGAGGGAATGAAATCTGTTGCTTAATACCATAATAGGCAGTGCAGCGCTTCTGCTTCTCTCTGTCATCCTTAACAGACGGATTTATTTTTGGTAATGAGACATTTATCTCCTTTGCATCTATTAAAAACCAATTCCAGTGTCAAAAATCAGTTGGAAATAATATGAAGAATGTTAGAGGTGAAATGTGTCTGTTTTTTTTGGATGTTTGTCAGAGGTCCGCCAAATCGCGAGGATCCCCTTTCACTTTGTTTTAGTGTATTTTTGCCTTGCTGCAATTTACATTTCCAGATCATTAAGATGTTATCTTGATTGCACCAAATAATTGTGTGAATATTTGGATTCTCTATAGAGGTGTAATAGAATTACTTGCAGGACAGTAATTAATATACTGTCAGCATAAGTGTTTTTCAACATTTTTTCTTTGTGTGGACCCTTAATTTTTTTTATTAGCCCCAGATCCCCCCAGTACCTGACTTAAGCCGCTTGGCAGCAGACTTGCTTTTCTTCATGCACAGAAAACCACTGAAAAATATCAGTGGTAAGCAGCAGCTTCATTCAGCTCACCTAGTGCCATGGAGAAGGAGTCCACACAGAAGTAATTGTGGTAAAAGTGCCCATTAGTAAAAATAAATAAATAAATAAACATATCGGTTCTGTATGCATTTCCTACCCTGATGCAAAGCAATTCAGTTTGGAAAGTATTTTCATACTTGTGGACTGGGTCATTAATGTCATATGTAAGCAGGTCTGTGAGCAGACCAGTTTTCTTTATCTGCCAATAGAGAAGCCTGTGTGGGCTCTAGATGAATGCAATGCATTTTTATAGGCATTTGTTTGAAATCCTGTGGGATTTATTAGATGCCCCCTAATAGATTTTCAAAATATACTATGACGTTCTGAGGGTGGGATATAATTTTCCTAGTGAGATCTGAAGTGCTTGACAACTGGTGAAAAAACAATTGCTTTCTTTTAGGTTTATAAATAAGCATTTTTTAAACAAACTGTTTGGTGCCTCTGTGCACTTCCATTTTGTTTGCAATAGAAGAGAGGAAATGGCCAGGATATCAGAAAGGCTTAGTGATACGAAATGACCTAAAAGCTTATTCCAGGAAGTTTATTTTCAGAAAGTGTTGAGTATTCAAACTTTGAGAACCCTTTAAAGTATTTGTGATTCACACCAGGCATTCCTTTCAGTCTTGGTTGATAAGCATCTTGTAAAGGTGATGTAAGACAAAATGGATTGATGCACAGAATGCCTTGACTTTTTAGCTGATAAAGTGCTAATTATAAGTAAAAACTGCAACCTCTCTAGTAACAGAACCACAGATAACAAATATTAAAAGGTTACTATTCCAGATGAGTTATTTCATCCAACTCCATGGGTGAAACATCTTTTCCATGGAAGAAATTGCATCCTTTGTGATTCTCTTCTGTACAGTACAAATCCTACAATTGTCCTTACCTACCCATTTCCTTCCATTCTTCCGTTCATGCATAAAAGTTATTCTCTTCATTTGGCTACTGCTGCAGCCTCTATTTCTATGTACTATAAACAGTGCTACCCTTTCTTCCCTCTGTCCTCCTACACACACTTTTGAACAGCTCTGGTTGCTAGGATTACAGTACTCATAAGGCTGGGGATGGGAAATGTCCCTTCGTCATCGGCTTCCTTTTGTGATCTTCTGTTCTTCTTTGCATTACTGACGTCATTTTTTCCAAAGGCATTTGTTGTAAGACCTCTCAGCAGCAGTGCTGTTGCTGCTGCTGCTGTGCTGCTCAATGCTCTTCCTGGCTTTTTGTTTGAAAGGCATGGAAAGTCGGTGACTAAGCTGGAGAAAATGACTTAATTTCATTCTGTGCTCTGAGTTGAACCTTCAGTGTCTTGTCTGGGGGCTATTTTAATTTGTGATGAAAAGGGGCAAGCACTCCAAAGCGGCAGAGGCAGTGACAGTTTTGTTTTCCCTCTCCTTCATCTCTGCTCCCCCACACTCAAGTTTTACAGACATGAATGCTGACTCTGTGGTGCATCACATACAGTGCAGAGCTGGGCATGTTTCTCCTTCACAAGAAGGTGTGTGGAAAATGATGGCCTTCATACTGCTACAAGTGGCACAGCAGCCATCCTTTGATGTGCAAGACTAATTTTTGCAGGGCAGAATTGAAATGGTGTTAGACTCTTGTGGGTAGCAGGATGGATATACATGCTCTTTGCTTTCTGACGTGTGCTTCTATTCCATGAGGGCACTGGTGTGTTTTGTTTTGTTTTGTTTTAATTTTTATTTTTAATTTAATTTCTGCTTTAAAGGCTTAACAGGGGTAGTAAAAGTATAGACTGGGAGGATGAACAGAGAGTGTGTGAAAAGCTCAAAGCCCATGGTCGAGGTTGGGTTGAGAGGAGGCAATGACGTGGAATAGTTATGAATGAGGTTTCTGCATGAGATGCAGGAAAGATTGCCCAGAATATATCTCATTGTACCTCCAGCAGCTTCCAGTATCATAATGTCTTTGTTCTTGGTATCCAGGATGTGCACTTTTGCTGTTAATACTTTGATATCCAAACATTTCCACCCTCGTAAGTAACTTAGAAAATTTACTTGAACCCTAAAATAGTGTCCCAGTCAGAACATATGTTCTGTACATTATTTATACTATTTAATTTAAAAGATAGTAATTCAGATATTTTACTTCATCTTTCTCAAGCTGTCTGGATGCTGCATGGCTGTCACATAAGCAGGTTAGACTGTTGGGCTTGCCAGAGAGGAAATTTATACATACTTTGCCCGCACCAGACCATTCTGCAGGGAGCAGGCAGCATCCTGGGCACTGTTTCTTCAAGCTGTAATCCAGCAGTTTGAAAGTAGAATTTGGTTGTGCTGTTACTGCCCTTCTGGCTGTTAGGAATGTAGTTGTAATATGTGCCTGATCCTCAGGGATATCTGTAGGAAGCATGTGTTCATGATTGAACTTAATTGGGCTCTCAAAGAATTTCTCCTCTGTGGCAAACGAGTGGAAATAACAGTCCTTTGGCATTCCAAATCAACATTAGATAAGAGTGGTTCATGTCAGAGTTGCTTATCTAATGGCAACACTAACTGTTACTGCTATTCATAATGTTGTGTGCTCCAGTTATACTTACGTGTTTTGCTGTCTTCTGGCAAGTGGAAAGTGTCAATTTCCTTGAATAACGTTCTTGGAATCAGGGCTTAAGTATTTTGCTTCATGTTGTCTATCTTTGGACTCTAGATTTTAGCCAAAACCATCCAATAGTTTTTCTTGAAATGAGGTCTGACTTTTGTTTATTACTATTTTCAGAAACATTTTTTTTTCTAAGTATGGCCAGGGATAGGGTGTGATTTGAGTCAAAAAGCTATTTTTGCAGGTAAACAATCCAAGTTTGACACATTACAGGTAGTGTGTGCTCAGCATTTCCTCCCTAGGTAAATTAATAGAAAAGAAAAATGTGTTGTACCTTTATGTTTTCCATAACAGCACTGGCATTAGAGCAAGAGTAAGTCAGATTATGATTTGAGTAGGCTTAGTTGACCCCACACCTAAAGGAAAGGCATTGGATAAGAGATTTGATCCCAAGTTAAGTTTAGGATAGAAAGAAAATATACGGGTGTGCCTTTTTTCTTTATTAGAGCTTTTCTGTAGGGATCTTAGATTGTCACAGCACCCAAGTAGGGTATAACAGCATTACTTTTCTCTTAAGAGGTAGTAAATGAGAAATGAAAAGCTGAATACCATGGAAAGACAGACAGCCAAGCTGGGCTGGCAAAAATGTGTCTGTTGGTGGAAGAGGCTTTAGGGTAACAGTGGTATCACACCATGTCTTACAGGTATACCCAGTAGTGTTATGGCATGGTTATGGGTTCCACTGTCCAATGTGGCGGGCTTGATGCATTGAATTGTGAGGAGAATGAGCCTCAGAACCTGAGGGTTGAGGTGTGTGCAGTGCCTCAGTCCTTGCTTCTGGGTTGATGCAACTGATGAGGTGGATTGGTTCCTGAGAGGAAGAAAGAGGTGGGAACACTTGAAGGATTTTACTTGCTCCCCAAAACAACACTGTTGAAAGGGATAAACTCCTCACTGACTGGCAAGGACATACCAATGAGTGCATCAACCTTACAACTGGGAAGGAAGAGCAGGACAGAAGAGACAGGCTGTCTCATGTGGAGCAGCTCCCCGGGGGCTTGCTAGTGCACAGGGCAGCAGGCGTGAGGGATCACTTGCCGGCGTAGGCCGGAGCCCTTCCCCCTGGCTGGAAGCGTGCTGGGGAGACTTTTTCTTCCTTCCATTTCTGGACTGCAACTATCCTGACAGAGATAGAACTTGTATGACGAGAAAGGGAAGTTTGGATATAATATATTCAGCTGAAGGAATACTTTTAGTCCTATAATGCCCTTCCTGCAGGGGAGAAGCTGGTGTCTTTTCCCCATCCAGAGGTAGCTATGGGCTACCACTTGAGAAGCAAAGAAAGAAGCAGGGAGGAGGTTTTCAGTTTTGAAAAGTGCCTACTTATATATTGCTAACTGACAGCTTTTCATTGGGAGTATACAGGACCCTTGTCATGGTCATAGCACGATGATGTTGCTAAACTGTGAGCTCTCCCCATCCCGAGGCTCTGTGGCAGGGGGACAGCTTGGAGTATAGGCCCTGCTCGTATCATCCGCACTGGACTTGGAGAGCAGCAGTTGAAATCTGCTGCTTTTTGGCGTTTCTGATTACTTGTCTATGGTGGTAACAGCAGAGAATGAATTTCCTATCTGCTGTCACTTGTTGAAGACATGTAGAGAATTGCCTGTTGTGGGCAGGGAAACGGATAGGTGAGTTCCCATTGTACAGCCTTAATGAGGTCAGAAAAGCCCAGAACCTAGAATTAAATTTTAGAATTTAGAATTCTAGGATTTAGAATTATTTTAGAATTTAGAATTCTAGGATTTAGAATTAAATCCTAGAATTAATTTTTAATAGAATCCTGAAATTTGAATCCTGAAAGCAGAACTTCTGCAGGGTTTAGATCTCACTGAAATGTTCTAGACAACTTTTGTAGATTTGTCTTTCTGGGCAGCTGTTTTCCCACTTGATTCTTAGGGAGATGTTCAGGAAGAGACAGGCAAGAGACAGAAGGAGGCACTTTTCTGAGAGACTGTAAGATGAGAAGCATCAGCATAGTGTCCACAGGAGAGAGCTGGCCCTGTATCCCACTGTATCCCTACTTGTGCATATCTACAAGCTGCATCCTCTGCCAGTAGGAAGACACCTGACCAAACAGCAATAGCCCCAACTGCAACACAGAAATCTCTCTTCATGAGAAGTTTTGTCTTAGTCCTGTCTCATGAGTATCTTTGTATTAAGTACAATGTAGTAAGAGTAGTGTTAAAACATTAGTATGCATCAATTAAGCTGCGATTTATGTGATGACCTGGGAGAATTCAACTGTTTACTGACTTTCGTGGTATTTTTAGGGTGTGTAGAACACTTGGAGATTTTCAAAGATGGTGAATAGAAGTTATCCTGTATGAGTTGAGTATTTTGCATTACTTCAACCTGCTCTGGAATCCAGTACCTTCTAGTTACCAAGCAAGCCTGTGTCTAATATATTAGATCAAAACATATTTCTGTTTCCAAATGCTAACAGCAGCACATTCAGTTCTCTGGATTTCAGCAGCTAAAGTGGGTGTTGCAGGAAGTTTGGCACTGTTTCTCTTTACAGAATAATAAACACAGATGATGTTGCTTTGGGTTTCACGTAGTCATGGAGGCTCTTTCCTCATAAAAGCATACTCATAGTCAAATGGTGACTTTTAGCTTTAAAAAAATAACAATACTAGTTGAAGTAGATAGGCTAGAAAAAATCATATAGATTTCTCACAGACCCCAGTGCCATGGTGGTTTCTTCTATTTTAGTCTAAGAGACTATTTTATAGTTCATTTTTCCAATAGATGCATTAGATTATTATATTGTAAAACACTTGCTGCTTTTCTCTTTTTCCAGGAGGAGGCCAGGGCATACCTGTGGAGCTGTGGCTTTTCTTTCTGCAAGCTCTGCCAAAGGTATGTACTTCATGCATTGTTACACTCCCCAGTATTCATCTCAAACACAGTATGGAAACTTTCAGTAAAGTGTCTTGCAAAGCCATTGGTAGAAGAATACTTGCTTGATTTTGAATGCAAATTTTAAACACCAGATATATGTCTTCCTCAGAGAGTTGCACTGAATTAGAACTAAGCTTGAGAAATCAAGTCAATCTGTACATCATTTACCACCCTGCTTGTACTGTCTACCGTGAATGATGTTAAAGACTGGGCTTTGTGGTAATGGGAAGACACTTGGTTTCAGAGGCTTCAGGACAAGAACCAAACTATATAGCATGTATGTATACGCTGACTTCAAAATCATGGCCAGTGTGTGTTGATTAACATGGTTCCCCAGGGTTATGCCCTAACTCACTCAGTTTTCACTCCTGGGCAAATACGAGACATAATGGAAGTGCTGTGTCCTTCACTTGCTGAATCTGAGAGTCTCCACAGACCTCTGTAAGGAGGTCTTGTTTTCTAATCAAGGACTGAATCAAGGTTGTACTGCTCCTCCTCAGCAGCTTGGTACCTGAAGCAGTTCTACCAGGAGAATTGCCTCAGGTGGAGAAAGTGCTTTCAGCAGATGTGTAAGATTTTGACCTAAAGATAGGATGGCAAAATAAATAAGAACCTGATGTTCAAAGGTTCAAAGCTGTTCCTGCTGTCTAGTTTGTTTTATAACTTGGAAGAATTGAAATAGCTTTTGTGGCGATAATTGTTAGCATATGATTACAGAGTTAAGAATAAAGAATCTTTTTTTTTTTTTTTTTTTTTTTCTATAAATGTTACTATGAAAGACCAGAATATAACTTCATATTTCCAGTTTTTCTGAACTAATGTAAATAACTCTGTAGTCTGGTTATTAGTTTCTATTTAATTCTATAGGATGTTGCAAAATGCCTGAGTAAAATTCCGTGGTTTGTAACAAACTCTAGATTTCCATGTGTCTGCTTTGTCAGCTTGGCAGTGTCTGCCCAGTAGCAGAGAAAGCAATGTTGGATGAGGAACAGTGGGACTGATTTATTTATTTATTTATTTATTTATTTATATATATATATATATTTATTTTTTTTTGCTTTTGAGCAGAGAGCAGGAAGTGGTGCCTTTGAACCATCACAATGCATAAGCTTTTACTGCTGCAGTTTGTGCTCCCCTCTGTACCTTCTAGCCCCACACCACTTCCCCCACGTCATTTTTAGTTGGGTACATGTAGAGAGGGTGCCCCAGTTCCTCAGTGAGCCATGGGCAGGGAATATGCTCAGTCTGCCTTTCAACATCCCAAGAAGCATGAATGGTTTCTAGTGCTGCATTTGGAAAGCCAGATATTCCGTGACCCTGTGTGAACTCACCAATGCTTTTCTCCCTCCATAGACCCCTCTTTTCAGTGTGGAAGAAAGAACTGAGAGTGATTCAGAACTAATTTACACAAAGTTTTCCCAAGTAATTCTCAACCACCCATGGGTTTTCCTGGAGGAGCAATATACAATAGGCTTTTGTCTCCAAATGGATTTATTTATTATTTTTGAATCTAAATGCCCAGCTTGACCCCGATCTTAAAGGTTTTTTTGTCTCTGAGGCATAGCAGTTAATCCTTGAAACCTTTTGAAGATGGGACTCTTCTGTGAATACATGAGGTATCATAAATCGTTAAGTACTAGAATTAATGCAAATTATTCTAATTATATCTGAGTCAGAGCTTGTTACATTTTAAATGAACTAGAGACAAAGCAAAGTGGTCATGAAAGAAGTTTTATAGTTTCTACAGAAATATATTTTTGTGAATTAGATATGGATTCCTTGACAAAAACAATGAGGTGGTGGAGGGGGAGGAGGGGGCAACAGGTTTGCAGTTCCTACAAGCTGTGAGCTCTAAATAAGCTGTGTAAAATTAGTTGTTAACTATTCATTTTAGCGATACATTTGGGTACTTGAAACCATATTCTTTAGAGGCAAAATAAAATAACTAACAGCTCTCAGTTTTATTTTCTTCACTTCAAATTACTTTGTGTTAAGCATGAAGGCATTGTACCACTTGTCCTCTTGTACCAAGAGGCTTACACTGTACTTAAAAGTGTTTTTTGATGGTCTCTGACTAGGCAGAATAAGAGAGTGGACTTTCAATGTGGTCTGTTTGAAGACCCTTCCTGTTTTAGTTTGATTGTAAGTATTTGGCCTCGTAGAACACAGCTTTCACATGTAAGCTCTGGTATTTGATGAGATGAAAAGTTAATGAAAATTATTATAGCTCCAGGGAATGCGTTTCTGATAACAGTTAGTATAGGCAGAGAACTGCAGCCAGTTTTTTTGCAAGAGCTGAATGCTTGCAACTGAGTGAGAATCTGTAAACAGTTGAGCTTCCAGTCATATGGGAGCAGATTTTCTGAAGTTTTTCAGTTCTGATCTTTCCAAATTCTATGCTGCTAGCTCATCTTCACTTAGGAGCCGCGCCTCTCTTTGCCCCTGCAATATTTCTAACTTGATAAATAGCAGACAACTTTCTTCCTAAACAGTTGTTGTCACTAAGATCTAAACCCTGAAAATTGTGCTTGTCACAGGTAAATAAACTTTGACTAGTACTGAAATCTTGTCATGCACAATTGTGAAAATGGGAGAAAAGGGGGTTCTTAGCTCATCCATGATGATATATCTGTGTTCCCTGCAATACTGCTTGGTCAAATCTACTTTTAAATTGCTACAGTGGTGGTTTATGAAACTGAAGAAACTATATAAAGTCCATGAGATATGCCTGTAATAGGATTTTTTCATAATAGAGTCATCTTCTGCATTTTAAACTGACTTCTCTTGGATACAGCTCCTTTTCTTTCCTACTGCCCACTGACAATTGTCAAATCTTCTTAATTCATCACTTAGTCAAATCTCTTTCAAGGATAAAATATCTTATTAGTGAAACTGTATAAAAATTCATAGGAAAAAGATCCGAACCCTAAGATGTGTTATTAGAGATAGATGGCTGGACAGGGGCCCCATTTCACTCCTCCTTTCAGAGCCCCCACAAGCATGCCACAGTAGCAATTCTTAATATATCCCTGGATTTCATGTCAACAGTGCACAAATTGTTGAGATGAAGGGATAAGACTTGTCATCACTAGCTTCACCATCAGTAGCAACCTGATACAGAGAGAACATGGGCAGAACAAACCCCAAAGATATCTATTTGTGCAGGTTGTGGAAATTTATGTTGCGGTTTGTCTCTATGAATGTTAACCTTAGGCTAGATGACATGAAGACCTGAGATGCTTGCTGCCCTATTGCATATTCTCCATTAGCATCACCATATTTTATTCATTGGCCCTGAGGCCAAGACATCATACATTCCCTGTTTGCTTGAGCATTCATTATTTGTGTGGTGTCAGTGATGAATCATCTGGCTCCTATTTGGTCCGTGAAATAAAAACTATGTGTCCGATCTGCTACTGGGTTTTCTCTTTCAGAATTATTTCTAACACAGGTTGTGATATACTCAAAGAAACATCACGCCAAGAGTGGA